>NW_025999390.1:13942500-14542500 GCF_019419815.1 Pyrus x bretschneideri | reverse complement strand
CCTTCCTTGCCTTTTTCAGCAACAGATGACATGCAAGGGGTTCTCACATTGAAGATGTACACACCAGAATCAGAACTCAAAAAAAAGTTTAAATCGCGGTGGAGCAACTTAACTGGCGCAAGGAGAGTGAATGGCTCTTCTTTTGGGTTAAATACGTATGGTCTATATGCCTATGATTCTGTATGGCTTCTTGCTCATGCCCTTGACTCATTTTTCGCTAGTGGAGGGAATATTTCTTTTGCAAATGACTCAAATTTGCACGAATTACGAGGAGGGAAGTTGAACCTTGATGCTTTAAACAAGTTTAATGGTGGCAGCCAGCTGCTCCAAAGCATTTTAGAGGTTAATACAACTGGATTAACCGGGCAAGTTAAGTTTAATCCAGATGGAAACTTGATTAATCCTGCATTTGAAGTGATCAATGTGATTGGCACAGGGACTAGGACTATTGGTTATTGGTCCAACTCTTCTGGCCTGTCACTTGATCCACCAGATAAATCTCAAAGGAAGCTGCACTCTAGGGGTTCCAGCACCGACACTCAACGATTATACAGCATTATCTGGCCCGGACAAACAACTCAGAAGCCTCGTGGGTGGGTTTTCCCTGACAACGGAAGAAAGCTCAGGATTGGAGTCCCCAATCGAGTAAGCTACCATGAGTTTGTAGGCGTAAAAGGCACTGATGAGTTCACTGGCTATTGCATTGAGGTCTTTCAAGCCGCCTTAAACGAGTTACCATATGGTGTGCCGTACGAGTTTGTACCTTTTGGGGATGGTAAAAAAAATCCTGAAAACAGTGAACTTCTGCATAGGATCCAAATTGGTGTAAGTATAAAATTTATGTCACAAAACAAAATTATTGGACTTAATTTGCTTGACATCAGTATGGTTATTAATTTTTTGGGTTTCAATCTTTATGCAGGAGTTTGATGGTGTAGTGGGAGATATTACAATCACCACTAGCAGAACAAAGATGGTGGATTTCACACAGCCGTACATTGAGTCTGGTCTAGTTGTGGTTGCTCCAATTAGGAAGACGAACTCTAGTGCTTGGGCATTTTTGAGGCCTTTTACTCCAATGATGTGGGGTGTCACAGGCATTTTCTTCCTAGTTGTGGGAGCAGTTGTTTGGATTTTGGAGCGTCGGACTAACGAGGATTTTCGAGGCCATCCGAGGAAACAATTTGTCACAATTATTTGGTAAGCTCTTTAATCCACTAATGCAAAATTGAGCTCTGTTAACTGTGCTAAAATAATTGCTATTCTGTTTTTTCGGGCTTTGCAGGTTTAGCTTTTCAACTCTGTTCTTCTCCCAAAGTAAGTGAAAAGCAAAAAGAACGTTAAGTTTTGTTAAATTTACTTATATATCAACATAGGCATAGTCAAAGTGGATAGAGCCACGTGCTCCCCGCTCTGCATCTAAGTTTGAATAAAAGAATTGTTACTTATAAACTGGCTGATCTTATTCCTCGGTAACATTATGCAGAAGAAAAAACCGGCAGCACGCTTGGTCGATTTGTGCTTATCATATGGCTATTTGTGGTTCTAATACTCAACTCAAGCTACATTGCTAGCCTGACATCAATCCTTACTGTCGAGCAGCTTTCTTCACCTGTCAAAGGGATTGAAAGTCTGGCAAACAGCAATGATCGCATTGGTTTCCTAAAGAATTCATTCGCTGAAAACTACTTAACTGATGAACTAAACATACACAAGTCAAGACTTGTGCCTCTTAACTCCCCAGAAGAATATGAGAAGGCCTTGAAAGATGGTCCTAATGCAGGCGGTGTTGTTGCAGTGATTGATGAGCGTGCATACATGGAGCTCTTCCTCTCCGTTCGATGTGGATATAGTATCGTAGGTCAAGAATTCACCAAAATGGGCTGGGGTTTTGTAAGTATCTCGTATCCCTTCATATCATTCACAAAAGAACAAGACATTTGTTTTAATAGAAACTTTTCGTAGCATATCTCTAGTTTGATATGTTATGTTGTTATATATTAATCGTAATTCAATACTATGTCAACAAGAGTTTGACAACATAACATAGCAGACTGTCTAACACTCGTCTAATAATAGAAAGTCTTTCGTTTTAGGCCTTTCCAAGGGACTCCCCTCTTGCAATTGACATGTCAACCGCGGTGTTGAAACTATCGGAGAGGGGAGATCTTCAAAAGATTCATGACAAATGGCTGATGAAGAGTGCCTGCAGCGCAGAAGGAGCAAAGCAAGCCGTAGACCGCCTTCAAATGAGGAGCTTTTGGGGCCTCTTTCTGCTGAGCGGCATAGCTTGCTTTCTCGCTCTTGTTCTTCATGTTCTTCGCATGGTGCGCCAGTACTACAGGTTTCATGATTCCGACTGCGACAGCTCACAAGCAAGACGCCTTCGATCCTTCGTTTCGTTTGTAAATAAAAGGGAAGAGGAAGTGAAAAGAAGAACCAAGAGGAGGAGGACTGAGAAGGCTTCAAATAAAGCAGTGCATGATCAAAATAGTATTCCCATTGATGGTTTGGATGAATGTGTTTAAACAAATGATGAATCCCTTTTTTCTAGGATATTGCTATTCACACTCATATTTAGTTTCCACATATTTTTGTTAATTTTTGGAGTTAATCTTCTTCAATTTATGTATTTGACGGTCGCAAATTAAGAGTGTGTGTGAGAGGTAAAAATAGGTATGTGGATAGTACTACCTTTTTTCTAAACCAAAAAGCCTAAGCATTAGGAATTTAATTTAGTACTATAATTAGTATAAAATTAAATCACTTGATGTAAGTTTAACTCAGACAAACACTTATGTTATTGACAGATAGTTGTTGTACAAGTGTTTGTGGGAAGATGTGACGAGTTCAAATCTCATAAACGACGACTCTTTGTTGAAAAGAGCTATAAAGCTTTACTTTTTTCTTTTAGAATAATTATAGCTTGTCTCTAAATTATACCCTGGTGTGCATTGTGGTCCGTCAATTCATTATTAAAATTTAGTACTTAAGATTTCTCACTTAAATGAAGAGGAATATCAATAGACCATAGTATGAAGTGACGAATTCAAAATTTTTACTAAAAGGGAAAATTGTAGACACAAAATTTGGACTATTACGCAAGTACCACCCAAGATGAAAACCGTTCCAAACCCCCGCGACTCATGTTTAGTAAAGTTTAGTCAAACGTATCATCTGTGATGCAATGTGAGCCGTTTCTCAATGATATTTTTGCCACTTAAAGATTTTCGAATGACTTAAGTAGGAAATCAGTTGACTAAAACTTAAGCTCACGAGATACATACTCTGGTTTCTCAAAGACAACTTGTAGTCAACAAAATTCTTACCCCAAGTCATCTAAGAGATTTTAGAGTGGCACACTTGATGAGTTTTGGAAATTCCGACGAAGATATTTAGAAGTGGTACGTCCACATTGGTCTGATGAATGATAAATTGGTGTGCAAAGTTCTCTTGTTTAAAAAAGAATATTGAGCATGTGTCCTAAATCATTTTGGTGAAAGACCAACTCAACTCAGTGTCCAGCATGGACCACACGGTCCACATAAATGGTTCTGGACGTCACCAGTTGTAGTACATGTATTTCTGCTGATTTTTTATATTCATCTTGTTGCATGCCTCACTGCCTGTTTGCAATTGCTTTTTAAAAAATCATTTGTGTTTATATGAGTTTATGCTAAAAGTGGGTTTTTATTTATTTTTATTTTTATTTTTTATTTTATAAATAATTATGTTGGATAAGCATGTGGCATAATTACTTTTTTAATAGAGCGTTTCTAATTATCAGAAAGCGATTTAAGTCATTCTGAAAACATTCCCAAACAAGTTGGCTGAGAAAAAAACATAGACAAAAGGTAAGACAAATCAATTACATCATACATACATTTGTATCCATTGTTATCACTTGGTGCAAAATATTACCCAGATTCACCACCACATCCCCTCCATCTCTTCCTACTACCCCGATTCACCACCCCATCAAATGGGAAGGGGACAAAGATGGGTGAGGACTTTGAAATTTCAGGAGAGGTCATTAATGAAAAATGGAAGAAAAGCCTGAAACATTGTGGCAGAAAGAAATAGAAGGAAAGAACAATGAAAAAGCTAGAAAGAAAGAGAAACAAAGAAGAAAGGAAAAAGGAAACAATCAGAAATTTCTAGCATAAAGAAAAAGAAAGGAAGAAAAGCCCGTAAGTTTTGTGATTTATTTTTTTAAAATAAAAGCATTTTTACAATTATAATTACTAAATATTTTAATGTTTTATTTTACAGTTACTTATTCTTACAACAAAACAAAAGTAATTTTTATTTTTTTTTAAATACAGCCATACCAAACCATCAAGGTGCTTTACAGTTTACAGGGTGAAAAAAAGAGGGACATCCACCGCGAACACTATTTTGTTTGCCACTGAGAATTCCGAGTTCGTCATCCTCATGTCATGGAGCAACATCGCATCAGGTCCAACAAAGTCTCTTGCTTGTTAACCATAAAAAAAAATAATAATAATAATAAAAAAAAAAACGAAGTCTCTTGCTTTCTACCTGGTAATGATTTTCGACCCACATTTAGAAGCATGCGAATTATATTCGGAGGAGGATTCTCTTATCTTCTAATCTTTCTTTCTTTTTTACTTGAACGGTTACAATTAAGTTAGGTCAACATTTTATATTAATTTTATTTATAGAAACAATAAAACGAAAAGTAATGTGTGAGAAGAGGAAAATGAACGAGATGGAAATAGGAGAGAAGAGAATCATACTCCATTATATTCTCCTAACAATACACGAGAATCTTCAGAACTTTCTACTTATGTGTGATAATTTGTGCATAAAGTTCCAAACTTTATTAATCTTTTTGCATTTTGTATGCCTTTCATGTTCTTTAGATAGAAAGTTAGAAACCCAGTTGGCCAATTCTAGTTGTTCTTGGAGAGAAAACTTCGATTCAACGGAATTTCGTTGTGACGGAAATGAGTTTTCTTTGCTCCGGTTCTTTGGATTAAGTCGATGGATGCTGGGTTAATTGTCTTTTCATATAGAATCAACATTCTGAGGTTTTTTTTTTTTTTTTCCTTCTTTCACTGTTTTGTCACCTTTTTAATTCCCTTTTGATGTTGAATTGAATGTTGCTAAAATATGCATCTTGTTGTTATATGGAATAAAAGAACCCACCAACTTGAGAAAATATAAGTGCTTCCTATGAAATTATTTTGAAGGTGTTTTGCATTAACAAGAGAGATTTTATATGAGTCTGCTCTGATATGTGCAAAAGAAGTCCTTAAGTTGGAGGGAACCCAAATTGGTTCATGATTACTTGTAATTGCACAAAATGAGGAATCTCAAAGATGTAGCCCTAGCGATAGTTGTGATATGTCACACTCCTAGGTATAAGAGCTACAAGAGACTCATTAGAATTAAAGTTTTTTTTTCCTTCTTCAGAAAACGTTATGATGCATATTTTTTTTTTTTCGAGTGTCACCAAGCTAGAATCAATTTCACTCACACAAAACGATCCACCCCGGCGCTGAGGTAGCGAGCAGGATGAGACATATATGTTTGAAACGCATTTGAGTGCGAGACCAGACATTTGTATGATTTCACGTATAAAACATACACTAGATATACGTATATGTCGCCTTAAAGTGTCTAAGATGAGACCTAGCAAAGGTTGAACATGTAGATTTTTCTGTTTGAAATCCATGTTGAAGCTTGTCAAGCCGGATATGAGTAACTAGGTAGGCGCCGAGAGGGTGACTAGGCTAGATACTCAAGTTAGGCGTTTGTGTAGCACTTAGAATCTTAGACTACAATCCGTATGGTGTATTCCAATGGACATATGACACGCTCATTAAATTGAGAATACACCAAAGCTATATCCTGAAGCCATGTATCCTATTGTAGTGGTTCCCTAGTTATCTATATCATTTTCTTTGAAAGAATGTATCCTGAAGCCATCGCAACTTACTAGACAAAGCCAAGATGAACCCCTCGACAAAAGCAAAAAGCATCCCAATGCACACAAGAATTTCAATAAAATTAGCTCAGATGTATCCTTTCTTTCAAGTGCAGCTTTATGCAAAGGTAATACATTTTATACTGTATGTGCTAGTTGTGGCCGACAGTGGGAGTGACGAATTGATCCCTGCTTCAAGTCATTGTGTGAGCCACTAGATCTATGTGATCATGCCCTTATACCCTTTGGACTATAGCCTATATAAAAAAATGAGGTATAATGATTGCTACTTTAGCACGTTTGCCTAAGATGGTCAAGTTAGCTACTATCCCAAGAGGGGTGTCTAGGCAAGCAGTTAAACTAAGTTAGACTGATTGAGAGCTTAGGGAAGATTGTTTGAAGACTACACTATATTATGTGATTCATTAGCTAGCCAGCGTCTGTTTGATGTTTATTGTCAAACATAAGACATGGATACATGATACTTGTGGAACAGGACATCGCTTTTTATATCATAACGAGTGATAAAGAATGTCAAATTTGGTGTATGACGAACTGTCTAGGGTATAAAGTGATGAACTTCCAAGTGATGAACTCTTGTTAAGTTTGGGGATAGCTTAATGGCATCGCTCCTAGATATGTGCATTCATTCTTGCGAGGTCGTGTGTCCCATATCCTGTATAAGGAGGTAAACTATAATGGATGAGAATTAGATGGGCTAATTGAGATAATACCAACACCTTATATGGGTGGGTGGGAGATGTAGGATTTATACACCTAATATAGGGTGTGTTATCGATATGTGGTATTTGTCCCACATTAACCATTTTTATTCTCTCTTCCCTCCTAACCACTATATAAAGAGGGCTTTGGGGAAAGGAGAATGCACACCAAGAGAAACAATTCTTTTAGCTCCAGAAAGGATAGAAAAATCTCTCCACTCTTCTACTAATCCTTTTCTCTCTTAGTTTAGCCTATAAGGTATCATCTTAGCCCAAGGATTAGGAGGCTACTAAGAACTACGGCGGTTTGGTCCTTGTCCATTGGCATAGACACTGTAACGGGGCCATTGATCACAAAAGGAGTTGTTGGATGTAAATTTAGACTGTTAGATCTTCCAATTTAAATGTGAGCCGTTGATCACAAAAATAGTTGTTGGGTGGGGTTGCTAGCCTGCAATCCTGGGCACATTGCGTGAGAGTGGTGCGTCCTTTTGGGCGCTTGTTGTTTAATTACTGGTCTTCCACTCACACAAATGGGCTAGCCCACTAACCCAAATTCAAATCTTGGTCGGAATTTACTCAATTTTGGAGTTTTGACCCATAACCCCATTTTAGGCCCAAAGGTTGGAGGGTTTTTTTTTTTGTTTTTTTTTTGGATGGGGGGGGGGGGCGTTTTGGAGTAAAAGCTAAATTTTGAGACTTACTGCAAGGGTTGGAGTGAGTCTAAGTGAGATTTGTCGCGAGTACCCACCAAAATCACTGTTTGATGCAAAAGTCCCCTACCGGTACATACTAAAAGAAAAGATGATGTTTAAACTTCTAAAATGTAACAACTCGTCCCGATTTTATCGGAACGAAGGGGATATTTTCATGAAATTGCACCTTGGGCTAGATATTTTTCTTTTAAAATTGTTTTTGGGTATTAATGGGTGTGCCAAGGGGACCACCCTTGAACTTTGTCCCCTGAGCCCAATTGCTTTCTCTCCCTCACCTCTCTCATTTCTCTCTCTTTCTCTCTCTTTTTCTCTCTCTCTCTCTCTCTCTTTCTATCTCAACTCTCCCTCTCGACTCTCAGTGCTCTTTCCTCCTCAGCGACCAACGCCTACACACATACTTACACATCTACAATGTTAACAACAACACACCCTCATCACCACCTTTTGACTACGATGACCACCTAGGGCTAGACAATGCTTCAGGGGAACGTTTGAATGCAGAAAATGCTTCAGGGGAAGCATTTCTAGTTTTCCTGCGAACATCGGAGGTTTGCAAGTGTTTTCCGGCCAACTCCGACCACCTTTTGACCTCCCAATGGTACGAATCTCTTCCTTGCTTCATGGGCTTCAATTTGGTATATTGGTTTGCATGTTTTGGTCATGTTTCGAGGTTGAACGGAGCATGGAAGCTCCGGCTTTCTCCTTCCTTTGAAATCCAACCAATCCGACCTATCAGTTAGACCGGCCCAACTCATTGGGCCATGAACCCAGCCCAGCTATTAAAGCCCAAACCCATATTTGTAAAACCTGAACCTGGGCCTTGGGCCATGGAACACTAACCCAGCTGGGCAAACCCAATTCCTTTGAAACCCAACCCAAAATCCTTTGAAACCAGGCCTTTGGGCCTAGGACCATGGAATATTCTCTGGAATATTCTTAGTGTTGACTTTTACAAAATTTACCCGGGACCTTTCTTAGGGTAATTTGACGTCTTGAATCTGTATTTGACATCCATTTTCCCAAATTCAATCGTTTTAATAGATTTTTATTAATTGGACCCTTTATGTGCTTAGGGGAAATTATTTGTGGTGTTTCCGTCTTCGCTAGTTTGCTTGGCTCTTCGGTGGCTAAGTATTTGTGAGTGGACCCTTTCTAAAATGCATGTTTTAATTATAGAAATGCATACATGAAAAACATGATTTAATGATTACGTTTTGTGAAACGTTTTATAAGTAAATTGGATTTACACTTATTGATTATCATGCTATATTGAGAATATTTTGGAATACCATATTTTATCGAACTGATGTTCTTTGTAGTATATATGATGGATGACTATATACTATTTAGAACATGCTTTTACACACTTCTTTATAGTATAGATGATGGATGACTTTATATTATGAAGATGTTTTGAGATATATGTACCTATGTTTGGAAAGACTATGTTCAACGTTTTGTGCATATCTAGTGGTCACTGTTCCATCTACGGGTGAGGGATATGGTTGTTGGCTTGGGGCCAGGGGAAATAATCTTTGGCTTCGGGTCAAGAGATATGGAGTTGGCATTGGGCCGGGAGAAATAATCTATGGCTTTGGGCACAGAGACATAAGAGCTGGCATTGGGCTAGTAGATATTGTTATTGGATACCACTAGTTAGCACACTATATACGAGATATGTTTCATGAAGATTTTATGGTATGCTAAGGTTTTCGGAAAACCTATTACATACCATGCTATTGTGTTTTCATAAAACTTTGGGGGTTAGTATGTTGATAACTGTTTCAATATTATATATATATATCAACTTGGTCCACTCATGTTTGTTTTGTGCCCCCTCAGGACTTAGATTCAAGATGTACAATCTCAGGCGTCAAGGCACTCCTGCATCAGCATCTCCAAGTCCTCTTGGTGTAAGACCCATTCCTTTGTTCATTCAATTTTATATTATTTCCTTTCTAGTGTCTTGAATTAGTTGTATGCTCTGAACACGTTCCTCATTTGCATATTATGTATATTTAAATTTATAATTCTTATTTTTATTCTTTGGTTCTCATGCATATTAGTATAGCTTCGTTACTTTTGGGTGTCGACCAACACGTGCCTACCCTGATGTTCGGGGAATATCAAAGTTGGGCGTGTCATAAAAAACCTACTACTAGGCCACTATATTTTGAACCACCTTGCAAGCTACAACAACTAGCTTTCAAAAACCTACTACTAGGCCACTATATTGTGGATCACCCCGTAGGCTAACTTGCCTTGGTTTTTGGTAGTTTTTTTTTCATATTGGCATGTTTTTTATTTGACTCTAGTGGACTATGGTATATGACAAATGAATTGAAATTTGAAATATTTTATAACCAAAAAGAGCTTCTTCACCATGGTAAAAAAAACAACTAGTAATTTAGTTAATTTTATCTTTTATAATCTATCCAAACTAAAGTTAAGACTTAAGATCATTGTTTCCAAATTAAAAATAAGGAAATACCCAGAAATAGGACAATTTCTTAATCCTGGGACATAAATAGGACATTTCAAATATGCACATGCCATGCACAACAATTGGATAGAAATAGGATTTTTCCTATACCTTGAAATGATCCAATTGTCCTCTCATATAAATGAGTTATCCAGAAATTCCAGCCCTCATTTCTTATTTTGTAGAGAGAAACATAGAGGATAGATAGAAAATCTCTCTCTCCCAATTCCAGTTTGAAGAACCCTAATCTACCCATCTTCTTCATCCAAAAGCTCTATCTCTCTCTCTCTCTCTACATTTTGAATATGCACAAGAGCTCTCTCTCTAAACCACCAACTTCTTCAATTTTTACCATTTCATTTGTAGGTTTTGTAAACTGGGTTTGCTTAATTTTGCTTTTTGATTGATGGATTTTTGGAGTTGAAGTGATTGGTTTGGTGCTTCTTAGAGGAGATCCAAATCCTTCAATTTTGATTTGTTATTTTTTTTTTTTATCATTTTCTTTGATTTATATGTGGGTTTTCATTTTTTCTGCCTTCTCCCTCCCTCTGAACCTCTCTCAATCCAAATTTACAAGCACTAAAATAGGGTTTTTTATTTTATTTTTATTTTTATTTTTTATTTTAATTATGAAAAAATGTATTAAATGTCAGTTGCCTTTTGGAGAAGAGATAAATTTTAGGGAAAAGAGAAAAAGCAGAGCGGAAAGAAGGAAGAGAGAAGGATACAGATGAAATTGTTTCGCGTACTCGTTCGCTTTCTTTGTATTAAGCTTGCTCATACACTGTATTTACATGACATGTACACGACATGCACATGTTATTCTCACAGATTTGAGCTCAAACCAAAAATCCATAGCTCACAACTTTCTCTTCGAAATCAAAAAAAAAAAAAAAAATGAGGCAATAAGATAAATGACCCTAAACTTTATATGGTATCAAATTTGATTAGGTTCAAATACTTCAAGGATTTGAAAATTGCAGTTTGAACGGGCACGAAAGAACCCAACTGAATCAAAGGAAATTGTTTCATGAACTTGTTCGCCTTGTTCGTAATTGCCGGATTTGCCTCTGAATCAAAGGAAAAAGTAGTAAACTACATTAATGCACATGATATGCACCATGTACACTACATGCATACCACATGCACATAATATATACAGTACATGCACATGATATGCACAGAAACGAGAGAAACTTTAATGGCAACATATTGGTATAGTGGATACAATTAAAACATAATTGTTACATATAAAAGGTTACAGTGACAGTTTGAAAAGTTTTGTTACGTATATCAACCATCGTTTAACTGTGCACATGGAAAACATGATACTCGTTGTCGTTATTTCATGGACACGCATGACTCTTAATGTCCTCTAGGCTTTTTCTTAATTTTGTTTTTCGCCAAGGCCAACTAGGTTGTGGTCATACTCGCTAAATCCCGGGGCACAACATACGCGCATCATAACTAGTGAACATTCGCGCTTATCATATTAAGATGCAGCCATGCACACCATATGAACATCACATGCACATTACGGAAAAAAATTCACAAATTTCTGCAATTGAACACTTGAACCAGAAATTGTTTCATCCCAGTTTTGTAGCACGTCAAAACTTGAAATTTATTCCACAACCCATAGGCCCCAACATGAAACACAAACACTAATTAATTCATCTTACAAACAACTCATTTATTCCATTAATCATTGATGAAGGAACTTGGAACTAAACACCCTACCTTACTATGTCTGCCGAAGCTTTAGTCGCCGGAAAAAATGGAACTTTCCGACCAAAACAGAAAATATGGTACAAAACCCAGCTCACTCTTCTCACCTCTCTCTCACATCCCTTTGTTCGAAATCAAAGGTATGAGGTCAACCCAAAACCCAGCTCACTCTTCTCGCCTCTCTTTGGACTTCCTTCACTTCGAAATCAGAGCTCAGAGATCTGAGCTCAACCCAGAAACCCATAGCTTATAGAACTCTTTTGACATCCCTCTCTTCCAAATGTGAACAGTGATGCAATGGGCTGATGATTTTTAGTATTTATATGTGGGTGTTTTAGTAATTTTGATTTTGTTCATGGTGTGTATGGCTTGTGCATGGTGTGCATGGCTTGTGCATGACCGGTTTGTCCTATTTCTGTCCCAATATTAAGAAATTGTCCCATTTTGGGGTATTTCCCTTAAAAATATCATTGTTTCTAAAACTCAAAAATAAAAGTTTTATTACTTAGTGGATAAAAAAAAGGAAACATTAAAGAAAAGAGCTTGGATTAAGTTTATTTTAATAATAATTAAAAAAAACCATGCTATTTATTTAATGAAAACGACTTAAAATTTTAATAAAAAGTTATTAGATGATTTTTTTTGTTCTTATCATTAAATAAAGTTATTAGATGGTTTTTTATGTTTTTTTTTTATCTTTTATAGTAGAGGGACACGCACTGGGCACACATGTTTATTTTTATTTTTATTTTTTGTCCTTATCATTAAATAAAGTTATTAGATGATTTTTTTGTTAAAATACAAAGTTTTGAAACTCTTTTCATTAATTTTTCTTAAACAAAAAGGATAAAACGTCACTCACCTAACAATCATTCAATGGTCGTACTTACCAACAACAATTATTCTATGATACTAAAATACTATTATTTAATATAATGATATAATAGGTGAAGTGGCTATAGGATGATGGATTTAATGTATATGTACTGAAATACACGTTTATTTAATTGAACTAGTTCAAGTCCTATAACGTGTGAACTGACTATAAAATGGTGGATTTATACATTTAGCTACAGTAGTGTATCACTAAATATACGATCTTATATAACCCATGAATGAATTAGTCATACGAGATGATTGTACTCCACTACACGGAAAAAGAAGCCATCTTTGTCTTGCATCTTTCCATCTTTTCCTTTTTCATGTGTAATCCAAAGAATCATCCAGTTTAGTACAACCAAATTCCAAACAGAGCAGAGAATAATTGAGAATCTGCACCAAATATGAAACCAAAGACATGCAACAAAGTCGGTTCAAGTGGAAAATTACAATTCAAGAAAAGAAAGCATGGACATTATTGATTCTTTAGTGAGTCATTTTATTGCTTTATGGGTCACTTCAATTTTCAGTGAAGGAGAGATGGGCGCCGCAAGAAGCTGCCACATGAGAAAAAGGAGAACAAGAAAAAGTTTATCACTGGTGAGGGGGCAGCCGGTCACAAGGGTGTGAAGATGTCCAAAAATCAACCCTATTTGGAAGTGTAGCCGCCACTATACAATTATTTCTAGGAAATACCCAGTATTTGTAAACCATTCAAAAGACCTTTGCCTTTTGCTATTTGTTGAGTTGGGTTGCTTTTTGGATGTCGTCGAAATAAGCATGGTAGATTGAGAGTTACAATTTTCATACGTAGATTCGAGCTATAGTTTTTCATATTGTAGTTTCGTGTTACATAGCAAAATACAATCTCCCAAAAGCAAGATATTTTTCTTCAACACCGTGTACGCTCTCAAAATTTCACACCAGCTGATGTCCCCTCAGACTTCAAGCTTATTGGGCAGCTTTTGTTTTCCAGTGTTGTTTTGGTGCTTATATAACCCTTTGGTCATTCTGCATAACACACAGGCCATTTCTGGGCTTAATACTACGTAATTTTCATACTTGTCCTTCTCGTGGAGCTCAGATGTACGTTTTTGGCTTGAGTGACGATAAATAATGTAACACTACAAGAAAAATGGCCAATTCACACAAAAAGTTAAATGTGTCTATTGAGACCTAAGGGCACTAATATATGTGTCCTTTGACAATAGCAACAGTGCATGTGGATGCAAATTTCCGTCTTCTTCTTCGTGGAAGAAAATGCATCTGCAAAACAATTAACACCTTAGGTCAAGGCCAAGAGCCTCACGCGCCCATGATGAATTTGGGGGGAGGGGGGGCGGGGGGCGGCTTTGACCGAAAAACCTCCGATGCCAAAGCTAGAATTCGAGGGAAAAATGTTTAGAGAAATTTGGAGAGTTTAGCAAGAGAATTGAACTTAGGTTTTTGGAGAAATATGATGGTATTTATATAGGGTTGTGGCTGGCCCTATTTGGAGAGTAGGGACCGGCCACTTATGGTGGTATTTTGAATAATTGCAATCAATCAAGCAATCAGGCAATTAATTGGGTAATTAACCAATTAATTGCCTAATCAATCCTAATTTAAAAAGGATAATTTAGGGTTGACTTGTAAGGAGGATTTGATGAGGATGGATGAAATAGGTTTTAAATAAATACCTATTTTGATCCATTTTGACTTTGATTGAGTCGTTGTTGTCTACTTCTCGCGCGTGGGAGCTTCGGTGTGCCTCAAGGGTAATTTTGTCCTTATCATCCAAGAATCCACGTGTCGCCTCCATATTTTTCTCGATTATTTTTTGCTCCACAAATGCCCCCACACCTGTTAGGCTGCTCGTAGGAAATGGCTGCAGGTGTAGATATCTTCTTGCTTTAGGAAACATAAGATTGTTTCCTATTTTGATGTAGATTCCTCTTTAATTGAAAATTAGATCCTTCTAGGAAAGGGAAATAAATTACTTCTAAAGAGATATTAAATCAACTTCAGAGAGCAATTCATTATACCCTGCAAGAGATAGAAAGCTAGAGGATATTTGTTCTCGCTCCCCTAGCAATCTTCTACACTTGCCCATGTAAATGACCGTCTTTCATTGTTTTCTTCGTCTTCATGCTGCACCAAGGTAAAAAAAAAATTAAATTTTCTTTGTCTTCATAATTTTTGGGAGCCTCGGGGCTTGAAACTTGGCTCGACGGGATCGAGGTTGTATGAAAAATGGTTAGGAGAGGCCACGGCATGGCTGGGTGTGGAGGTGGCTCGGCTCAGGCCGAGGGTTGGTGTGGGCCCGTATGTGGGAAGGAAGGAGAGAGGCCGAGGGCCTTGTTAGGCCATGGGGCCTTGTTAGGCCATGGGGCCTGTTGCGCAGTGTCCCTTCCTTTTCTTTTTTTTTTTTTTTTTTTTTTTTTAACCAGTCGTCTAATGAATTTTCCTTGCGCCTTTGTAGAATTTCTTCGAGCATGTCTTCTTCAAGCCACAAGAATGATGATGGTGTTCCGCCGTTGTATTGTCAAGGCACGTCCTTGAGTAAGGTGGGCTATTTCAAGGCTGCTCACTTCAAGATTAGCTCCGATAACTCGTTTAGAGACTTCCTTGAGGCATATAGGCACGCCACTCCGTCTATGTGCTTGGCTCGTCTATATCGCAACGGCGGTGCATATGGTTCATTTCTGGCAGGCGAGGGAATTCTTTGCAGACTACCGATTGAACTTGAGCCAGATTGAGTGATTGTTTATCTTCGTCCTTCGTGCTGCCTACTCCAATATGAGGTGGAGGATGCTCCTTGTGGGCCTAGCCGCAAATGAACACTTTGCCTAGAAGGTTGCTCATGTTGACTATCAGAGTGTGGCCCCAACTGTGAATGTATACTTGTCCGTGGGCCTAGTCAAGAGTGCACGCTTCTCCACGCATTAAGGCGAGAGTATATGCTATCTCGGGGGCCCAATCGGGAGTGTACATTACCAGAATGCTTAGTTCGTGGCTGGTCGAATGGCTGTTTGCCGAGATGTTATTGGAGAGGTTCGTTTACCCTTGTCTTACTTCGGGACACCTCGTCTGGGGCATGTGGCATCTCGGTGTGCTGCAAGAGTTGATTCACCAAGGTTGTCTGCTTTGCAAGGGCGCTTGTCAACTCTTTGACTTGTTGAGACAAGTGTTGTTCGCCATTCGGGTTTAAAAGTTTGGATAAAATGCATCTCCTTGAGTAGTGGAAGTGTGGTAGACTCCGGGTGCGAGATTTGAGTTGAGAAATGTTAAATCCGCGGAAAAGTGAGCTGAAAATGCCCCCAGTTCCATTGTCGGGCCAAAAATTTGAAACTGGGATGGTTAAACCGGTCTTAGACCAACTTGGGCTGCTTGGGACACCACGGGAGTGGGTTGGGCCACGGTAGTGGGCTGCTCCACGTGAGGCACTCGTGGGACTTGGGCCTTGGTTCGGCTCAGCAATGCGCTGGGCTCGCGTGAATTGGAGTGACACAGCTTGGGTCGTGGCTTTGGTGCTGTAGGCCTTTGATGGCACGGCTTGGGCTTGGACCCATGTGGGCTTGGATGACATGGCGTCATGGGCCTTGTCAAGGGTGGCTACCGTGGTGGCCACCGCAATGCTTGCCACAATGGGGCTTCGTGGTGGTGGTGCCGTTCCACTTATTGTCACGTTTAGCCTCGTTGATTGCCGTGGTCCTATCTCTTGAACGTTGGAATTTCCATTCGTCGAAGTTTCCGAATTTCTAGCCATTGTACTTTTCCTTTACGTTTTATCAAAGAATCTTTATAAATAAAAATTCTAAGAATAAGAACGTACGAAAAATCTACAAATGAACAAGAAAATGAGAAACCTTTGAAGCGAAGGTCTTCTACGAGTGTAGGACTCAACTCTCAATGAAAGTACCAATTTGTGGATGCAAATTTCCGCCTCCTTCTTCTTGGACGAAAATGCACATGCAAAACAATTAACACCTTAGGTTAAGGCCAAAAGTCTCTTGCGTCCACGTTGAATAGGGAGGCTTTGGCCAAAGAACCTCCGATGCCAAAGTTAGAATTTGAGGGAAAAATGTATAAAGAAATTTGGAGAGTTGAACAAGAGAATTGAACTTAGGTTTTTGAAGAAATATGATGACATTTATAGAGGGGTGTGGCCGGCCCTATTTGAAGAGTAGGGACCAACCACTTATGGTGGTATTTTGAATAATTGCAATTAATTAGGTAATTAACCAATTAATTGCCTAATCAATCCCAATTTCAAAAGTATAATTTAGAGTTACTTTGTAAAGAGGATTTGATGAGAATGGATGATATAGATTTTAAATAAATACCTATTTTGATCCCCTTTTGACTTTGATTGAGCCGTCATCGTCTACTTCTTGCACGTGGAAGCGTCAATGTGTTTCAAGGATAATTTTATCATTTTTACCCAAGAATCCATGTGTTGCCTCCATATTTTTCTCGATTATCTTTTACTCCATAATGCAGCAACCAAAATTGAATATGTGCCCTTTGTCAACGTGCCCTTCGACCAAATGGGACAATATGACGTTTAGTGCTCAAAGGGTTGAGCACAAACAATTGTTTTTTTGTGCCTCTATTCTGACGAGGTTGTCAGACGGTTTTCCCTTCCATCTTACCACAAATTTTGTAATTGTGCCCTATCAATTAAATATTAAAAAAATAAAAAATAAAAAATAAAAGCAAAACACCCTACAGACTGAAAACACTCCAAAACAATCATTACTGCACAACTGTATCTTCCTCATAAAGCTTTGTTCCTCCCATGTTCATTGCTCCCCAACTAATTCATCATTCCCACAAGCAGAGTTCCATCAAGCTTGTACTCCCAAAGTATAGCTCAAACTTATGAATTTATGTGCATAAATATACAAAAAGCATTCAAACAAAAAAAACAAAAACTCCTAACTGAGGAGACTTTGAGTTTCCTGCGGGAGCAAATACAAAAAAAAAAAAAAACACAGTTCAAAAATTAGACAAAAGAAAACAAAGCAAATGCCCAGATTCTAATTGTATTCGTTTTGGGTCCATTCTCAACCAAACACAACATTCTATCTGTCAAAATGGAGCTGGGAAGACAAGGATTAGAAGTATACCATTTTGGTTCCCAGCCGTGGCCAAAGTTGGCCGAGAACGGCCTAGAAGGTCGCGGGTTTCGCCTGAAAAACTAGGGAAATGCTTCCCGAGTTGGATCTGCACCAAAACTCTACCAATCATGCATGCAGACTCAGGAATTGCACCAGGACATCAAAAGGAAGAGAAACAAGGTGATCCCGAGACTTACCTTGGCCGTGTATGGCGGAATTTCGCCGGAAAACCTCCGAGTTCGAACAGAGGTCATGAGCCCTCGGGTTAAGTTCCAAACCGCGCCTTCTGTCCTCGTCTCAGGGTCTGGAAGACATGTAGGGAGGAGGTTAAGCAGTTGGTGGTGGTGGTGTGATTAAAGTGGTTGAAGTTGAAATGGTTTTTTGAGAAAATAAGTGAAATGGTAGAGAGTGAGAGTGATCAAAGTGAGTTTTAGTGGGGAGAGGAAAAAGACGGCACGGACCGCGGAGAAAGTAAATAAAAATATAGAGGGATGACAAAACCAAGATCAAAGCACCGTTTTTTTTTTTTTTTTTTTCTTATCTCTTAAAAATGAGAATTGCTGATGGTAAGCTAAAATCAAACCACGGTTTAAGAGTACAAAATTAAATGAAATATTGATAAAATCAAGAATAGCTTTACAGTTTATAATTTTTTAATAATAAAAGCAAGAAAAACTTGACGAGAGAGAGAGGTGTGGATTGTCTGTTTTTCTATTTTCATACTTTTTTAATGCTTTTTTGTTTATATAATCACGGTTAAATCATGTTAATATTTTATATTTTTATTATTTTCTGTTTTATTATTTTTATAAAAAATTAATATAAAATGTTAACGTGGTTTAATAGTGATTACACATCACAAAATAGCATGAAAAGAGTATGAAAATGAATTGGCAGAGAATCCACCTTCCAAAAAGAGAGAGGGAGAGAGAGATGGAGTGTTTGAGAGAGAGAGAGAGACTGAGTGTGACAGAGATGAGGGAAAGTAGAGAGAGATTTGAGGGTGCGTTTGTTGTACCGGACTATCTCGGACTGGACTAGCTTCAGGGACTAAGTTGGACTGGCTTAGATTAGACTAAGCTAGACTAATTTAGTGAAGCGTTTGGTGCAGTGTCGGACTAAAAAGCTAGACAATAACAAATATATTTTTAATTCATATTTTATTAATATTTTATATTATTTAATACACATTTAGTAATATTTTATTACTACCACTATCTTTTTTTTTCATTCTAGAAACCACCCATCCCCATTCCTGATTCTTTTCTGCTAATCTCCCCATTTCTTTCCAAGTTTGCTCCGTCCTTCTCCCTCTGTTTCTTCCTCTTTCTTCTTCGCCCCTCTCTCTCTCTCTCTCTCTTCATCTCCATCTTTTTCTTCCTATTTCTCTCTACTCATCTCCCTGTTTTCTTCTTAATTTTTTTTGGGGACCAATTGGCAAATCAGAACCCATTCAGAGTCTGGGTCATTTGGGTATTCATGGGTCTGCTTCTCCAGCATCATTAGCAAAGGTCTATGATCAAGGAGTCTGGACTAGGTGGAGTGTGAGCACAGCTGCTGAGCGTTTCAGACGCACATCGATTTTGTTTTTTTTTTTTTTTTCGCTTTTTTGTTCTGAATTTTGGATTTGGATCTAGTTTTGAAAATGGAAATATTGCAGAAATTTTTGCCTTTTGTTTCCAATTTTGTGGGATCTGGGTTTGAAAATGGTAGATGATAGGGACGATGATGAGGGAGCAGGGCAAGGACAACAATGAGGAAAGATGCAGAGATGAGGACGAGCAGGACGACCGACCTTGGGGGGTTCTTGGACGAGTGACTCTCTCGCGGTTTTCTCTCTATCAGAAGGGCTTACGAGTCCGCCCGAAATTGGGGATCCTCGTTAAGAACTCGTAAGGAGGTGTATAATCTGAGCGAGTCCGACCTAAGGTCATTAAACCTAATCCTGGTGCAGACCAAACAAGGGATTACAGTCTAATCCAGTCCAATCCTTCCTAATCCGGTCAAACAAACGGGCCCTCAGTGTTTGAGTCTGATGACTACACGGGGAAGAGGAACCGAGATAGCGGGTCACATGGACGGGTCCCACGAACCAAGGTCCAACAGAGAAATAATATTAAAATAATGAAAAAATATCTTGATCAATAAAAATAAAATTAGAATAAAATTTTGTCTCCATACTGTTGAAGTAAGATACGACAATTGTGTTTATAAAACTAAACAATTTAAATCAAAGGGCACAATAAGACTACCTGTGCGTATGTAAATTAATAAAAAAAAAGTATAATTACTTACTTTTATAAATATTGACAGCATTTTTTGTGCACAAATTTTTATAGGCACAAATGAAGCTCTTTTTGGACACCAATGAATGTGTCCTCAAGTCAACGGGCACATTTGAGATATTTTGGTGCCCAATGAAGTTTAAAAAGCACAAATATGTATTTATGTACAATGAAAATGAAAAGGGCACATATCTTTTGTGTTCTTAGCCCTTTTTTTTTTTGTAGTGTAAGCTTTAAACATTATTCGTTATACCATTCAGATTGATTTTATTCATGTTTAATTTATGAAATATTTTTGGACAACATGCATGCATGTGTTTTTGGAGCTTGTTCTATTGTTCTTGTTGTAATTTGGCTTTCTATACAAGTGATCGTCTAAACTACTCTAATATGCAGAGGGGGTTCGAACTTGTGTGCAAATCGATGAGCACACTATCCTGTCCAACCTAGCCAACTGGTCTAACTCATCGTTCCCTCTTTCAAAGCTCGAACATGTCCTTTTGTAGTTTGAAAAGCCTTGCTTCTGTTATTTATGGTTTTCTACAAAGGCTCTTCTTCTAGTGGACTTAGTCTTACTAATGTCACTAAAAGACTTGATGTTGTGAACATCGGCGCGATTTTCACATTTGATTCTGTCATTGGAAAAATTGCAAAACTCGCAATAACCTTTCCAGTTGAAGATGTCAATTTTGACCTAGAAGTTCTCAACGGAATAAAGCCAACACTTAAAAATTTAAAATGCAAAACACCAAATCTAGTGACTTTCTAGTCATCATTGAAGGTATAAACTTTTTGGATTAGGATTCTCTTCCATCCTCTCACATTCTCTATTTTGTCTTTTTCTTTCTATAAAAAATTAATATAAGATGTTGACGTGACTTAACCATGACCGTTCAAATAGGAATGGAGGGAAGGGGAGGGAAAAAAAAGGGGAGAGAATTATCCTGACATTTTTCTGATAGAGGATAAATTGGATGCAAATCATTGCTCCAACTTGCAAGCGAGCAATACAGTTCAATTGAATTTGCGATTCTCGGAATTTAGACGTGTGGGTATGAAGCATGCAGGATGGGAGGATTATCATATGAATGACATATGCCTTTTGATTTTGGCCACGTGGAATGCATCAGTAGGAGATTTTGACTCCTTATGCATGTATGGGTTTGATAGAATAACGAATAAAGTTAGGAAGATTAAATTTAAAGATTAAATTTGTAAACTAAATGATATGTTACCAATAAGAATAAGTACGTTTATCAACGTTTAAGTAATAAAACAATTATTAACTTTCATGTTCTTTAGTTTTCAAAACTTTATCTCTAAATTCAGTCTCTCTAATATTACCCTAAGATAAAGATGGGATTATATTGGAGTTTATTATGCATGCATGGTTGCACCTAGACCAACGTGGTGGAAAGAGAGGATTTCGAGTTGAAATAGGAAGCAAAGTTTGACGGCACGGTTTCTTTTGAGGAATGCAAAAGATAAAGGCTCATAGATCAATTCTCGAGTTTGAATTGAAATTAAATTCTACACAAATGTCAAGCCGCGCCAAATAATGTTTGCTCCTATAAATAGATTCTTACCCGAGTTGTATCCTAACAAGAAGTCATTCTCGTCAGAAAGTGCCGAGAGGGCCAAAACCATAAGGAAAAATTCGAGCTTCAAATAATAGGTTGTAAAGTAGTGCTCGAAAATTATATAACCAATAACCCAAATTAAAAAAATTATTTTTACCAAAATATAAATAAATAATAATTTATCTCATTTAATTAACACCAATTTTATATATGTTATTAACCACGAAAAATCATTGCACACCAACACAAAGTTGCGGAAGCATCAAAACCAATTTTCATGAGATGGAACAGTAGAAGGCATCCAACCAAAACGATAAGCAAATTTTCTTTAGTATGTGAATCATTTTCAATAAACTAATTTGCTTATACCTTTATATCGGACCTTAAGCTTGTTGTGCAGCTCTGATACCACATATAGGATATTTTTGAAATCACAAAAACAACAACAAGATGTTACGATCATGGATTTGATAAACCAAAATTACAATAAATCAATTACAATTTACTTATCTTTGGAATACGGAAGACCCTCTTGTGGATGACAAAGGAGTCTTCTACTTTCAACAAGTGGAAGTGTTTCAGCAATAATAGGGTTTGCTCATAATGGAACGTATGTTTTGTGAAAGCAGGGACACTCTTAATATAGTGATCAGGGTTCCTCCAATTCCGCCTATTATAGTAATTACAGGAATACATCAAATCACCATTTATTCTTAATGTTGTCCCGCCAAGGCATGTACAACAATATGTCTTACTTAATTAGGGTTTCAATTAGTCAACTAAATATATCTTGGTTCCATGATTCTTGCTAACCAATATTGAATCACGTTAAAAGTCAAATATCTTGAAAATCAAGTTATTTGTCTTTCAAGTAATTCGATTCATAATAATTGACAACTCAACATGAGTCTTACACTGCGGAGTTGAAACTATCAGAGAAGGGAGATCTTCAAAAGATTCATGACAAATGGCTGAAGAAAAGTGCTTGCAGTGCAGAAGGAGCAAAGAAAGCCGTAGGCCGTCTTTCGATGAGTAGATTTTGGGGCCTCTTTCTGCTGAGCGGCATAGCTTGCTTTCTGGCTCTTGTTCTTCATGCTCTTTGCATGGTGCACCAGTACTACAGGCATTATGATTCCGACTGCGAGAGCTCACATGCGAAAAGCTTTCGATCCTTCGTCTCGCTTGTAAATAAAAGGGAAGAGGAAGTGCAAAGCAGAACCAAGAGGAGGAGGACTGAGAAGGCTTCAAACAAAGTAGTGCATGATCAAGATAGTAGTTCCATTGATGGTTTGGATCAAAGTGTTTAAACGAATGACGAGTCCCTTTTTTGCTAAGCCAAAAAGCCTAATCATTAGAAACTTAATTTAGTAATGTAATTAGTATAAAATTAAATCACTTGATGTAAGTTTAACTCAAACAAACACTTTTGTCATAGACAAATTGATAGTTATTACATGCAGGTGTTTGTGGGAATGTCATGGGTTCAAATCACATAAATGACTATTGCTTATTGAAAACTAATACAACCGTTTTCTAGACAATCAAATTTAAAGGCCTCCATGGCAGATAAAGGAAGACAATAATTCTCGAAAGAGAAATTTTATTTGAACTCATGTAACTTTTTATTACACCCAACTTACTCTCTTCACTCATATTGTTTTTTGTCAAAGAATTAATCTCTCTTTAAAACCAAATTTATTACCTAAACCACCCTCTCAAACCCAATTCAAAATGTTAAGTTATCTTTACACCCATTTCCTTTATAAAATAACATCTCTAGAATTATTTTAAAATTTTCATTCTTTTACTAGAAGAATATAATTTATAGTAGGGGCCTGGTCTCACCATATGCCAGGTTTAAATCGATTAAAAATATGAAGTGTTAATGTGTTAAGGTCCTTGCAATTATGCAATTCTGCAAGTTTGCACTAAAAGGCCTATTACTTTTAAATATTTACAAGTCTACAAGTCTACACTAAAAGGGTGTTTTGGGGTGCAGACAGACATCGACAGAGAAAAAAAATAAAATGGAGTTCCATATCAAACACCGGAATCTGAAGTGTTTTAGGGTGCAAACAGACACCAGAACCCAAAGTGTTGTAGAAAGTTATGGGGCGCAAACAAACAGTGCGAGTCCTTTTGGTGTTTTAGGGTGCAAACAAACACCGGAATCCAAAGTTTGCAGAAAGTTTAACAAACCATGCGGGATTGATGAAAAATATTGAAATCCAAAATACTCATCTTCTAAACTTTAAAAAAATTGAAATCAAATGAACAAAATATCCATAAATTGAGTCATACTTTAGTTGGAGAATTCAAAACTTCAAAATCACCATCCATCAATAAAAAACCTTGTTTTTCTCTACAAGAGCTATTAAGGTTTTAGCCGGAATAAACGTAGGATAAACAAGAAGTGATGGTAATGTTTAATTATAGTGTGTGGGTTTATTGATAAATTTGAGTTTTGTTATTAATTTCATTTTGTACTTAATAGTAATTATGCAATAAGGTAAAATAGACAACTAACAATTTAAATTTAAGTTGGGTGTATAAAGAGGTTATATGGGTTTAAATAAAATTTCTCTTCTAGAAATGTGGGTTAGCAACATAGAGACCCACATGAGCTAACTCGTCTACCACGAAATTTGCTTCCCTGAAGATGTGCTTCCAACTAATATACTGAAATTTAGAAGACAACCATTTGATATCCTCGACAATAGGTTTAAGATGACAAGGGAGCATCTAAACACCTTGCACCATCTAGATGACCGGCTTGGAATCCCTTTCCACCAACAGTTTATTCAAACATTTGAGCTTGGCGAACATAAGCCATTGCTTTGAAGCAGCAACCTCTGTAACTAATATGGAGGCACCATCGAGGTTTAATGCACTAGTTCTAACCGGTTGCGCCTCCTCATTTCTAAGAACAAACAGTTGTCGCTCTCTCCAAACTAACTGACCCATCGAAGTTTAACATCACATGACACGCCCCAATCCCGATATCCCTAAATACCAGAGTAGGCACGTTCTGGCCTGACACCCGAGGATGACGAAGCCACTTTAACATGCATGTAAGTGGTATCAGTAAACGAAAGTGAATAAAAATGTAACTATAAAGAAATACACAAATGTGGAAACATGTTCAGAGCATACAACTAAACAAGAATAATGTGAAAGAATTATTATAAAAATGTACGAACAAGGAAATGGATCCTACACTAAGAAGACTTGAACATACCTATGCAGAAGTGCCTTGACATTGGGATCGTATGCCTTAATTTTAAATCCTGAAGGGGGTGCAAAAATGAAAGGGTGAGTGGACCATAGTTTATAATAGTACTAATAAGAAAACCGATTTCTCTTTTTGAACATACTAACCCCCTATTTTGAAAACTCATATAATACTACATAGTACGTTTTTCTGAAAACTCTAACATGCCAAAAATGTTTGTATCGATAAATCATCTCTGAAAATCATATCGTAATTCCCGAAGGCAAATATGAAGGATCTCATAAAATCATCTCAGCAATATACTCAACTAGGAGTATCATAGTCGCCTGAAGGCATAACCATCACCGTAAGTGAAGCTGTACGATACTGGGTTACGCCAATGAAGAAACATGGTAGGCCCCATCACTCGAAGGTGAAGCTGTACGACTTTGCGTTACACCAGAGAAGAAAATATAACTATAAACATAACACACCGACACTAGTCGTGGCCAGTGAAGCTGTCCGACACTGGTTTCACCAGTGAAACTGGGAATATTTCATAAATATCATCAACTGTGTCCTATGGCCATAGACGTATATATACTCAAGTTGTGTGTATGTGTTGTATGATTATCGACTAGATAAGCATAGAAAACATATCTCAAAATCTCATATCAAACTTAGGATCCAAATCTCATAAATCTATAAACGTGATTTCCATAAATACGAGTTCTCATAAACTTTAAAACAATGAATCATGAATACTTCATAAAAGCCATTCATAAATTCTCTAAGAAATCATAAATATAGAATTTCATAAAGAATTCGTAAAAGCAATATATCTCCAATATAAGGCATAAATAATTCATCAAACGTAGAATTATAAGAATATGCTTTTCATGAATGCAAGACTAATAGTTTATAAAAACATGCAATTTGCAATTTGAGAAGGGGTCCACTCACAGATACTCCGTTGCCAAAGAGCCGCTCAGACTAGCAAATACGGATTGTCGATGCTAAAAGTACCTAAGCATAATAAAAGGACCAAATTAATAAAATCCTACTATCATGATTGAATTTGGGAAAACGGAGCATGGATTTGAATTCAAAGCGTGGAATTACCCTAAAAGAGGTCCCGGGTAAATTTTGTAAAAAGTCAACAAAAAAGTCAATAGTTAACCCTAAAAAGTCAACCAAGACGCCGAGTCGATCAACTACATTAAATCTTTGAAATTTCACTAAATGGATGTCAAAAACAAACTCAAGGTGTCAAAATTAGTCTAGGAAGGTTTCTGGAAAATTTTGAAAAAGTCAACATTTAACTTTAACAAAAAATTCCCTCCTCAGAAGGAATATTCTATTAAAGTTAACTAAGAGCTAATGGAATATTCCCTCCCATTTCAGAAATGGACCTAGGCCCGATCTCGGGTCGGATCTTGGCTTAGGCCGGTTTCGCGAATCCGGGTCGGATATGACCCACAGATCCCCATCATTGGGTTTTGGGTTGCGACTCGGGTTGACCCGATTTTTAGGCCATGGGTCAATCGGATTCCACGAAGAAGAAAGACGAAGCTTCCAAGCTCCGTTCAACCCTAAAACCTAATGAAACCTAGTCATATTAGGAAAGGAGTAGAAATATACCAGCACGAGGTCCTTTCGTGGCCGGAGTTGGCCGGAAAATGGCTCAAAGCTGTCAGGTTTCTTGTTGGAAATTGGGGAAGTCTTCCCCGACGTGATTTTTGCACCCAAACGTCGTCACAACATGTATACAACTCAGAAATTGAATCAGAACGTCAAAGGGGTAGAGATTGAATGTATTTCGAGTCTTACCTCGATCGGAAAATTTTGAGAACTCACCGGAGTTCTCCATTTCCTGTTTTCTCCGATGCGGGGTACAAGAGTTGCTCGATATCAAAATTGGTGTAAGTAAGGAACTTCTGCCCAGGGTCCAATTTGGTGTAAGTATAAACTTCATGTCACAAATCAAAATTATTTGACTTAATTTACCTGACATCACTATGATTATTAATTTTTCGGGTTTCACTCTTTATGCAGGAGTTTGATGGTGTGGTGGGAGATATTACAATCACCACTAGCAGAACAAAGATGGTGGATTTCACACAGCCATACATTGAGTCTGGTCTAGTTGTGGTTGCTCTAATTAGGAAGACGAACTCTAGTGCTTGGGCATTTTTGAGGCCTTTTACTCCAATGATGTGGAGTGTCACAGGCATTTTCTTCCTAGTTGTGGGAGCAGTTGTTTGGATTTTGGAGCGTCGGACCAACGAGGATTTTCGAGGCCGTCCGAGTAAGTGAAATGCACAAAGAACATTACCTTTTGTTAATTTTACTTATATATCAACACAAGCGTAGTCAAGGTGGATAGAGCTGCGTTCTCCCCGCTCTGCTTCTAAGTTTGAATAAAAGAATTCTTACTTATGAACTGTCCGATCTTATTCCTTGGTAACATTGTGCAGGAGAAAAAACCGGCAGCACGCTTGCTCGATTTGTGCTTATCATATGGCTATTTGTGGTTCTAATAATCAACTCAAGCTACATTGCTAGCCTGACATCAATCCTCACTGTTGAGCAGCTTTCTTCACCTGTTAAAGGGATTGAAAGTCTGGTAACCGGCAGTGATCCCATTGGTTTCCAAAGGGGTTCGTTCGCTGAAAACTACTTAACTGATGAGCTAAACATACAAGTCAAGACTTGTGCCTCTTAACTCCCCAGAAGAATATGAGAAGGCCTTGAAAATGGTCCTAGTGCAGGCGATGTTGCATCTGTGATTGATGAGAGTGCATACATGGAGCTCTTCCTCTCCGTTCGATGTGGATATAGTATCGTAGGTCAAGAATTCATCAAAATGGGATGGGGTTTCGTAAGTATCATATCCCTTCATATCATTCACAAAAGTACATGACGTTTATTTTAATATAAACTTTTTGTAGCATATCTCTAGCTTGATATGTTGCGTTGTCCTATATATTAATATTCGATAGCATGACAACATAATGTATCACACTGGCTAAAACTCGTATATTCGTCTAATAATAGTGACTTTCATTTTAGGCATTTCCAAGGGACTCGCCTCTTGCAATTCACATGTCAACTGCGGTATTGAAACTATCGGAGAAGGGAGATCTTCAAAAGATTCATGACAAATGGCTGAAGAAAAGTGCTTGCAGTGCAGAAGGAGCAAAGCAAGCCATAGACCGTCTTTCGTTGAGTAGCTTTTGGGGCCTCTTTCTGTTGAGCGGCATAGCTTGCTTTCTGGCTCTTGTTCTTCATGTTCTTCGATGGTCCACCAGTACTACAGGCATTATTGATGCAGGACAGAACCAAGGGTATCAAGAAGAAGGGAATAGATAACTTGGGATTCGCTCAACCAGGGGCAACAGAGCTCGCTCACGTCGCTAATCGTGGATTCACTCACACGACCAAGCCAAATGCTTGATTGGGAAAGGAGAAATCACTCACTTCAATTGCACAAAGCAAAATGTATTTTAATTCATTCAAGTCCTCCATTCAAGACTTCATAGTATAATATTTATAAGGGTTTACAAATTAATTGACCTCAGGTTTCTACAACACCTTTACAACTTCTAAAATAACAAATTCCCAAATAATTAAAATACAAAACCTTTGTTATTCCAAAGCATATTAATGGTTTCAAATTGTTTTCTTCAAGGCATGCCTCCTGCATCATTCTCCTCTTGTCAGAAAAAACTTGTCCTCGAGTTTGCATCTTTTTAATCTTGATTTGAATTTAGGTTTTCGACCTGTCCAAGGTGTTAACTGTTTGGGCTCTCCAAATACTTGAGTATTAACAACTTAAAGATATCTTCAAAAGAGCAAACGAAAAGTCATCACATACGGCACCGAACCAGATTTGCAAAATAGTACAATCAACGACATCAAAGCCATTGAAATCATCTTCCAACCAGGAGTTTCCTTCCTTTATTGGAAGATGTTGAAAAACTGTAGGCTCAAGACTTCCTTGTGTAGTGGTTGATGATGTAATTTCTTGAATAAACTTAATTGGAAATACCTCTTTAGTGGAAATCACCAAATACCCATCATCAGAGTAATCATCATATATTGGAGGAAAACTCCAATCAACTCGTTGGGAAGAAAATAAATGTTGTTCCAAAAGTAGATGCTTAGAATTAAATTCAAAAACCTGATTATCATTCTGGGCAACAAAACATTCACGTATTATTTCCGTTTGAAATAGAGTTCTTGGCGTGCAGAATGTATGCCTTTCCTCAAAAACTGCTGGACAATCTACTTTGTTTAGAAGAAGAATGGGGTGTAGCCCATATTTTAAGGCTCTAGCAAGTACGAACTGGGTCTGTGCAAGCGGACCTTCCCCAGCATCAACAACTAAAATTGCACCCTTGACTATACCAACAACCCGCTCAACTTCACAACCGAAATTGGCATGCCCAGGCGTATCAACCATGTTTAACTCGTTCTCCTTCCATGGAATTGGTGCGACCTTGGAGGCGATGGTAATTCCATGCTTGCCATAATTTAGTGGAGAACACCAATCAAAAAAATTCTCTTTGACTTCTTCATCGTTAATGTACTCATTGTAAATTGGTGGTAAATTCCAATCGACGAAACTAGTTTCTTAGACAGTGTGCTCTTCAAACAGATTGTAAATCACAGCCATGGTCTTCAACCGCAACGAATAACCTGCTCTGATATCACTTGATGCAGGACATAACCAAGGGTATCAAGAAGAGGGGAATAGATAACCTGGGATTCGCTCAACCAGGGGCAACGGAGCTCGCTCACGTCGCTAATCGTGGATTCACTCACACGACCAAGCCAAATGCTTGATTGGGGAAGGAGAAATCACTCACTTCAATTGCACAAGGCAAAATATATTTTAATTCATTCAAGTCCTCCATTCAAGATTTCCTAGGACAATATTTATAAGGGTTTACAAATTAATTGACCTCAGGTTTATACAACACCTTTACAACTTCCAAAATAACTTAACAAATTTCCAAATAATTAAAATACAAAACCTTTGTTATTTCAAAGCATATTAATGGTTTCAAATTGTTTTCTTCAAGGCCTGCCTCCTGCATCAATTATGATTCCGACTGCGAGAGCTCACTAGCGAAAAGCCTTCGATCCTTCATCTCGTTTGTCAATAAAAGGGAAGAGGAAGTGAAAAGCAGAACCAAGAGGAGGAGGACTGAGAAGGCTTCAATTAAAGTAGTGCATGATCAACATAGTAGTTCCATTGATGGTTTGGATCAAAGTGTTTAAACAAATGACGAGTCCTTTTTTTGCTAAGCCAAAAAGCCTAATCATCAGAAACTTAATGTAATACTGTAATTAGTATAATATTAAATCACTTGATGTAAGTTTAACTCAAACAAACACTTTTGTCATAGACAAATAGATAGTAAATAGTGTTTGTGGGAAGATGGTATGAGTTCAAATGTCAAAAACGACGATTTTTTATAAAAAAAAATCTCTAATCCAACCGTTCCATGGCCGATAAAGGAAGACAATAATCCCTAAATGTGGGTTAGTAGAGACCCAAATGAGATAACTCGTCTACCAAGAATTTTGTTTCCCTGAAGATATGCTTCCAACTGATATACTGAAATTTAGAAGCCAATAATTTGATATCCTCGACAATAGGTTTAAAATGCCAAGGGGGCATCCAAACACCTTGCACCACCTGAAGGACCAGCTTGGAATCCCTTTCCACTTTGCGTCTGGTGAATATAAGTCCTTCCTTTAAAGCAACAGCCTCTGCAACCGATATGGGGGCACCATCAAGATTCAATGCACCAACACCAACCGATTGCCCGTCCTCATTTCTAAGAACAAAAGTAGTTGCCGCTCTCTCCAAACTAACCGACCCATTGAAGTTTAACTTCGCATAGCCTTAAGGAGGAGGACACCAACTTATTGAAAATAGCTATAACAAAAAGCTTTACCTTTACTTTGGAATAATTATAGCCCTAGTCTCTAAATTATACCTTTGTGTGCATTTTGTTCCATCAATTCATTATTAAAATTTCATACTTAAGACTTCTCATTTAAGTGAATGAAAATATCACTAGACCACTATTAAGTGATGAATTTCAAATTTTTATCGGAAGGGAAAATTCGAGAAACAAAACTTGGACAATTATGCAAGTGCCACCCAAATTGAAAACCATGAGAACACCTATGCCTAAATTGGCACAAAATTTTAGAAACTATTTACCATTAGAATCTTTTAAAACACCACCTTCTTCAGTAGAATTAGAATTATTTTATTCATATGAAGAATTCTACGGTATGTTTATGAAATACAGGCAGCACCATTTATTCTTTATATAAACTTAAACTAGTAACACCACTTGATGATTAGTGTTATGGTAGGTGACATCAATAAATAGCACAAGCCAAATAAAGATGATGGATTTTCTTATCCAGTAGAGGTATTGACGTCACAAATGCATTATGCCCCTTATCATCATAGGCCATGGTGGTGATTATTGACCTTCGGTGGTGTGCATGGATTGACTACTTAGGCCACATTATTCACATGTCACGCTCTCGACCCTTCTCAACTACTACATTGTTAAAACTTGAATTACATTGTTAATTATCTTTCTAGTGTGCCCATTATGGTATTCATCTTCGCTTGGAAGCGAGAGGTCTTAGGTTCAAATCTCATAGATGGCGAATTCGATACCCAATTAGGCTGCCCATTGTGTTGCTTAATCGAACTCCTCATCTTTTTAGTGTAAAAATATTGATGTACTAAAAAAGAAAAACTAAGAGAAGTATTAAGTACCGAAAATCTCTAACTTTTAATGTCATTTCAAATTGGTCTCAACTTTTTTAAACATTTCAAACTAGTACCCAGCCTATTAAAAATGTTACATCGATTAAGCCCGAGTTAAATTTTTGTTAAGGGGCTTACTTTGCCTCTAAAATCAATAGAAGGTCATGGAAGCATAACCTCCACTATGTAACATTCGCCACCACCCTCATCAAGTCATCACCTCCAAACTCAAGAATATCAAAAAGAAAGTCATGAAGGTTGCTGAAATGGTATGGCTGCCATGATGCAGCCACCACCATCTTCATCAGCCACAAAGAAAAACTGGAAGATGAACCAATTAATGGGTTTTGAGTATAAAGGTTAGGAGGGAAGTTCGATGGTCCAAGTTGAGCTTGGAGGTGGTGGGGGCTTGATGTTTTCCGATCTTTATTTTTGCTTTTCTTTTCTTTTCTTTTTTTTTTTTTTTTTTTTTTTGTTTGAATTCACTTGTTATTTTTTCATCTTCATGTCTTATTTTAAATTATTTTTATTATGTGTAATGGTAGGAGGACTAAATTTGCAAACTAAATGATGTGTTACTAATTGAAATAAGCACGTTTATCAATGTTTAAGTAATAAATCAATTATCAACTTCTATGTCATTTAGTTTCCAAGACTTTGTCTACAAATTTAGTCTCCATATCATTACCTTTTATTATTATTTTAGTGTCCAAATAAGCTAAAAAGTGGGACTCATTGTAGCCATTTAATGGAAAAATTAACTATAACTTAAGATGTGACATTTTTAAAAGGCTGAGTACTTATTTGGAACATTAAAAAGTTGAGATCAATTTAAAATGACATTAAAAGTTTGGAGGGTTTTAGATACTTAATCTTTAAAAAAATATATATATATATATATATTTAAATTTATAATTGTAATATGGCCATTCATGAAATCTCAAGTGCATGTAAGTTTTTCTTCTACAATAAGTATGAAACACATGTGAAGAGTCCAAAAGGCCGAACACGGTACAAATGTTTAGACGTGTGACACAACAAGAAGTCCAGAAGCATAACGCGTTAGTTATGAACACATGATTAGTTGAGACCTCAGACTAGGGAGTTTACCTTGGTCATCCTTGGAATATATTGTATGTTGTGAACTAAGTGTGCGCGGAAACACGTGGGGTTATTGAAAAGATAGAAACTCATTTTTACCGTGACTAACTTTTATGTGACAAGTATATTGTAATTGTTTGTGTAAAAAAAATTGCACATAACATTATATTATTAACGAAACGTTATAGTAACTGAGTACTTATGTCATGAATGTTACTCTCCATTTTCCTCCCAATGACTTGGTTGATTATTTTATGCAATCCATTTTCATTAATCAGGCTTCTAAAGTCTCCTCATATTCCCGACATAGGTTAGTGGCTACTAGCCCCTTCTCCACTTTCTCAACCACTAGCCTTCATGCACGCGCTCACGCACATGCAGAAGACATTTTTTTAATCACAACGTGCTACGCGTGACTTACATGTTTTAAATGTATTTATATGAGTAAATTGACAAAAGTAAAGTCAAATATTTGAAGTAAATGAATAATCTTAGATCATGCTAAAAAAACCCTCATAAACCAATTAAAGTAGCTGAATTCACATAATAAAATCAATCTTTGTAGAATTTACATTAAATATAGAGAAAATAGTATTTAATAAACAAGTGATTAAATTACATTATTGATAGCTCATTGTGAGGTTAAGCTCATCTCCTCCCCCTTAGTGTAGGTAATATCGTTTGTTAAAAAAAATAATTATTTAACAACTAATTTAATCATATTATTATCCGCATGCGAAAGATATTTTTTTATAACCGGCATTACATGCCTCTTAAAATGTTTTGAACGTGTTTAAAAATAGAGAAAATAATATTTAATAAACAACTGATTGAATCACATTATTGCTAGCCAATTGTGAGGTCAAACCCACCCCGCTCCCCCTTAGTGTAGATAATATCGTTTGTTAAAAAAAAAAAATCATTTCACAACTCATTTAATCACATTATTATCCGTGTGTGAAAGACTTTTTTTTTTTATAACCAGCATTACACACCTCTTAAGATGTTTTGAATGTGTTTAAAAATAAAGAAATTGAATCACATTATTTGTGAGGCACTAATTTTTAAAATAAAAAAATATACATATAAAAAAAAGAGCAAAAAATATTTAATTATTAAAAAAAACACTATTAAAATGACAAAAATACCCTTACCTTATTTGATGCATTATTTTGGAATACTTTTGAAGTTTTTTTTGTCTTGGAGGCATGTGACACAAAAAACACTATCCACCTTTTGTGTTCTCTTTATATATAGATATATAGATGTGTTTATCTTTCTTACATCACATGATTAAAAAAAAAAAAAAAAGCACAGTTTATACTACTAATTATAGGACAATAAATTTTTTTGGTGATCAGTGAGAACTGTTGTGGAGAATAAAATGACCACCTTAGAGGATAACGTTTTACCGTAATAGCGAAAAGTAATCCACATTAATTCTCTATTTCTTAATATTTAGCTATCTAACTAACTAACGGTATCATTTGTAAAAATAAAAAAAGATAATGCTAGGAAGACCAAATTTCTAAACCAATTTTTGTGAACCAAATAATGTGAATATTGATTATTGGATTATTATTAAGTAATAATTAACGTTCTTATTTTCTATTGGTGACACATAATTTGATTTGTAAATTTGGTCTACTTAGCATTATCTAAATAAAAAAATAAGATACACTTTGCTGAAAGTGTAATGTTAGGAAGACTAAAATTTTAAACAAAATTTAGTAAACTAAATGATATGGTTGTTGATGATTGAATTATTACTTAAGTGTTGATTAACGTGTTTATTTCTTACTGACGACACATAATTTAATTTGTAAATTTGATTTAAGAATTTATTACCTTAACATTATATTTCGTTAAGATAGTGGTGATCACCACTTTCCGGAAGTGGCTATTAACCAAGTCAAGTCAAGTCAATTGGATAATGGTACACTAGTTGCCCATTCCCATGCCTGCTGTCCAATATTGGTGACTAAGATTTTTTTATTAAAAAAACAAAAAAAATGTTAAGGAGATTCTTTCAAAATGAGATTCTTCATAAATTTTCTGTCACTTCATGTTTTTCGCATAATTTTTTATAGTGTTGACATATGAATTAACGTTTAATTACGGCGTGGCAGAAAGTCCATGAAGAGTCCCACCTTGAGAGAGTCTCTTTAACATTTCTCTGAAAGAAAATTTTCAAAAAACCTTTATCTTTTGCTATATTTTTTCTTATCACATTCAAGTGATGATGATGTTCGTAACCTTATTTATTATTATCGTAAGAGTTTAAATTTCAAAATCTGTACAGTATAGAGACACAAATATCAAAGTTTAAATTCATTTAATGATAATAACTAGAATGATGAGCAGTACCACCACTTGAGGGCGGTGAATAAAATGCACCCGCTTATTGAGTTTGGTTGCTTTTTATTGTTTAAGAATGTCAAAGTGTACATATCGTAACCTTTTTTGTCGTCGTCGAAATACGCATTGTAGATTAAGAGTTACAATTTTCATACGCAACTTCGAGCTATAGTTTTTCATATTCTAGATTTGTGTTCGATATCAGCTACGTACATAGCAAAGTACATTTTCCCAGAAGCAAGATGATTTTTTGTTTGATCATGTCATAAATTTTTGTTTATTTGGTTCTGATACTTTTCTTCAAGACCGTGTACAGTGTACACTCAAATTTTCACACCAGCTGATGTCCCCGCGGACTTCAAGCTTATTGGATCGCTCATGTTTTCCAGTGATGTTTTGGTGCCTATATAATCCTTGGTCATTCTGCACAACACACAGGCCATTTCTGGACTTAAAAATACGGAAGTTTCGTACTGTCCTTCTCGTGGAGCTCATTCGTACGTGTTTGGCTTGAGTGACGATACATAATGTAAGCTTTAATCATTATTCGTTATGCCCTTCAGATTGATCTTGTTCACGTTTGATTGATTTATTAGGTATTTTTGGACAACATGCATGCATGTGTTTTTGGAGCATGTTCTATTGTTCTTACTGTAATTTGGCTTTCTATACAACGTATAAACTACTCTATAACATGCAGAGAGGGGGATTCGAACTTGTGCACAAGGAGGGAGCAAGCATACTGTTCTAGCCAATTGGCCTTACTTGTTGTTCCTCCTTTTGGAGCTCAAACATGAACATGAATCTAGCCTTGCTTCTATTATTTATGGTTTTCTACAAAGGCTCTTCTACTAGTGGACTTAATCCTACTAATGTCACTGCAAGACCTGATGTTGTGAACGTCGGCGCAATTTTCACTTTCGATTCTGTCATTGGAAAAATCGCAAAACTCGCAATAACCCTAGCAGTTGAAGATGTCAATTCCAATCCAGAAATTCTCAATGGAACAAAGCTGGCACTTAAAATGCAGAACACCAAATCTAGTGACTTTCTAGGCATCATTGAAGGTACAAACTTGTTAACTTTCCCATGTTTTTCTCCTCTGCGCAAGTCATGTAATCGAATTGCTCAGTTTTCAGTGTTTTTTTTTTTTTTTTAATGAATACACTAAAACCTTGAAAATGAAAGGTGTGTGTTATCTACACACTCCTTGTTAATTTCTATCATTTGATCTTCTTTGATTCAGTCTATCCAATGACCGCAAATTAAAAGGGTATGTATGAAGTAAAAAGGGGCCCAAATGAAATGGTTATCAAACAGACCCAAATATTTTATCTTTATTTTTTGGGAACTTTCATGAAAAAGGGTTGGGCCAAGTTTATTTTAACCAAAAACTATGCTACAATTTTATTTAATAAAAAAGAATTGGATTTTAATGAAAACCCCTTAAATTTGAATGAAAATGAAAAAAAAAAAAAACCTTAAATTTTAATAAAAATGATACAATTAAAAAAAGAAAAATGACTTACAGGACATGCACACTGTGTGACATCCCACATCGCTCAGGGGAGTAATCCTTATATGTATATTCTCATCCCTACCTAGCACGAGTCTTTTTGGGAGCTGACTGGCTTCGGGTTCCATCGAAACTCCAAAGTTAAGCGAGTAGCACGCAAGAGCAATCGCATGATGGGTGATCCATAGGGAAGTTCTCGTGTGAGTTTCCAGAAACAAAACCGTGAGGGCGTGGTCGGGATCCAAAGCGGACAATATCGTGATACGGTGGAGTCCGGCCCGAGAAGTGGTTCTGCCCAAGCCGGGATGTGACACACTGTTTATGAAACTGAACACTATTTATGAAACTGAACAGTACTATACTATTTATTGGTCCAATTTCATAAATAGAGCCTAGTTTTTGTCCACTTTTATAAATAGTGTCTAGTTCTTGATCATGTTTCATAAATAGTGTCTAGTTATTAGATCCAGTTTCATAAATAATGTATAGTAATTGGTACAGTTTTATAAATAGTGTCTCTTTCTTGATCCGGTTTCATAAATAATGTATAATCCAGTTTCATAAATAGTTTTCACCTATTGGTTTAGTTTTAGAAATAATGTCTAATTCTTGTTTTCGTTTCATAAATAGTGTCTACTTATTGGTCCAATTTCATAAATAGGGTACTTATTTTTCATGAATAGTGTCTACTTATTGGTGAAGTTTTATAAATAGTGTTTAATTATTGGTTCAGTTTCATAAGGTTTGAAACTTAGACTTTTTTTGGTTCTGTAAAAGAACTCATTGCATCGAAAACGATGAACCCATAATGACTATTTAGACCAAATCCTTAAGAAGATTATGTTTTCAGTAATTATATTTAAAAAAATGTTTTCAATTACCAAATTAAAATTTTGTCATATTTTTAACATACCTACAATAATAAATGTAGCTCTCCATCCAATTTATTGAGCTTGGGTGTCATCTTGGATAAATTTTTCCTTATGCCTATAACACAAATGGTATACCACGTGTTATTATGTAAGTGGTGAAAAATTTTATTTTTATGTTATTAATTTTTTAACATGAGAATCTCACAACTTGTATAAAGTGTACCACCCTGTGTTCTGGGCACATTGAAAAGTTTATCGTCATCATAACTACTATTGGAAAACAACACCACAAAAATAAAACTGAAAAATGTAATTCAATTTGAAGTATTTTTCTTATTCTAAGCAAAAAATAAATAAAAAATCTATTGATGTAGCTAACAACGGGAGAAAAAGGTGGAAGAAAAAAAATGGAGTGTGGAAGGGAAGTGGGGTACGCACCTAAGCGCAAGTTGGGGTTTTTTTTTATTTTTTATTTTTTTATATATAATTATTCTTTTGTTCTTATTCTTAAATAAAGTTAGTAGGTGGTATTTTATTAAGAGTGATACTAGATCCATCCCATTGTTCTATTTTTTTTTCATCCCATTATAATCTCATCCATCATTAAAAAAAAAAGAAAAAAAAAATTAAAATCCTATTTTTCCACCCACTATTATTCCTAAAATAACCTTTATTACACCACCATCCCATCATTATCCTGCTTCCACCCCTAGTCTCTTTGGAACTTCCAGCAAAATGCGTTACATTGGCAACCCAAAACACCAGAATCCAATACCTTAATTAAACTTGTGAAAATCAAGAATTTTAATAGACTAAGATTACCTTCAACTCAACAACGCCCATAGAGAAATCAGTATCAGCGGACGTAAAGCATTCCATGATTCTTTAACATTAACAACTGACAGATACACACTTGCCTCGAGAAAATCGGTCGACAAAGGTCCAAGTAAAAAAGAAGACGAGTAACCTTGCAGTTCTTCTTCTCAAATGCCATTTTCTCAATCTTGTTCCACAAGCTATGAATCTCTAGATTATGTATTACTGCAACAAATCATTTGCACTTGTAGCAACTATCAACCAATGATACCATTCAAAATCAATGGAAATTGAAATTTAAGCTCCAAATGAGAGACGTGACGTGGCCGAGAGGAGAGGACAAGTCCTCTTGCCCTTCCTCCATCACAACTCTGTCGTGCTCCCCCTAATACTCTGTGCTTCTGGCCATGGCGGTCGGTGCAGAAGCTAAGAAGAGAAATGAAACCGAAGATAGAGAAGAACGGAGGAGCGAGAAACGGGGACGTAGAGAGAGGGGGAAAGAAATGGGGTAGGGTTTTAATAGTCCTTTGATAAAATGATAAACATGTTAATAATACTTTAAAGATTTTTATTAGAACGTGGATGAAAAAATAGGATAATGGGGTGGGATTATCATCACTCTTTATTAAAATATAAAGATTTGAAGTCATTTTCATTAGTTTTCTTTAATTTTTTGTGTTCCATCACAGCTTTGCAGTTCATGGAGAACGACACGGTGGCCATAATTGGCCCCCAATTCTCAGCAACAGCTCATGTAATTTCACACATCGCCGATGAGCTACAAGTCCCTTTACTATCATTTGCAGCAACAGACCCCACTCTGTCTCCAAATCAGTTCCCGTTCTTGGTTCGAACGACGAGGAGTGACCTCTTTGAGATGGCTGCAGTAGCAGACCTTGTTGGCTACTATGAGTGGAGAGATGTCATAGCAATTTTTGTAAATGATGACTTTGGGCGGAATGCCATTGCTGCCTTGGGGGACAAGCTATCCGAAAAGCGCTGTAAAATTTCGTACAAGGTACCTCTGAGCCCCAAGGCAACCAAAGATGAAATCAGAAAGGCACTGATTAGTGTGTCTTCAATGGAGTCTAGGATTGTGATCCTGCACATTTATACTAGTTGGGGTTTACAAGTGCTCACCGAAGCGCAAAGCCAAATGATGATGTCGAGTCCATATGTGTGGATTGCTACAGATTGGTTTTCCACTATAATAGATTCAGATCCTTCCTTGCCTTTTACAGCAACAGATAACATTCAAGGGGTTCTCACATTGAAAATGTACACACCAGAATCGGAACTCAAAAAGAAGTTTAAATTGCGGTGGAGCAACTTGACTAGCGCAAGGAGGGTGAATGGCTCTTCTTTCGGCTTAAATACCTATGGTCTATATGCCTATGATTCTGTGTGGCTTCTTGCTCATGCCCTTGACTCGTTTTTCTCTCGTGGAGGAAATATTTCTTTTGCAAATGACTCAAATTTGCGCGAATTACGAGTAGGAAAGTTAAACCTTGATGCTTTGAACATGTTTAATGGTGGCAGCCAGCTGCTCCAAAGCATTTTAGAGGTTAATACAACTGGATTAACTGGGCAAATCAAGTTCAATCCAGATGGAAACTTGATTAATCCTGCATTCGAAGTGATCAATGTGATTGGCACAGGGACTAGGACTATTGGTTATTGGTCCAATTCTTCTGGCCTGTCGCTTGATCCACCTGATAAGTCTCAAAGGAAGCTGCACTTTAATGGTTCCAGCACTGATACTCAACGATTATACAGCGTCATCTGGCCCGGACAAACAACTCAGAAGCCTCGCGGGTGGGTTTTCCCTGACAACGGAAGAAAGCTCAGGATTGGAGTCCCCAATCGAGTTAGCTACCGCGAGTTTGTAGGCGTAAAAGGCACTGAGTTCACTGGCTACTGCATTGACGTCTTTCAAGCCGCCTTAAACGAGCTGCCATATGGTGTCCCATTCAAGTTTATTGCTTTCGGGGATGGTAAAAAAAACCCTGAAAACAATGAACTTCTACACAGGATCCAAATTGGTGTAAGTATAAAATTTATGGCACATCAGAAAATTATTTGACTTTGCTTGACATCCGTATGATTATTAATTTTTCGGGTTTGAATCTTTATGCAGGAGTTTGATGGTGTGGTGGGAGATATTACAATCACCACTAGCAGAACAAAGGTGGTGGATTTCACACAGCCATATGTTGAGTCTGGTCTAGTTGTGGTTGCTCCAATTAGGAAGTTGAATTCTAGTGCTTGGGCATTTTTGAGGCCTTTTACTCCAATGATGTGGGGTGTCACAGGCATTTTCTTCCTAGTTGTGGGAGCAGTTGTTTGGCTTTTGGAGCGTCGGACTAACGAGGATTTTCGAGGCAGTCCGAGAAAACAATTTGTCACAATTATTTGGTAAGTTCTTCAATGCACATCTCCTAATGCAAAATTGAACTTTGTTAAATGTGTTAATATAATTCTCGTTCTGTTTTTTTGGGGCTTTGCAGGTTTAGCTTTTCAACTATGTTCTTCTCCCAGAGTAAGTGAAATAAAGAGCGTTACGTTTTGTTAATTTTACCTCTATATCAACATAGGTGTAGTCGAGGTGGATAGAGCCGCCTGCTCCCCCTTCTGCATCTATGTTTGAATAAAAGAATTCTTACTTACAAACTGGCTGATCTTATTCCATGGTAACATTATGCAGAAGAAAAAACCGGCAGCACACTTGGTCGATTTGTGCTTATCATATGGCTATTTGTGGTTCTAATACTCAACTCAAGCTACATTGCTAGCCTGACATCAATCCTCACCGTCGAACAGCTTTCTTCACCTGTTAAAGGGATTGAAAGTCTGGCAACCGGCAATGATCGCATTGGTTTCCTAAAGAATTCATTCGCTGAAAACTACTTAACTGATGAGCTAAACATACACAAGTCAAGACTTGTGCCTCTTAACTCCCCAGAAGAATATGAGAAGGCCTTGAAAGATGGTCCTAATGCAGGCGGTGTTGCTGCAGTGATTGATGAGCGTGCATACATGGAGCTCTTCCTCTCCGTTCGATGTGGATATAGTATCGTAGGTCAAGAATTCACCAAAATGGGCTGGGGTTTTGTAAGTATCTCATATCCCTTCATATCATTCACAAAAGTACATGACATTTGTTTATTAGAAACTTTTCTTAGCATTTCTCTAGTTTGATATGTTACGTTGTCATATATTAATATTCGATAGTAATAGTTGGTCCTTCGTTTTAGGCCTTTCCAAGGGACTCACCTCTTGCAATTGACATGTCAACCGCGGTGTTGAAACTATCTGAGAAGGGAGATCTTCAAAAGATTCATGACAAATGGCTGATGAAAAGTGCTTGTAGTGCAGAAGGAGCAAAGCAAGCCGTAGACCGCCTTCCGATGAGCAGCTTCTGGGGCCTCTTTCTGCTGAGCGGCACAGCTTGCTTTCTTGCTCTTGTTCTTCATGTTCTTCACATGGCGCACCAGTACTGCAAGCATTATGATTCCGACTGCGAGAGCTCACAAGTAAAACGCCTTCGATCCTTCGTTTCATTTGTAAATAAAAGGGAAGAGGAAGTGAAAAGTAGAACCAAGAGGAGGAGGACTGAGAAGGCTTCAAACAAAGTAGTGCATGATCAAGATTGTAGTTGCATTGATGGTTTGGATGAAAGTGTTTAATTAAATGTCTACTTTTTTATATAAGATAGTACTATTCTCACCCCCATTTTTACCTCTCACGCACCATTGTCAATTTTTGGTTATTGATCTTCTTCAATTCATTCGATCCGATGGCCTTAAATTTAAGAGGTGTGTGAGAAGTAAAAATTGGTGTGTGAATAGCACTATCCTTTTGCTGAGCCAAAAGCCTAATCATTAGAAACTTAAGTTAGTACTGTAATTAGTATAAAATTAAATCACTTGATGTAAGTTTAACTCAAACACTTATGTCATTGACAGATAGTTGTTGTATAAGTGTTTGTGGGAAAATGTCATAAGTTCAAATCTCATAAATAACGACCGTTTGTTGAAAAGACTTATAATTAAAATTTCGTACTTAAGACTCCTCACCACTGTGAAGAGGAATACCAATTGACTATAGTACGGAGTGACGAATTCAATTTTTTTATTAAAATGGAAAATTGTAGACACAAAACTTGGACTATTATGCAAGTACCACCCAAGCTGAAAACCGTTCCAAACCACTGTGCATCATGTTTTGCGAAGTCTAGTCAAACGTACCATTTGTAATGTAATGTGAGCCGTTTGTCAATGCTATTTTTGCCACTTAAAGATTATTAGATGACCTAAGGTAGGAATTTAGTTGACTAAAACTTAAAAGTTCGTGGGATACATACTCCGGTTTCTCAAAGACAACTTGTAGTCAACAGAATTCTTACCCCAAGTCGTCTAGAGATTTTAGAGTGGCACACCCGATGAGTTTTGGAAATTCTGACGAAGATATTTAGAGGTGGTACGTCCACATTGGTCTGAATGATAAATTGGTGTGCAGAGTTCTCTTGTTTCAAAAACGAATCTTGAGCATATGTGCTAAATCATTTTGGTGAAAGCAGCCAACTCAACTCACTGTCCAGTATGGACCACATGGTCCATATAAGATGGTTCACAAGTGGCTATGGCTTCCAGGACCATCTTATAACCTGGAATCCAGGTTAAGCCAATTAACTGGAGTTCGGATCTTCATTGGATTATCTTTATGAGGATTTCGAAGATTCGTGAATCGTGTCCATTCATCGTATATCTTGGTGTGCAGAGTTCTCTTGTTTCAAAAACGAATCTTGAGCATATGTGCTAAATCATTTGGTGAAAGCAGCCAACTCAACTCACTGTCCAGTATGGACCACATGGTCCATATAAGATGGTTCACAAGTGGCTATGGCTTCCAGGACCCTCTTATAACCTGGAATCCAGGTTAAGCCAATTAACTGGAGTCCGGATCCTCGTCGGATCATCTTTATGAGGATTTCGAAGATTCGTGAATCGTGTCCATTTATCGTATATCTTGCGGTCAAAAATTATTTTAAATATTTTTATGTAAAAATAAACATAAACAGTATTTGACAAAAACTGACTGCATAATGTATGATGAACACAATTCACGAATCCTCAAAATCTTGTCGAAAAGATCTGAAGAGGATCTTTTTGGAATTAACTGAACAAATACGGTTTCTGATTGAGACCCGAGAATCAAAAATGGACCACATTCTTTTTCTTGTCTGTGCATAAGCAGCAATAGGAGAAGCATATGAGAAGGTGGAAGCCACGGGCGTCCGCTTCTTTGCTCATAAAGGTACCACTTCCACTGGTTTCTTAGAGTCATATTCGAGCCAGGTGAATGATTTTGGATGTCACCACTTGTATATATTTTTTCATTTATTTTATTTATTTATTTTGTTGCATGCGTCACTGTCCGTTTTGCGATTGCTTTTCTAAAGAATACTTGTGGTTATATGAGTTTATGCTAAAAGTGTTTTTATTGTAAATATGTTGAACAAGCATGTGACGTAAGTACATTCTCTATAAAGCGTTGTTGGTTGTTTGAAAGTAACTTTAGTCATTCTGAAAACAACCCCAAACAAGTTGGCGAGAAGCAGGCCCAACCCAGGCCCAGTGCACGCAGGGTGACCATCCGGGGCCCAAAAAAATTGAGGTACCAAAATTATTAGGGTGATATATTTATATATGTTTTTATAAAAGTATAAATTTATAAAATTTGGTTTAGTGACAAAGAAATTTACCCGGTGGTTTTGTTGTTTAAAATGAATGAGGAGATTTTAAGTTCAAAACACCAAGTGTGCTTATTTACATTCTCATTTTTACAAATTTCTTTTCATAATAGTATAAATTTATAAAATTTAGCTAAATGATCAAGAAGTTTAATTAGAAGCAATGATTTTTGTTATTTAAAATTAACGAGAGGTCCTAAGTTCGAAATGCTATGTGCATGTTTATTTTCTCCAATTTCTACAAATTTTTGTTTGGTTGTCAATTTATTTACTAGCTATGAGCTATGTGAGTTGCTATTTTTAAATATCCGTTCCAATTCAAGTCTAATCTTCAGTAAAGAATAATGCATGGACTAAATTTTTGGACCAAATTTGCAAATAATATTACGTGTCATCAAAATGTTTAATTTAGTGTTCATTCATTACTTATACATATCCTTAAAGATTCAAAAACATTAATATTTTTTTAGTCTTATATTGACGAGGTTAGTAAATAAGAAAAAAAATAACTTATGACTTATACAAAAATACTTTAAAAGTTCAGATGAAAAACAAAACTCGTAATTCATCTACTTGTAAGCCCGAAGTTTTTTTAGTTTCCTTCTCTTGATACAAAATAAATTAACTATTCCATGTTTCTAAATTATTAATTTTAAAGTGTTTTTCTAAATATAATTTTATCAATATTTTACGTGTAAAAATAAATATTTTTTTATATAAAATAAGGGCATATATTTTTATGTTGTCTCGGACCTCGAAAATCTCTGTACCAGCCCTGCGAGAAGAAAAACAAAGACAAAAGGCAAGACAAGTCAATTACGTCATTTTCGTGCGTTGTGATCACTTGGTGCAAAAATATCCTGAACGGAAGCAGAAGTCCTGCAACAATTATACACCTCCCGACTTTACATGGTGAGAAAAAGGGGGAATTGCTCCACAAACACCATTTTGTTTGCCACTGAGAATTCCGAGATCGTCATCCTCATGTCATGGAGCAACATCTCATCAGGTCCAACAAAGTCCCTTGCTTTCTGCCTGGTATTGATTTCCGACCCACGTTTAGAAGCATGCGAATTATATGCTCCCAACAATACATGAGAACTTTCTACTTATGTGTGACAATTTATGCATAAAGTTCCAAAAATCTTTTTGCATTTTGTATGCCTTTCATGTTGTTTAGATAGAAGGTTAGAAGCCCAGTTGGCCAATTCTAGTTGTTCTTGGAGAGGAAACTTCTACGCAACGGGATGTCGTTGCGGCGGAATTAAGTTTTCCTGAGAAGGGTTTCTGGGTTTTAGTCCAGTTCTTTGGATTAAGCCGGTAGATGCTGGGTTAGTTGTCTTTTCATCTCGAATCGACATTCTGAGGTTTATTTTCCTTCTTTCACTGTTTTTTTAACTTTTTAAATTCCCTTTCACTGTTGAATCGAATGTTGCTAAAATATGTATCTTCTTGTTTTCGCACAACTAAAAATTCTCTTTTTAGAGAGCTCTTGCTTTTCCCTCAAAGTAAGCACTTTCCTCACAAGCTGCTTTTTCACTTTAATTTCATCTATTTGTTGGTAATTAAGCATTTCTACTTAATACTCATCAACTAGCTATTGTGTTTCATGATTAGATCTACTTATTAATGAGAATTTAATTTCATCTATTTGTTGGTAATTAAGCATTTCTACTTAATACTCATCAACTAGCTGTTGTGTTTCATGATTAGATCTACTTATTAATGAGAATTTCTGCTTCTTAAACCCTGTTTTATCCACTTCTATTGGAGCTTATGCTGTTGAGCTTAAATCTGCAGATTCTTTCAATACCAATATTTTATTCATGTTATTGGATGAATTTTTGAGTTTCTTGTTTATTTTCGATGTTTTCTTGATTATGTAGTATTCATGAACTCCAGTTGATTGTATCACTTTCTGGGAGGTTGGTTTGCTTCCTTGGCAAAGAAAGGTGAGAATTTTAGGGTTCATGGTTGTACAGTTAACCATGAGTATAGTTTGGCTCCAGGTGTTGATGATTTTCTGTAATGGGTTGGCCTCAAATGGTGCCAGCACTACCAATGTCTCCACTAGACCAGATGTTGTAAATGTCGGGGCAATTTTCTCTTTCGACACCATTATTGGCAAAGTTGCCAAAGTGGCAATAGAAGCCGCAGTCGAAGATGTGAATTCTGATCCATCTGTTCTTGGTGGCACCAAGATGATTGTTACAAAGCAGGACTCAAATTACAGTGGACTTCTGGGCATTATTGAAGGTACGTCTTGCGAATTCGTTCAAAGTTTTAAACTCTTCTGTTACATTTTATTATATAGGTAGTAGGATCACTGATTCATTGATAAGTTAATTAACTATGGTTCTGTATTTTATGATTGTCTGCAGCCTTACGGTTTATGGAGAAAGACACAATAGCGATAATTGGACCGCAGAATGCTGTCACCGCTCATGTAATATCTCATATTGCAAATGAACTCCAAGTTCCTCTAGTATCATTTTCAGTAACAGACCCCACCCTGTCAGCACTCCAGTTTCCATTCTTTGTTCGAAGTACCCAAAATGACCTTTATCAGATGGCTGCGATAGCAGAAATGGTTGATTACTACGGATGGAGAGAGGTTATTGCACTCTATGTTGACGATGACCATGGGAGAAATGGGATTACTGCATTAGTGAATATGCTTGCTGAGAAACGATGTAAGATATCATACAAGGCGCCATTGGTCCTTGATTCTAATCGGGATAACATCACTGATGTTCTGGTTAAAGTGGCTTTAACAGAGTCTCGGATTATTGTTCTTCACGCTTATGGCAGTTGGGGTCCTCTGGTGTTTGATGTGGCCAAGTATCTTGGCATGATGGGAACTGGATATGTCTGGATAGCTACTAGTTGGCTTTCTACTTTAATAGATACTGCCTCTCCCCTCCCTTCAGGTATGATGGATGATATGCAGGGAGTTCTAACGCTGCGCATGTACACGCCAGAAACAGAGCTGAAAAGAAAATTTGTTTCAAGGTGGAGCAACTTGACTAGTGGACAAACATCTAAAGGCCCAATTGGGTTGAATGCTTATGGTCTTTATGCCTACGATACTGTGTGGTTGCTTGCTCATGCAATCAATGCCTTTTTTGATCAAGGGGGAAATCTTTCATTCTCAAATGATTCACGGTTGACTCAGCTTCGCGGAGGGGATCTGAATCTTGATGCTATGAGCATCTTTAATGGAGGCAATCTGTTAATGAAAAACATTTTGCAGGTTAATATGACTGGTGTATCTGGCCCGATGAAGTTTACTCCAAAAAAGGACCTCATTCATCCTGCGTTTGAGATCATAAATGTGATTGGAACAGGGATTAGGACGATTGGTTATTGGTCCAATTTTTCGGGATTATCAGTTGTGCGTCCAGAAACACTTTACACAAAGCCACCAAATCATTCCAGTTCAAGTGATAAACTGTACAGTGTAATTTGGCCTGGACAAACAACACAGAAGCCTCGTGGTTGGGTGTTTCCAAACAACGGAAGGCACTTGAGGATTGGAGTCCCAAAACGTGTTAGTTTTCGTGAATTTGTTTCATACACAGAAGGCAATGACATGTTCACAGGATACTCCATTGATGTTTTTACTGCTGCGTTGAACTTGTTGCCCTATGCTGTTCCATACAAACTGATTCCCTTTGGTGATGGCCATAAGAATCCAAGCGTCACTGAGCTTGTGCACAAAATCCAAACGGGTGTGAGTATCATTGTATACAGAATATTTCTTAAAACTTAGGAGGTGAATGTTTTTTCTGATTGCCCTGTTTCTTGTTTTATATAGGAATACGATGGAGCAATAGGTGACATTGCAATCATCACCAACCGAACAAGGATGGCGGATTTTACCCAGCCATATATCGAATCTGGGCTCGTAGTAGTTGCACCTGTTAAACCAACATTGAATTCAAATCCTTGGGCTTTCCTGAGGCCATTCAATCCCATGATGTGGGGTGTGACAGCCGCCTTCTTTCTCATTGTTGGAACAGCTGTTTGGATTTTAGAGCACAGGCATAATGATGATTTTCGGGGGGCTCCTAAAAAACAATTTGTCACTATTCTGTGGTGAGTAGCTAAGAACCATATCATGTGATCGCATTCTACGTTGGCAAACCTTATAATTTTTTGTTTTGTTTAAAGACATTTGGTGTTCATTTCTCATCATTTATGTTAGGAGTTTTATCTTGATGCATTATAAATCCAAATTCACTTACAATTTGTGATTTCCTTCTGCAGGTTTAGCTTTTCGACTTGGTTCTTTGCGCACAGTGAGTAATTTACTAAATTCAAACTAATTCCATAGATTTTTAGCAACCATGGGTTAATAGCAGCTTCGGCTTGTGCTAATCTACTCGTATTGTTCTTTTTTGGGTTGGGATCTTGTGCAGGAGAAAATACAGTCAGCACCCTCGGTCGCTTAGTGCTAATAGTATGGCTGTTCGTTGTTCTTATAATCAACTCAAGCTACACTGCAAGTTTGACCTCAATCCTTACAGTGCAACAGCTTTCTTCCTCCATCAAAGGCATTCACGCTTTGCTTTCAAGCAACGCTCCCATTGGCTACCAGCAAGGTTCATTTGCCCGGAATTATCTAGTTGACGAACTCAACGTTGATGAGTCCAGACTCGTTCCTCTTATCATGCCAGATGACTATGCCAAAGCCTTGAAAGCTGGTCCCCATAAAGGTGGTGTTGCTGCAGTGATTGACGAGCGTGCTTACATAGAAGTTTTCCTCTCGAGCAGATGTGATTTCAGTGTTGTAGGTCAAGAATTCACCAAAACCGGTTGGGGATTTGTAAGTTATCTTTTATTCATAGAGTCTGACATGTTACGTTATCAAATTTTCAATCTATACAACATATTCAAACATAAATTTGTTGAACAATCATACAGATTACGATCTGACAACAATTCGTTGCTCATTTCTATGCAGGCTTTTGCAAGGGACTCGCCTTTAGCGGTGGACCTGTCTACTGCACTTTTGAAGCTGTCGGAGAACGGGGATCTACAAAGGATCCATGATAAATGGCTTATGAGAACTCCTTGTGCCTCACAAGGTGCAAAGCTGCAAGTCGATAGGCTTCAACTCAAAAGCTTCTGGGGACTCTTTGTTATCTGTGGTGCAGCTTGCTTCCTTGCACTCGCTATATATTTCTGCATGATGCTGCACCAGTTCAGCAAGCACAACACTGAGGAACTGGTCTCTACTGGTAGCTCCAGGTCCACGCGCGTTCAAACGTTTCTCACATTTGTTGATGAGAAGGAAGAGGAAGTGAAAAGCCGGTCGAAAAGAAGACAAATGGAGAGGACTTCAAATAGAAGCGCAAGCGAAGATGAATCAATGTATAACTCAAAAAGAAGACACCTTGATCAATCATCGTCAGTGTGAGTTATGATAATAGTAAATAGTAATCATGCCTGATCAGAACCATCCAACTCCAAGTGGAACTTCACAGGGACTGTTCTGATACGAATGAATTTTTTATACGAGCGATATTGAGAGGGAGAAATCGAGCGTAGGAGCTCAGGTTCATGCGGTGAATGCTCTTAACGAGCTTAACTACAATTCCATTGCTATACTTAGAAGCATGTATACATAAGTCGTGTGGTTATATATTTTTCATGCTACATTATTCTTACGGTAATGTTTGGGCAAAGCTCTTTGGCAAAATTAGTAGAGTATACAAATTTGTGCACAATGACATGAAATCTACCTTTTGTATTTTTAGTTGGTCCTTTTAGCCAAAATAGTCTTTTAAGATTGACATAACTCCTTACATTGGTTCCTAAGATTTTGAAATTGATAGAAATGGTTTTTGAGTTTGTCCACCATCAATCATTTTGATCATTTCGTAAAACATTTCCATTAAATAAGAATGAAATGATGAAAATACCTTCAATTTTTGTCAAATCATTTTGACTCATTGTTTATTAAATTGACGTATTTCTGTCATGTTGGTTATTTAACAAAAAATTTCATAAAATAATCAAAATGATTGATGGTGAACAAACTCACATACCTCTTCTATTGATTCCAAATCTCAATAACCAATTTTATTAATTTCAAATCTCATGATCAAAATGAAAATTTATGCTAATCTCAAACCATTTTGGCTAAAAAGCCTTTTTAGTTTATATAAATATGAATTTCTCCAACGCCAATCACAATTTGTCTTGTGAGCATAAATATTTTTATTCATATACAGACTGTAATCAACATGAATGTAAGAATTCCTCGTAAGGGAAGAAGCCAAACAATGTCATTTCCTATTTCATTGAGTTTAACAAGCAAAACTCTGACCAAATTCAAAGTTTGTAATGTAGCCATTACTTACTCTTCTACGTTTTATAATATAACAGTCCAGATTGTGACACATGGCTAATAGTAACATTTCTGAATTTTTTTTTATTGCCAAGAAACATGGATAGTTGATCGGAAAATCAAATAGTTCAGATTGTGCCACGTCATCCACTTGTTGGGGAAGATTTCATCTTATCATTAGAAATCCAACGGTCCAGAAAAATAGCCATTGGAAATCCAACAGCTGGAAAGCAACCACGTTGCCCAAACCCAACGGAAACAGCGTGTGGGCCCCATCGTATGCAACCTTCTTGGAAACACGCCCCTAGTCGCCCGTGTTTTTCACGCGCTTGGTACAAAAAAAAATTTATAACATTGTTGACATCAACCTTACACATATTTACTCAGGCGTTAGGACCGTGACTTTTTGCCTGACTGAGCCATTATGCTCGCCTGTAGCCGAATTGCCTGGACTGATGTGAAAGGTTTTTGGGAGGGGGGAGCAGATTGGATTACCTATTCCTAAGGCTATTTGCTCCCACTAGAGTTGCTTTATATGAATGACGTAAGTAATATGTGCTAAAGCATATACAATATTAGAAAACTTAGTAAACATGTACACCACGTGGCCATGTCACGTATGCAAAAAAAAAAAAAAAAAAAACCATTATCACAAGCTTTAATCTGCATTGCTTTTGAAATACTTGCCAAAGCATTCTTCTTCTCAACAACTCTGTATTACTTCCATCGGAAGTCACGGAACCGACTTGCAAAGTAGAAATCGAATCCTTCGCGAAGAAATGAGTCTTGTCTCGGAGTTCCAAAGTAGAAGGTAAGAATAAAAGATCACACTAACTCAAAATACCTCTTTAAGATACTTTCAAGAACTATATTTATATCAAATTCATGATAATAATGACGTAATTTACGATTTAACTTAAAAGTGCTAGACTAGAGAGTCAAAGATTTTCTAGTATGGTTATAAGCATTTTTGAGGTCATGCATTTAAGTTCTGCCAATATCGCTTGGATGAAAAAAACATAAGATACAAGCGAGAGATATATAAAAAAAATAATAAACGTTTCAAAAAAATTAGTTGGAATGATCAATTTAAAATCCTGATACTTAAAAAAGTAGTCGAAATGATTAATCTTAAGTCGTCATTTTGATCTGCTCAGCAATTAAATTAAATTTTAAATCATTTTTAGCTAAAGAGTGAGCTAGTTCGTTGCCCTACGCCGTAACGGTCAAACCGGAGGCTGTAGAAGTAAAACCACTCGAAGCCGCCGCTCGTATATCTCTCTCGCGGCAGTCCCATTCCAGTTCACTCGCCACTTAACCAGCAACCGAAAACGACGCCATCGCACGTATCAGGGAGGCCGAAACATGTTGCAGAACAAGTCATTCGTCAAGAGAACCAGAGGCGGCAAAATCACCAAGGTCCCCAAAAACCCTAACCCTTCCTCTTTGCGCTGCTGTTTTTCCAATTTAGGGTTTAAGCTATGTAGGGTTTTCGATTTCGTTGTGCTTCGATTTTCAGGTCGTGAGAGAGCACTATCTCCGGCACGATATTTACTGTGGAGCTCCGGTATGCAAAGTTTGCGATACGTCCGGAGCTCGATTGAGCCCTACCGCTTCCACCATTCTCATCTTCGATACCAATGTCGTCCTTCATCAGGTTACAATTTCTAACAGTTCATTTTTATTTTCTAACAGTTCATTTTTTTTTTTCGTTATTAATTTGTTTTCTAATTGCGAATCAATGAACGAATGATTTCGAGCTGTGTTGGTTTGCAGATTGATTTGATTGAGAATCCGGCAATCGAAGATGTGGTTGTGCTTTCGATTGTGTTGGAAGAGGTTAAAAACAGGAACTTGTCTGTTTACAATAGAGTTAGAGCTCTGTGCAGCAATTCTTTGAGGAAATTTTTCGTCTTTTCGAACGAACACCACAAGTATGTTCTACCCCTAAATGAAAATTCTATTTATTTATGTTATAATGAGTGCATTTGCTCATTGTAGATAGGTTGCTTTTGATATTGTCGATTTTACGCTCCTATTTTGATTTTTGTTGACTGCTGCTATGTTCAGGGATACTTATGTTACAGACATGAGCGGAGAAAGCAAAAATGATCGAAATGATAGAGGTTTGCTCATGTCGTTATTATGAAACTTTATTCTTCATGATATGCTTGGTGTATAGTTCTTCATTTTTTGCGTCTATGTTATTTGCAATACCTGAATACAAGTATCCACTTGCTTGTTATGGAATTTGGTTTGTTGTGTGGTATGTATATTTTTATTTCCTACTCTTTTCTCACTCGATAAATTGTTGTTCAGCAATTCGGGTGGCCGCTCAATGGTATCAAACTCATCTTGCTGGTTCAGCTAAGGTTTTACTTATAACCAATGATAAAGAGAATAAGAGGAAGGCTATTGAAGAGGGAATTTCTGCAGAGACAGGTCTGTTTATGTTTGCTATCCAAGTATTTTGACAGCATTTCTGATGTTCTAGACCTGCCCTTCAAGTTTAGTATCCACATAATTTGAATGTGTTTATTTTCAGTTTTACATCATCCTGACAGAAATTTAACAGAATTACTTTCTTGGAAATTATTGTCTTGTCTTCAGTTGAATCATATGTGAGGTCATTAAGTAAGCCAGAATTGCTCGACCTTCTCGTGCAGCCTGCATCTGAAGATGTAAAGATGGAGGACGCTGAAGATTTGAGACCATCAAAAAGGAAAGTCATCTACTCAGAGGTATTGCAACTGGCTATGCATTCATGCGTTTAGGTGGTGTATAAGTTTTATGAAACAAATGTTGTTCTTACCAGTTTCTTTCTATCTTCTCTTTCAGCATAAGCCCATGTCTGAAATTACTTCTGGCTTGCATCGTGGCATATACCATCAAGGAAAACTTCGAGTTAATCGTTACAACCCCTTTGAAGCATATGTTGGAAGCGAGAGCATTGGTGATGAAATTATAATATATGGACGCACAAATATGAATAGGGCTTTTGATGGTGATATAGTGGCAGTTGAGCTTCTGCCACAAGATCAATGGCATGAGGAGAAGTCTCTAGCTTTAGCAGATGAAGGTATGTAATAAATAATTAACGATATGTATGCATATAATGTAATTTTATGAAGGTCAGGCTTGGTTGGTAACTATAAGTCTGAATTGATGTTTTTAGGTAGCTTTAGGTCTTAGTTACAAATTAATTTGTAGTTACTTTTTTCAGATAGAAAGCTGAAAAACATCTCTTCTCTCTCTCTCTCTCTCTCTCTCTCTCTCAGGCATTTTTTCTTCTCGTGTAATTCTCTTAATTGGTATATTTTGTACTACCTTGCAGAGGATGAGGAAGAAGATGTTCATCTTGTTCCAGGCAGTGCCGATGATGCTCCTAGGACTATAGCTGCCCAAGGCTCTGCTGGAATAACAGAACCTGTCCAAAATCGACCATCTGGCCGTGTTGTTGGTATTATAAAGCGGAATTGGCATTCGTAAGTCGACTTCATAGGTTTTATGAAGCATTTTTGTCTTGCTAAGTATCTTATTTAGTTATTATTTGGCTGAAAGATGTTTCTTCATTTAAGTAGGTAGTAAAAAATGTGTTACCTTTCAGCATGTCTGTGGGTATGCAAGTGATTGTTGTGCTATATTAACATCCCACCCTACCTGGATGTTTGTAGATTCTCATTTCTCACACTTAATTTGCACTTGCAGAGATGTTTATCGTGAATTTCTTTTCTGGTTGGCTCTGTTTTCTGATATAAATTGATATTCATGCAGTTATTGTGGATCTTTGGAGCCCATGGCTAAGCCTGCAGGTGGTGGTGGTATTGCCCATGCTTTATTTGTCTCAAAAGATCGAAGGATTCCAAAGATTCGAATTCAAACTCGACAGCTTGAGAATCTGATGGACAAGAGAATTATTGTGGCAGTTGATTCATGGGACCGTTTGTCTCGGTATCCTTCTGGCCATTATGTACGAACCATAGGAGTAATAGGTGATAAAGATACTGAAACTGAGGTACGTTGGAAGGGGTTCAGTTGTTTGCATTTGTTTATTTGAACATCTATCTTTTAGTTTCCTATTGTGTTAGTATTTCTAATTTTTTTTTTTCCAAAAGAAAAAAAGGCTAAAGACATTGCGCGCTATTTGAACATCCAATCAATTGAAGTGGCAGTGACACTAATTTAGCTCTTTGGATGTTGCAGGTGGTCTTGATTGAGAATGATATAAATACAAGACCATTTTCTTCTCAAGTTCTTGCATGCTTGCCACCGCTACCATGGTTTGTGTCTTCTGAAGATTTGGCAACTCCTATTAGACAGGATTTGCGACAATTGCGTGTCTTTAGTGTTGATCCTCCTGGTATATGACCCATAGATTAAATCTTTTTGTGTTTGTTGTTCTCCCTCTTCCAGTTTTCTTATTATTTATGCTGTTTTCTGTGGTGTAATTTTTTTCCACCTTGCTTCTTGTTTCTGCAGGATGCAAGGATATTGATGATGCATTGCACTGTACAGCTCTGCCAAATGGAAATTACGAAGTTGGAGTCCGTATCCTTAACCTCGTGACAATATATTCATTATTGGCGATGGGTGTCTAACTGAAATTTAAGGTTGATCTGTGCAGAATGAATAAAGCATGTGCATGTATATGTGTGTCAACTGTCAAGGGAGAACACAAGTCTGAAAGAAGATATGTATTTTGAAAGTTTAGAAGATAAAAATTGAGTTGTTTATATTTTTCAGAATATATTACTAATGCTTTAGTCCAGTCTTGTCCGCTGCCTTCTCTGCTTCCTACTTCTGTTTGGTGCATTCAAGATTTTCTCACTTTGCATTAGGAGGATACTTCATTGTATTGTTGTTACTTTTATATGTCTCTAGGATTCTTTAGATGGTGAGCTTTCCATTAATCGTAACTCAAAATCTTTGTTATACATGCCTTATTCTGTCACCTCTATAATGTTCCAAGCAAATATTATTTTGAGTATAAATTGAGTACACTACAAGTACGAGCTGTATCTTTAATGACTTCAACTAGATATTGCTGATGTAACAAATTTTGTACACTCGGGAACTCCTCTTGATGATGAGGCTTCACAAAGAGGCACATCGGTCTACCTTGTAGAACGGCGCATTGACATGCTTCCAAAACCTCTGACGGAAGGTGACTTTTAATTTTAAGAATTTCTGTAATGAGTGTTGTAGCCTATATGATATGATTGAATTTTCTGTGATTTAAATATATTATTCTTCATATGCAGATATATGTTCTCTTCGAGCTGATGTGGACAGGCTAGCTTTTTCTGTTATTTGGGTATATGCTCTCTCACTAACTAGCCATGATAAGACAAGTACTTTTTCTTTATCCACATCCATGCACACACACCACACATGCATCTGTTATAGTCTTATAGAGATACCATACCATATTATATTCGACTGATACATAGGATAGGACTAACCTACGTCAGAGTATGTTCTTTCCTTTCTGAAATGGTATTTAGGTGTTTACCTGAATTTCAGGAAATGACAGCTGAAGCTGAGATCATTTCTACAAGATACACCAAAAGTGTGATTAAATCATGTGCAGCATTATCTTACATTGAAGCTCAAGCGAGGATGGATGATAGGTACACTTGTACTTCAACTTAGTTACCTTCCTTATTGATAAATTCCTTGGGACTTTACCATTTGTGTTCGCAGGATACTCTTATCATTATTAGTCATAAAAACGTTTTATATCTTTGTAAAGTTTTCTAGTTACAGTTTGTACCTGGTATGTTATGGATGATAGGTACACTTGTACTTCAACTTGGTTATCTTCCTTGTTGATAAATTCCTTGGGACTTTACCTTTTGTGTTCGCAGGATACTCTTATCACTATTAGTCATAATAACGTTTTATATCTTTGTAAAGTTTTCTAGTTACAGTTTGTACCTGGTATGTTATTGCTACATGAACATTGTGTTGCTTCGCATAGACTTGCATCCACCTGTTACATTTCGATCTATATATTGAACGTACATGCTATAAAAATACCAATATTGTTCAATACTTCTCTAGGAATCATATTTTGCAGTGATATGACATGTCCGTGATATGTAAATTCAATATATGTGATTGTATGATGAATATGATAGAAGTGAGTCGATCTAAACACTTAAAACAAAGCAAGTTGTATGGGATGGGAGTCTCTGCAGAATGCCCATCTGCGCTGGGAATGTTCTGATAAATAAATAGCCTGAATGGCTAACTCGTAATGTGTTGGGTTGAGCCTCTTCTGAATCCTGGATAGTGAGAAGTGTGCAAGTGTCAAGTTTTGTTGCTATACCGCTTAGTGAATGAAAAGAGAAATGAATTCTAGGATGCATTTTAAACTTGCACCAATGATTTAATCTGTTCACGGCATGGGATTTTGTAACCTGGTCCCTTCAGGGTTGATCCCTTTCCTGTGGCCACGATAGAAGTTTCTTTTAGCTTGAGTTTCTATAACAAAGTTTTTTTATTGCTTTTATATTACTGCAGTCGGTTGATGGATCCATTAACTACAGATTTAAGAAACATGAACTCTTTAGCAAAGGTATGCACATGTGAGCTCTTTGTTGGTTGTAAATTCATTAGTTAAACTGTTATAATGTGTCATCTCACCTTCTTGGCTTCTTTGATTCTCGGAACATTGTGCTTTTCTACAGATAATGAGGGCAAGGCGTATTGAGAGAGGAGCCTTAACTCTTGCATCTGCTGAAGTCAAATTTGAAATTGACACAGAGACTCATGATCCTCTTGATATCGGTATGTTGTTTGAATGGCAAGCTTTCTTGTTCAACGTATTAAATTTTGATTGATGGTAATCTGACTCTAAATTTTGAACTTTAATTCTACTTGCACTGACAAGATCAGTTGTGCCGTTGCTTAGTCCACTATAAATAATTACCTTATTTCATGAAATTGATTGCTTTGTGCTGCTTTACAATCGTCTAGGCATACTATTCATATTAGAGTTGGTGATGCATATATCATATTCTTTTATGTTTGGTATTTTGGGTTGGTGAAGTTCTCAGCACCTGGGTGGACTTCATTAAAAGTTTAAAACATGATCTGCTTATTTTCTTGTGCAGTGATTTAATTCTTATGGTATTTCTGTTATCTGTTGGGTTTTTCATTTTTGTTAAAACATTTATTCAGAAGGAGAGAAGTGACTAATCTGACATTCATGTATCCATTTGAGAGAAAACTTGTCTAAAATCACTGCATGAATTGTTTCTGCAGGTATGTACCAGATTCGTGAAGCAAATCAAATGGTGGAGGAGTTTATGCTTGCCGCTAATGTTTCAGTTGCTGAGAAAATTCTTAAACATTTTCCTCTATGTTCACTATTGAGGTAAGTTGATGGATTTTTCTTCAATAATTTCATGGTCTCATGTTATTTCCTGGAACAATGTTCTGGTTGTCTTTTGCTTAAATTTAAGGCTATAAAGTAGCAGAGCGATCAATTTAGGTTGGTTGAGTTGGAATGTATCAATTTGTGGTGTAGTGTAGTTCTCTTACCCTCAGTTTGGATGAGGGAAATAAACTTGGAATTTGATCAAAAGTCGGAATTTTAAAATTGAAATGACTCATTCCCTTGTTTGGATTTATAACATAGAAATTAGAATTTCTGTGTGGAAAACCCAACTTGAAATTTCATGTAAATAGTAGTCATTAATAAATTTTCACAAGTGAGTTTATTATTTTTCATTTGTAGATCGACACATTAAATTAATAAATTCTGTGTGTAAATTTCATTATAGCCAAACAAGAAACTTCACAACTTCTAGGAAATTAAATTTCATAATTTCAAATTCCATGATTTTGATTTTCCTTAGTAATCTCAAATTTCCTCATCCAAACATAGGGTTTTGTATCAATGTATTTTTTTTTCTTAAAATATTTGTAGCTGTGGCCGGATGGTGCATATAGCTGCCTTGACACTCTGCCACCCAGACCTTTTTTTGGTCATTTAATGTTGTGTTTTCCGCAGGCGGCATCCTTCTCCTACCAGAGAGATGCTTGAACCATTGTTGCGTACAGCTGCAGCTATTGGTCTGAATTTGGATGTCTCATCATCAAAAGCACTAGCTGATTCACTTGACTCTGCTGTGGTATGTATTTTTTAGATACGTTATTAGTATGAGACTGATGGGTTTCCCAAGTTATGCAAATTTTTGCCTAATTATTTAATTCTTTCTTTAATAAAAGCAAAATTAAATCTTTTTCAGGGTGATGATCCGTACTTCAACAAGTTGATTCGGATTTTGGCTACAAGATGCATGACCCAGGTAATTTAACTTGAATGGTTAAAAGAAGTTGAAATTACTTTGAAGGACACCTTTCTAAATTTATTGATTTACCCTGTATTTGCAATCTAGGCTGTTTACTTCTGTAGTGGGGATCTTAGCCCTCCAGAATATCTTCACTATGGGCTTGCAGCATCTCTATACACTCATTTCACCTCTCCTATTAGGAGATATGCAGGTCAGTGTCAGTTTTAGCCATGTAGTTCTTGGTGATCGAATTATTGTTGTTTGACTCAGTAATAACTTTCTTTCCCGGCAGATGTCATAACACACAGGTTGCTTGCTGCATCTTTGGGGATATACAAGCTTCCAACTATATTCCAAGATGGACCCCGACTCACAAGCATTGCTGACAGTATGGAACCACTTTCCCCTTTGGACTTTTTTTATGTAGTGCAATAAATGATCGAATCTTAATATTACCCATGTTGTTGGATGTTGCATATTAATAAATAATATTAGAATAATACTGCTTGGCTCCTTACCCCACAAGACAAGCTGATAACATGTTGCGTGTGTCCAAAGTTTTCATTTTCCATTTACTAGTTTAAGTGCCAACTTGCACATCAACACATCAAGTTATCATGCTTTTAAGGAGCCAAACATTGTTCAGCCACTCAGTTTATAATTCAAGATTGCATATGTGCTCCTGTATGGTTTGCTCTAATGAAAATATTTCTTTCCTATTGCTCTTCTAAGCCACGATTAAATCATTTTATATTCATATCGGTGCATTCTCAACTTTATTTATGCTATGTACATGTTACTCTAACAATGTTGCTTCACTTTTTTCTGCTATAGATTTAAATTATCGGCATAGGAATGCCCAGATGGCAAGTCGAGCCTCAGTGGAGCTCCATACTGTCATTTTTTTCAAAAAGCGGTACGAACCATTATCTGTCTGCCTCTGACTCTCTCCTCCTTCCCCTCTCCCTATGTCTTTCTTTTTAATAATAATGCATTTTGTTCATGTAGGCCGACGGACACAGAGGCAAGAATAGTCAGAATACGATCCAATGGATTTTTCGTATTTGTGCCCAAGTAGATTTTCTAACCTCATAAGTAGTTCTATTAATTCTTTATGCGTGTTGGGCAGATGTGTGCAAATATTTTAAGGGTGTTTTCAATAGAACTTGCTGTTACCTGTTCTCGTGCTTGACTGAAATATTCTGGAATGGACTCAGGTGTTAAGATGAACTTATGGAGATGGTTTGTATTAGTGAACTCTTTCTTTTTTGATCCTTTGCAGGTACGGCATAGAAGGGCCGGTGTACTTGACCCCAAGGGGTGAAAAGGGAAGCGGAGAATGGTATGTAGATGAGCAACAACAGAAGATTAGAAAAATGGACGGTAGTATTTCATACAGCGTTCTGCAGACAGTGTTTATTCACATGGAGATTGTGGAACCCCAGCCCAACAGGCCAAAACTCCAACTGTCGCTAGTGTAGACCAGCAACTTTGCCTCTCCCCGGTACCCTCCTTTAAGATGAGAAAAGTGTCTGGAATGGTGGCGTGAGCCAGGAGCTTGGTTCTAACCATCTTGGGCAGCCAAGATATGTCACGGGACACACATTGAAATATTGTATAGTTTCATTTAGTACAGTTTGTTTTACCGCGTGAACTTCAGGTGTGAGTAAGAGTTTTGGTAATCGAGTGTAGAGCTGAGAGGTTAGCAGCAGTCTGCGAGTTAAAGACGGGATGCCGTTGAAACAGTGCTGTGTTTTGTGCACAAAATTTGCATTCAAGAGGTGTAATTCAAGCTGTTTTTTCGGAAGGTATCGCGTTTATCTGTTACTTGTTTCTTCCGGCCCCAATTATTTTGTGGAATGCTTGAGTATAAATTTTAAGGAGGTTTAATTACACTGTTTTCTCGAGGTTTAATGTAATTACAACTTAAATGGCATGTCTGGTTTGGCTGGAGCCGGGAGGGAATGTATTGAAAAAACAAGGAGGAATATGAATTGATGTGAGAGGAATTAGAGGTGTTTTGAAAAGCAACGTGATTTTCGCACGTTGTTTTTCTCTTGCTCGGAAGAGTGCAGTTGGAGAAATTAGAAGTTTGAAAATCATACTACGCTTTTAATATTATCAACTGGTTGTACAGTAGTTTACATCAATCTTCCGCCAGTATCAAATTTCTCATTAGGGTAGTCCCACGTGGATGCCACTATTACACTAAAAAATTTCTCTACTCAAACAAGGAGCAACCATCAAATTTCTTGGATGCAATTTTCAATGGATCATAACTTTATACGAATTTCAACTCCACAAATTCATACAGCCGCACGAGATAGATTGAGCCATGATAACCTAATGAAACCCATTCCTTACTCCTACTACACACCAAGTAAATAAATGAAACCATGAGATCTTCAGATACACACCCAAACCATACCTCAAAAATAAAACAATTACTTTAAATTAACCAACTGAATTGAAAAATGTGGGAAAAAGAAACCCAAGGGAGTGCTTATGGCTCAAGGAAGTTCAAGACAAGATCCACATGAAGATTGTTGACCAAACAGTAAGTGCCAAGGCTGCAACCAAGTACATCCACAGGAAGATCACTGAGCACTCTGCCTCACCCACATCATACAGCTGCGTCATCGTACCTACATACAATCGCGTATTCAAATAAGTACTTATATACAAAATTGTTACGAAGTTTCAAGGCTCATGGATTGAATGACTGGGGATGTTGGACATTACGACCACTTGATGCAATTTGCTTACCGATATTCATGGCAGGCGGCAGGGTAAACTGAAGCATCAGCACAAAGTGGAACAAGGAGTCAGATGGGAGAAGCCCTAGTTTGTCTGCTCCTGTTACAATGCCAATGCCAATTGCAGGCTGTACTACATATTTGGCAATAATCATTCCAAGGAGGGTAGGCACTTTGATTGTTGGTTTGCGTAAGCCTGCTCAATTAAGCACAGTAATATAGCACTTTGTTAGATTATTGTCTTCCCTCCCAGAAACTAAGAAAGTAGTTCTAATATCGAATATCATTGTTCCCATTACCTGGGATCAGATTGCCTCCAAGAATGAGTGTGATGCAAGGGATTGTACCGTTCCTGTGTAGGGCATTTGCCGTTAATTTACACATTATGCAGAGGATGTTTTTTGTTTAAAATTGTTTGATTGAACATTAAGGGATTTTGAAGCCTTAAACATAGTAATTTTTAAGCTCTAAGCCGAAAGGTACCTACCCGAGTTGTGTAATAGAGTCTTCGATCACATGCAGAGGGGCGTCGTCACCAATTATTATGTTCTTAATAACTGTAATTGCCCCAACGAAGAATCCCACAATCTGATCATAGACAGATAACAGACAAGTCAGTTCTATTTTAGTCATGAGGTCTTGCGAAGCACTTAACACAGGCGAAAAATGTTTAGAAACTCACTGCAGCAACCGTTGGTGGTGCCAATAACTCATGCAAAATCTGGCGAAAGAATGCAAATACTTTATGGCTGAATGGCATGTTTGATTCATCAGGGGCTACTATCTGTCATTTGAGCAATCCAGATCGTCCAAACAACAAGGCGAGTAAATATACGAATATATATACCAAATACTGAAGCCAGACTGCTGTAATTTTAGATATGAGGGTACTTACAGCGTGGTTTACAGAAGTTTCAGACACTACAACAGCGGCCTGCGCTTCATCTTCTCCTTTGAGAAGCTGAGTTTCCTCGTCAGCATCCAAATCTGTGTTGCACCTCCTTGAAGCCTCCTCAGCTTCCTCGGCTGCTTGATGCTCTTTCCATCTAATCGATGAGGTTCGTATCAGCTGGTAACTGTAGGTCCAAATGAAGAAATTACCAAGCTGCAATAGGCAAGTAATTTTTATTTAGCATTGAAATTACTTTCTTTTCTCTACAGATCATGAACAAGTGGTAGAGCTTTAATAATTGCATTACCGCCATGGAAAAAGATACGTATGCGAGTCCAGTCGTCTTACAAACACTATGATCGCCAAAGGGGTTCCCATCCTCGTTACATATTGCAGGGACAAGTATAAGGAGAAGGTTTCCCAAGTTTCCTATTCAACAAGATTGGTGATCACTTGATAAGCACACTAACAATTGCTGCTAAGAAACAGATGAAAGAAAGAAAATATAAAAATTGACCAATTACCTGATGAAACTGTAGCAATTACCACACCTTCCTGATAAGGCTTTGGTTTAAAAATTTTTACCACAATCCATCCAAGAATCCCTCCAACTAGAAAGGTAAGCCCGATGTTGACAACCATAAACCACCTGAATCATTGATCAAACACGATAAAACAAAATGAAGAGACCATATTACATGACATATCAAATATACTAAATCCCCTGAATCCTAAAAAAAATGGTATATGTATACAAGAATTCTCTGTTATCTACACTTGTCATTAAGTTTATCGACACATTGTCAATAATATTGATGACATATAAAATATTGTAAGGTCGATATCAGTATATTCATCAACATATAATTGCTGCAAAGACTACGACCGTATACAAAAGCGTACCATGAAACAATGTCTCCAAATGTAATAGTCTTGGCCACATTTGCAAACACCAGTGCGGGAGTGAACACCACAAACACAATCTGCATTTTTCATAGATCATGTACTTATATCTCTTCTGATTCGTGCGCGAACAGACACTTACGTGCAAAAAAACCGAATATGTATGTACCTACCCTGTTTATGGACTTTCGAGCGTCCAATGGGAGAAGATTCCAGTACTCAGTTGCCATGAAAGCTCCCAATACACTGATTATGAGAACTTGGAAAATTGGCATGCAAGCCACCTCCAACAGCGTCCAGAAACCCATCTTTTTTTTATCTGAGTCCAAACTTTCGCACTTTGATGCTTTTTTTTTTTTGTTCAAAACTGTCCTAATGTGTTTATTTTGCAGTGTTTTTATATCAGGTGGTTGCACTTCTCAGCAGTCCTACCAAAACAAAAGAAAAATCCCCAGAGAGAGAGCACAAAAGGTTAGCCTAGGAAACAAAATGCAAAGCAAAAATCACATGCGGAATTTGAAGTATTACAAGGAAAGACACTAAAGTTGATGACATGGGAAGAAGGAAATAGCCATGAAGGTACTAACATTCCTCACTACTTGATTCAATTCCATCACACTGCGCGTCTCTACAAAATTGTACATATGTTTTGGATTTCTGGGTTGTGTCAAAAACTTTCTTTCCAGGAGATTTTACTTTGGAAAATTAAAATTAAATTTTTTTATGTATTAACTCAGATTTGGGTTGTTTTCTGCTAAATTAGCAATCCAATTATATCTTATATCTGTACTCTGAATCTAACCAACTGATAAAAAATGTTAATATTTTAGGGAAAACATGATATATGTCCAATTTTTTAGCCAATATTTGAAACAGTCCAGTTTATTAACATAAGTCTAATCCCTTTAGTTTAGGATTATTTTATTATCAATAATTATCTTTTTAATGATAAAAGATATATTATAATCAGCATATATCAGCATATATGACAAAGTCTTGTTTATAATCAGCATATATCACTAATTAATTTGTCTTATTTGTAGGTATATTATGTTTTTGTACCTTTTAGTTAAGTTTCATATCTTACTTATAGGTATAATAAACATTTATTTATTTGTTACTTGAGTTAGGGTCATATGTTTTGCAGATGGATTTGTGTTAGTATATTAGTTATTTGTTAGAAGATATTGAATAGATTTATTGGAATTAAAATATGCATGAAATTATTAGATATTAATTTATCTCTAATATTTTTTGAAAATATAAAACAGAGTATAAAAGTGGAAAAATATAATACTAGATTTAATCTAATAATTATGTTGATTTTTTAGACCAGATTAATGCCACTATTTTTTAATTAATTGTAAATTGGCGGTTTAAGCTAATTGAAATGGAACTGAGTTGGCTAACTATAAATGCCCTATCATAATCTTAATAATGGTTGGGATCATACCCAAAATTATTCTAGATGCAGGTAAGTTATGATTTATAATAAATAGAAAAGGACCAAATCTAAGATATATATATAAGAAATGTATATAATATGATTTAGTATTTGGTGCATGTCGTTCAATATTCTAGTGGATAGATTGTTGAGTTTTCATTTATATGTTCCGAGTTTAAACTTCCCCTCCCCTTAATTATTGCAATAGTTTCAAACAACATATGTCACTTTAATATAGTAGCAAAAAGTAATGATGTCTATACACTCTAGTGCAGGTTTGATCTCTCATCCTCCTAACAACTAACAATTTAATCTACCAGCAAAATCGTCTATAAAAAATAATTTGACAACTAACAAGGCATTATTCAGTGAAACCTAAACATGTGTATAGAGTCCAAATTCAATCGTAATTTGTTTTACCATATATAAAGAAGATAGACGTAAAAGGACGACGAGAGGCCAGTGACGCAAATGGCAACACAAGATAAAACGACAGTGGTTAATAAGAAAAAAAAAAAGGAAGGGTTTAATAGTGTTAGAGTCTTAAGTACGATGGCTAGCTATTAGAATTCCTGGGGCATGATGGAGTGACTGATTTTGCTATTGATGTAGGCGGGTTTAGAGCATCTGAAATACTATTGATATATGTGGATTCCAAGCTTTCTAGACAGCAGAAGAGCATGAGTTGCTCAAATACATCAATGATTGACAATCAATCACTCGCTCATGTGCGACTAAACCCTAGAATGCTCGTTTTGAGTACGCTTTATATAAAGCAAAGGGCCTCGTCTTTCATTTATGTCTTCTTTTTTCCTTCTCCTCTTTACTCTTTAGATGGCTCAAATAGTTGGTGACTTAATTGTGCTGCGCAGGATGATATTCATGCACAGCAGCCAGAAAAATTTACCAAAGAAATTTGCAGCTTAATAATAAGCGATCTTTAACGAAAAGCTAATGGTACTGTTCATTTTAATGAAAAATCATATTTTTACATTAAAAAGTCAATTCTGATACTATTTATTTTACCATTTGTTTTGTCCTTACCGTTAAAACTCAAAATTTTCAAATCGTTTTTATTAATTTTCTTTAATAATAAATGTAAATCAGCCCATTCTGATTTGCAAACCCTTCTAAATTAAGGAATACTTTTGGTTTTACGTGTGGTGTGTGTGAGCTGGGTCTGATTAAGCATAAAACGTAAAGGGCAATAGATGATGATAAAATTGACAGAAGAATGTCGATTCATGTGCGTGTAAACATTATCGCCACCAACATTTCCCAAGCCTCGACAAAAGCATGATTAGTCAGTCATGGATGCTACAAATTTGAAACATGGTCAATGTAGAGAAATGTTAAAGACATGCTTTCAAAGTGATTTTTTTATAGGTTTTTTGTCGTTTTTTATTTTTTATACAATATTTTATAATAATAACACAAAAACTAATATTAATTGTAAGTTGATAGAAAATTTATAAATAATCTCATTTTTAGAAAGTTTTTTTAACATTTCTCCAACTTTTTTTTCTTTTGAGGGTGAACAAAAATCATTACCTGTTGGATCTCACAAACATCATGCAGTCCACCATAATTAGCACCATGAATAATGTTTGGTCCCACAAAAGAAAAGAAGGAAAGAAAAAGGAAAAAGTTTGTTGAAATAAACGACTAAATAAAATCGTCACATTTAAAAGTTTTTCATGCTTAAAACGAGCAACCATTACATTTAAAAGTTTCTCGTGTTTAAAACGTAAAGATATTCCAAAACGGTCTTTGCCTTTTATTTTTCCCTTCCTATTTTTTTTTTCTTCTAATTTAGACCCTAGTAAAAAAATTTGATGGTTTGAAGTTATGTCACATATTTAATTAGCTATATTTTTCTTATTGTTTTATTTCAACAATTTTTCCTCTTCTCCACCCATCCACCATCACTTATTCTCCTCCTTCCACAAGCTAGTTATGGCTTCTAATGTCGATCTTGATGTCGTAGCAGAATCTCGCAGGTCTCAGAGCCAGCAGGGAAGTCGGAGAGGGATATTTGGCACTGGAATTCGTTTTTTTTTTTTTTTTTTTTTTTTGTCAAATGATAGATTTTGTTAGATTATATGTTAGATTAACTACTGACGGAGTTTGAACTCACGTCATTATGCAAGGGCTCAACACCTTTCTATCAATGTGGTAAAGGGCCATTTGCTGGCACTGGAATTCTTTGATTGTGTCATTGTTCTCACCATTTTGTGAAACACTTTTCAACATTAGAGGAGGGGGATGAGAGCCCGTATGCAAAAAATTTCTTTTCAAAACTCTAATGAGTTGTTTGAGCGCATTCGTTTATATACAATTTAGTTCCTTCATGTAAGGAGCCAATCATAAATTTTTACTGCGCTAAAATTAAAGAACAATCTCTTTTCCTTGGCTAACAAGAGATAACCGCTGAACTGAAAATAAAAAGTAACCTAACCCAGAAGTTGATATAGAGACACCCATCATTCCCCTAAAGACATGAACGTACGAAAAGTAACCAGAACCAACTCAAGAACCAGAAGATCAAGGACTCAACAATAACCCATAAAATTAAAAAAGTTTTACAATAAAAACAAGGTTAACAAAATATTAAAACAAATTAGGCAGAAAATGGAAGAGAAAAAAGAAAGAGAGAGATGAACCTGGAATTCAGTTTTGGCTAACAGAGTTGGGAAGAACCAGTCGCAAAAGCAAACATGGCTGAGAAAAATTGGAAGGGAGAGAGTAGTGGGAAGCTGAGGCTGATAATCGATGGGAATGGGAGAAGAGATTAAGAAGAATAAGCCATGACCCTTCACACTCACATGCCTTGCCTTTTAAGTTTGGAGTATAAATCTCTACAAAATTTATAGTGTACGTACAAGTTAATAATTTGTGCTAGCTTTGTGTTTACTATTTATACACAGGGCACTTTGATTCCCATCAATGACTTTAATTTATGTCCACAACCGCAAAAAAAAAAAAAAAAAAAAAAATCAAAACGCTATTTAAATCAAGCTTTGGTAAATTATGGTGGTGAATTTAGTTTAATTGACGAAGACAACAGCCTCAAGTAGGAGAATATGTTATATGGATAAAAACTCAACATCCTATGCAATACCCATGAATTAAAATCCAACTTAATTAGGTGGACAAAGGTTATGGGGTTATGAGATGTCTACGTCAAATTGTCACTTTCTATCATTAATTAGCTAAATTGATTTTTGCATTTTGGAAAGGAAATTGTTATTAGCACTCCAAAAATCTCATTCTACACTCCAAACTTTCTATATTTGGAAACAAAAATACATTTGTGAGGAGTGTAAAATGAGATTTTTGAAGTGTCAATAACAGTTCTCTTTAGAAAAAGAATTTGATTTTTACATAAATGAGTGGTGTAGATTAGGGACGGAACCAACGTGGGTAAAACTTCATGGAAGGTTAGACGAGCTCAAACGTTCGACCTAACAGTCTGGTCCAGGTTTCCAACCCAACGAAGTTTGATGTCAGGCGAAAGATGCATACATAGAAAAGTGAAGTTTGCATGGTTTAAATTTACTAGACTTTAGCTAGTAACATAAACACTTGTATGGCAACATAACCCTAAGAACTGAGCATTGCCTCTACTAAATAGGATATATATATATATATATATATATATGGTCATTTTGTTTACAGTTCCTAGTCAACATAATTGTTAGAATTAAATATTATTTGTTTAAATAATTTGATAAAGGTCCCTGACATTACTTAATAGATTTAACTTCTACATTTATGCATTCAATATCCCACAAATTATAAATTTAAACAAAGTTAAATAATATTTTTACAATATAACAATTACTTAAAAATCAATAATAGAGTAATATTATGCTTCACATAGTTCTAGCTAAAAAAATAATGTACCCATGTAACTATTGATAAATTTTAAGAAATAACTATTAATATATTTAAAACATAAAATATATACATATAATCATCATGGGTACATTCACAAAAAAAAATAAAAAAAATGGGTACATATTAAAATTCAAAATTATGGGTACAAATTAAAACTAAAAAGAATATTGGTACAAATTAAAAAAAAAAGGTACAAATTAGAAATAGAAACATATGAAAAATAAATACAAAAAGGATATATTTGGAAATGATTAATAAGGTTTTCATTTTTAAAATGGACAGATGATGACTTGTAAATAATTTTAATATTCAAATAATGACATGGAAATTAGTCAAGGGACATTGACCAAAAATGAAAAGAAAATAAGGTTTCAATTCATGAGAATGAAAAATGAGCGATGAAAACCTAATTTGACTTTGGATGTGGTCCCTATTTATCAACGTTCTTTGACTGAAGCCTTGTTGGTTTTCAGTTTTTTTTATTGAAGTTCCTAAAATTAGTGCAATAATGCATTTTTGTGTAGGTTATTATAATTTTAAATTAAAATTTGATATTTGTAGTTACTTATATTAATGAGATTTTAAAATGAGGGATGAGAACCTAAATTATTTTTTTTAATCTAAAATGTATCAATTGTTTTTTTTTTATATATAAAATGTACCCATTTTTTTTTATACGAAATGTACCCTTTTTTTTAATATAAAACTTACCACCTTTTTTGTATGAAAGGTACCAACTTTTTGTATGTAAAATGTGCCGTTTAAAAACTACCAATTTCTTGTATGTAAAATGTCAATAATATAAGTAATGACACATCATGGGTTTTATTTAAATATAATTTATCTTAATGACAGTTCATGTCATTAACATAAATTATACTTTTTATATAAGTATAATTTATTTTTAATATTTTTAATCCCTCAAATCTTGAATTTTATTTAAAATCTCATTAATATAAGTAACTACAAATATCAATTTTAATTTAAAATTATAATAACCTACACAAAAATGCATTATTGCATTAATTTCAGGGTGTGACATCCCACATCGCCCAGGGGAGTGATCCTTATATGTATATTCTCATCCCTACCTAAAACGAGGCCTTTTGGGAGCTCACTGGCTTCGGGTTCCGTAGGAACTCCGAAGTTAAGCGAGAAGGGGCTAGAGCAATCCTATGATGGGTGACCCACTGGGAAGTTGCTCGTGAGTTCCCAAAAACAAAACCGTGAGGGAATGGTAAGCCCAAAGCGGACAATATCGTGCTACGGTGGTGGAGCGGGCCCGGGAAGTGGTTCCCTCCGGGCCGGGATGTGACAATTTGGTATCAGAGCCTATCCCTGGCCGCGTGTGTGCCGACGAGGACGTCGGGCCCCTAAGGGGGGTGGGTTGTGACATCCCACATCGCCCAGGGGAGTGATCCTTATATGTATATTCTCATCCCTACCTAGCACGAGGCCTTTTGGGAGCTCACTGGCTTCGGGTTCCGTAGGAACTCCGAAGTTAAGCTAAAAGGCGGCTAGAGCAATTCCATGATGGGTGACCCACTGGGAAGTTGCTCGTGAGTTCCCAAAAACAAAACCGTGAGGGAATGGTAAGCCCAAAGCGGACAATATCGTGCTACGGTAGTGGAGTCGGACCCGGGAAGTAGTCCCGCCCGGGCCGAGATGTGACACAGGGACTTCAATAAAAAATTGAAAACCAACAAGGTTTAAGTCAAAGAATGTTGATAAATAGGGACCGCATCCAAAGTCACCCTTCTCTATATATATGATCACTTTTAAACCGTTTAATAAGCAAGATATCTTTATCAATTTAACAATTTAAAAAAGGTCAAAGCAAGTGACAAACAAAGTCCTATATACGTGTATTATTTATACACGTACATCCAGTACTTACATTAGTCGCTAGCTAGCTCCACATGCATGCAGATGCAGTGCAGCACACCACATAAGATGGTATAGTAAGATGCAAATTAATGCTAGTAATTTTGCCATACCTTGTAAAATTATTGAGTCTATCCCACAAATTACAAATCGCTATCTTGATTTTTTCCTGCAGGTACAAACGACAAATTATCACACGGAATATTAGATTAATTAGAATTCTAAATAGGCAGGCTATGATTAGACAAATTCGAATCTGTCAGTCCAACCAAAGAATTTGGGTGGACCAAAATTCTAAAGCATAGGCATGCATGTCTCCAGATTTATCAGGAAAAAAAAAAAAGAAAAAAAAAAAGATAGGTATATTGGATGTTGATCGATGAAATAGGAAAAGGATCCTATGAGGATCCTTTTTCCTAATGATCCTTAGGATTCAGTAATCGTGACCGTTTATCGTATATCGTACAGTCAATTTTTGTTAGGTACTATTTAATTTTAAATTTTGAAATGATTTATGATCGCAAGATGTACGATGTACGGTCACGATCACAGAATCTCTAAGATCCTCAAGAATTTCCGATGAAATAAGCAAGTTGTACTAAAATTAAGAGAAATTTTATTTGGACCCAACTATCTATCTCTAAATCCAACTAAAAAATTTTCTGTACTAAACTTTCAAGTTTGCCCTTAAATAAATAAGAATAAGAAAATAAACAGTGGTGTTTTTATCTCCACACCCAATAACTCAAAAAAATGGCACACATCTGCACTTCTCCATTATTTCCTGCGAAACAAGCCCAAATGACAACAAAATATTCTCCTGAGTTCATCAACAAGTAAGCTTGCTAAAAACCCTTGTTGCATAAAACCCTTAGCACCCTCATTCATAAGTTCAACAGAGAAAACTTCTTACCAATTTGTTGGACATGAAACAAATTCCTACAATATGAGAAAAAAGCTTCCATGTCAGTGTCTATTAGAAGAGATAGGAACAAGGGTTTCTAGCAAGCTGACTTGTTAGTTTTAATAATTTATGCAAGTAGCCAACTCCCAGATAATGGTTCAAACAAGAAAACATATCAACCAAAAACCTACGCTAAAATTATAAATGAGGGCTGATAAGGGTTTCCAGTAAGCTGACTCGTTGATGAACTCGAGAGAATATTTTGCTGTTATTTGGGTGGGTTTTGCCGGAAATAATGAAAGAGTGTACTGGTGTGCTAGTTTCAGAGTTATGTGGTGTAGAGATAAAAATACCAATGTTTATTTTCTTTTATTTTCTTATTCTTATTTATTTAAGGGTAAACTTGGAAGTTTGGTAGATGAAATTTATTAATTGAGTGTAGAGATAAGATAATTGGGTCCAAAAAAAATTTCCCTAAAATTAAACGTGCCATTTGAATATTAGCCGCACGATACGCCAGTGGACAGAGAAATTTTCCCAAATCTCATACTGGTTAAAATAATGAAACCCTAGGATTAATGGATTATTTGAGGATGAAGACGTGATCGATTAGCTTGGAGTTTTCTACATGAATTATACCATCAAGCCTATCATTGTTATTTAAATCTGACAACTGTATTTACGTACCAGGGACAAAGTCTACTATGATCATTCGTCACTAGTCACATAAAAACAGTATTTGAAATTTCTTTGAGACTGTTATATTTTCGGGAAATATTCGAAAAATATATCAAAATGGGAGGTGAAGTCTAAACTTCACTTCATCACCGAGAAATTCTTAAGTTTATACCAAAATCGACAGATTTCGTCAGTATTGGACATATTGGTTAAATATCGAATAAACCTTTATATTTCATCCAAACCAGTATTTGATGTTTTCTAAGTTTTATTTTAAATTTCCATAAAAAACAATCGTATCCATATCGATATTCGATATATCCATCAATATTTTCATAAATTTGCATATTGATACATTTTCATAAATTTGTATATCGATACATTTTCACGAATACCAATATTTTAAACATTGCCTATAACTATATAAAATTTCGTTCTCTTGGACTCTATGATCTAAGAAAATTATAATCCACTTGCATAGGATTAGAGTTCAACCATGGAGAAAAAAGTAAAAAAATAAAATAAAATTTATTTACTTCCACAGTTGGATTAAGAATTTGAGATCGAACAGTAGTTTATTATCATAATTGATTCGGACCATAGGGTATATAACAGAATGATGCTGTAAGAGCTAGATCAATTTTTAAATTTCAATTTGCTAAATTAATCCTAGTTTTTCAGTAGTCGTCGAATCTGATTGCTATTTCATCAAACCTAGAACCCGTTACTCACAACTAAAAAAGAATACCGATATATCATAGTATTAAATGACAATTCTATATTTTGTTCAAAAAAACAAAAAAAACACCTCTATATATAAGAGCTATGCTTAATATAAAAACTTTGTTTAGTGGCATATTTATATCCAAAATTTATCTTACTCTTTTTCAGGTGAGAAAATGAATGGGTATGTTTAATCTCATCAATACATACAGCAGGGTACGTACTACATATTCAATTAAGTAATTTAAGTTGCTGTAAATCACATAACATAAGTGGCCAGCTAGTAATCAACTTCATGACCAGCTAGAAATCAATTGCACACATAAAAAGTGAATCCTTGAATTGTATTGTTGATATTTTTGCTATTTGCATAGCCACATTAGCCTCAACCACCATACATTATTGGCGGACCACCGTTGGTATTATGAGTAGTTGGTAAGGCATGTGCTGGGTACCTACCTACTACTTTTATAGGACATCTCCCAACCAAATCACTGATTCACTATAGACTATATTTTGGAATTGGATCCCATCTAGATCCATTAGGGATTCCCACATTTTAGCCATTCATTGTGTATCGTGCGGTCATAAATCATTTGACTTTTTTATTTAAAATTAAACACAAATAATATCTGACGAAAACTGACCATACGATATACGATGAGTAGCTCGTATATAGGGATCCCTAGGATCCCCACAAAGTAGATCCGGAGAGGATCCTCTTCCTTATATTTTTTGTTCGAAAATGTATAAAATCAGTCTCTTAATTCCAAGAGAGCTATATTCTAGTTAGTAAACAGGGTTGGATACATATAGCTCTCGAGCTAACTATATTTAGCATCAAGGCCGCCAGTGAGAATTTAGGGGCCTATGCAAAATTTAGACTGAAGCCCTTCATTTTCTAATACTGTATTTTCTTTATTATTTCCTATTTTTCAATTTTATTCTATAAAATTGAAATATTGCAAGTTAGTGGACCAAAAAAGTTTGTTTTAGTGATCATGAGTGTTTCCTATCTTCAAAAGGTTGCATGTTTTTGTCTAAATTTATCATCATAATAAGTTTGTGAACCAAGAAATTTTGTTTTAGTGGACATGAGTGTTTCCTATCTTCAAAAGGTTGCATGTTTTGTGTAAATTATATCTGCTTAATAAGGTTATAAGTTTGCAAAAATTAAAAATCAAAACCACAGGAGTCAACAAACCTAACACATGCACGAAAAGGTAGAAAGCATAAACCACTGGCGCTGGAAGATTTTGAATTATTTTGCACATTTTAATAAATGTACACATGTATCTATGATTATATAAAAAAAAATGGGGCTCTCCGAATCAGAAGTCCTGTGCCATGACACTTTTTACACACCCTCAAAGTCAACTTTGTTTAGCACTTCGGTTACATTTATCTCCGAGCTGGATACAAGTAGCCATGTAAGTTGGAGTTGGCAAAAATATAGTCAAGACTACACAGTAAAATATAATATTTTAAAGACTAAAACATAGCCCGCCGCACTTCTTGACCCTCCTATGCCGAAGATGGCCTTGTTAACCAAGAGAGCTCCCCAACCTCAACCTAGCGAGCTCCCCAACCTCAACCTAGCGAGCTCCCCAACCTTTCCCTTTTGTGTCCTTTTATTTATGTAATTTCTTTTTTCCCTTTTGTGTCCTTTTATTTATGTAATTTCTTTTTTTTTGTACAATGACATTTAACGGTGCCCACGCAATATTTAGCTGGAGTTGGACTTGGAGTTAGGACAAAAAACAACCAAGATAAAAAGATACAAGCTTTGAGCCCGTGGCTCTCAGTATTGGACCCAGACAATTGAAATCTCTAACTACGCTACATGATTATTGTCATTGGACCCAGAAATTAACGATAATTGTTACTTCAGAAGATTCCAGTTTCAACCATTGTGCCTTCACAAGGATGATGGATGTGATCTCAAACTATATGATACTAAATTCATTTCAAATTAACAGAATTTGGACAATATGTACACTAAAGCTGATTGATTTGATAAATACAATTATACATTTGATCTCAAACTATATGATACTAAATTCATCTCAAACTATATGATACTAAATATCATTTTGATGTTTAAAATTTGGCATCTTCTTTGAAGATGCTCAAACTCGTGTTTATTGTAGCCAGCACTTCAAGTGCTTTTGGAATCCAAAAGAATTTTCTTGAAAAACATTTTAAATCATTTTAAAAGTACTTTCAAAAAAGCATTAAATCTTTAATCATGTATAACACAAGCAATATATTGCAGACCAATCAATGTCTAGGCGAGCTGCCACCACAAGGTCAATTAATCATTCCATCAATGAAGTTCACTATTTTGGTAGCATAGTGATCGCGGTTGTTTCACGTGTTCCAAGCAGTGGGGATTTTGTCGTTGAGAGCCATATATAATATATATCGAACAAGAAGGTGTCGATCGAACGTCAAAAGCTGGGGACCTCCAAATGCCAATAATTTCATCACATAATGTGTAGCGATAGGACCCAAATGAATGTGAATCACGCATACTTCTTTAGTCACATTTCACTCCCTAATTGCCTCTGTGTTTAGGAATCTTAATTTCCAAGAAAAAAAAAAAAAAAGCCAAAAATGATTGAAGAGAAACAATTTTCAATGGGGCAAAGCATGCGTGTATGGTTAATTACAAGAAGTGCTAAAGAATAATCATTAACCAAACGAAACTTTGAACCATTCTAAATCCTAAACTTTTCAAATTATATGTCAAATTTCTCTTTGAGAATCATAACAGAGATGTGTCAGTGTGATTAGATGCAACTTGATATCAAACTTACCCTAAAATTCAACCCTTAAACCTTAGTATACCTTTCGTCATTACGTCTAATTTAGTCTAATAAAAAATATCCTCAACAAAAAAGTGAACTATCACTAAACGAAAGACTGAAGTGATTGTGCAATTTAAACTGCATGCTGACAATTGACTCTGGAAAGTTTGGAAACTAATTAATTAGTTCTACCTGGCTTGCTTAAACTCTTCCATAATATTGTAGTTCTTAATTACTCCATAATTTCATTTTACTTTGTTTAAACAAACGTGGACGATTAATAATTATTACGTGGGGTTGTGAGCGTTGTGTGACCATATATGTGCTTCCTCCTTTATTTTTTTTTTTATTTTTATTTTTTGGAAAAAATGTGTTTCCTCTTTCTCTTGCTTGACAATGACATGTTGAGATCCATACAATACAATAGGGTCCTGAAACGAGTATGCAGCCTTGATTTGTCTCATGCATAATCCCACATACTATTTTTTATGCATGGCCATGGAATGTTCTACTGCATGCCAAGTGTGGTGTCATTATTATTATTATTATTTTTTATAGTTAAAACTTGTTTATATTGTTTTGCAAGTGTGAAGGGGTAGTCATAGAAGAAAATGGCTCTATCAATAGTTATATATAACTTTGTGTCTATTTTGTCTAATCAGGCGAACTATAAATGTTTATTTTATCGGTTTTTATATGAGAGAAAAGATTATTTATGTGAACAAATTTGTCATGTCACTAATTGTATAGAATCACATGTCGATCTTTCTTATCACTTAAATATTTGTTCGGAATTCCGTCTCTTGATATAAGGGAGGAAGAGTCGATCAGTTCCGTCCCTTGATAAACACATTATTGAAACCAGTTCCGTCCCTTAATATGATTCCTTTCTATTCCATATATGGTCCCTTGACAATAATACTAAAGGAGGAAAGAGTCAATCACATGATTTGGCACGAAATGATCAAACTATTTGAGCCATTTAAGCTACAAACTCCATCATCGTATTAGGTTAAGCAAAGTGATTTATGCCCAAGGTGCACTTGCTTTTTCTTTTGTCGATTTCTAATCGAATTAATTACCCTTTATGTCACCATACACATTCCAATTTTTTCTGACCTTGTATTAGGTATAAATGAAAGAAAAATCAGTAAATAATTTAGAGTATTTATCAAATATAGTAAAAAATTAATCCTTAATTTCAAAGATATCACTTTTGATAAATTTTTCAAATATATCCAAAATTCCACCTAAATAGACACAAATACTCTCAAATTTAACAATCAAATAAATTAGAGGCCTTTTAGCCAAAATGATTCGTGATATTGACATAACTCCTTAATCTAATCCTTAACAATTAATGATAATCAATAGTAATATTCTTGAATTTGTCTATCGTGAATCATTTTAATCTTTCTTTGAATTAGTCCATCGTGATCATTTTCGTTTTTCCATGAAAAATCTGTCAATTACTCTGTTAGTGTGATGATGTGGCGCCACGTGGGTCTCACAAACACAATCATATAACGACATGTGGATTAACTTTGAAAACTATTTTTATATTTAAAACTAAAAATGATATTAGTAATAAAAAAAGGCGTTGAAAGCATGATTGAAATTCTACTGCTCCCATTTGCGGTAACTGCGGCGGCGCTCAATGTTAGTGATGAGGGGGGTCGAAGGGGATAGGGTTGTGGTGGTGGAGTTTAGAAGCGAAGGTGAAGTTGGACCAGAGCTTGAGGTGACAGTAGCTAAAAAGCCTTTAATTTATTTAATTGTTAAATTTAAGGGTATTTGTGTCTATTTAAGTGAAATTTTGGATATATTTGAAATTTTTTATAAAAAAATGACATTTTTTTTAAATCAAGAATTAATTTTTAACTATATTTGATAAAGACTCAATAATTTATAATGTGCAGAAGACAAAAGTATACAAAAATCATTTGCCTGAACCATTATATAGGAAGAGATGATTTCCAATAATAATAAAAATGAAATAAAGTGCTTGTATGTATAAAATAGTAAAACACACGAGAACAAGAAGATTAACATCATGTAACAAGTTTTTTTTTATTTTATTTTTTTAGCAAAATACGATATTCATTGATTATGAAATTGAATAAGTACAACATTGAGGATAGGGTGCAAGTAATGGGTCTCCATAAAAACCTTGCCGGAAATTTCAACCCGAACGAAGGAAAAGAGTGTCCCGCACCAAAGAGCTTACTATGAAGGGCTATCCTCAATGAGGAGGCCAGAGATTACATCGGGTGGTTCTTCAAACCAAAATAATGGGTTTTCCACCGTTACCCCAACCCTAGCCAATCTATGTGCCACCTTGTTTACCGTTCTTCGGACTAATTTGGTATTGTTGTGCTTTGAAAAAAAAAAAAAACTGCTTCTGATGTGCTATGAGAATAAACTCATTTTTGCTGCTTCACGTTTTCAGTTTTTTTTTTTCACCCAAAACTATGAAAATAAATTGTTTTAAGTGTTTACCAAACACATTTTTGAGCTAAGCTTTTTTTAATACCTACTTTTTATAAAATCACTTCAGTACCAAATCAGTACTTCGTCCAAAAGACGTCTTGCAGTGATTGAATGACTCAAGGATCCTTCGAATGTCGTCGATAATAAGCCCAAAAGGGGAAGAATCGTCATCTATGGCGGAATTTAGAACATCCCAAAAGGGGAAGAATCGTCATCTATGGCGGGATTGACCAATCAAAGTTTCCACATAAAAAGCATATTATGCTCCCCCTTCAAGGCATTAATAATCAGACAGCAGTCCTGCAGTAACATTTTAAAGGCCATGCAATATACAATGAATAAATATCAATAAGGTAAATGTTTTAAAAGAGGAAGACGAAGTCAAGACGTTTCATGGATATAATACTTCATATGATTCTTAGCTAGATTTAAAATTGATACAAATGGTCTCTGAGTTTGTCCATAGTTGATCATTTTGGTCTTTCCGTGAAAATCTCCGTTAAATAAAACCAAAATGACAAAAATACTCTCAAATTTTGTCAAATCATTTTGACCCATTGTTTATAAAAGTGAAGGTATTTTTTGTCATTTTGGTCCTTATTTAATAGAGACTTTTAACGGAATGATCAAAATGATTAATGGTGGAATAGACCACTTCTATCGATTTCAAATCTCAGAGACTAAAATGAGAAGTTGTGCCAATCTTAAGGACCATTGTGGAAGAATGCCCACTTAACAGAGATTTTTCATTTTTTATGGTAGAGAACTAGAGATACAAGGAAAGCATAGGAGAGAAATGACAAAGGAGAAGGTGGTGGGAGGGAGGAGGTTGAAATGAAGGAAATAATACGAAATGAAAACTTGAATCCTTTCGCATTGTCTTCCACCATCACCTTCTCCATTCCTCCTCCCATGTAGTTTTACTCTATCTATAACACAAAACAATGAAAAATATAAACGAAATGGTTATAAACCCAGCCCTAAGAAACACCGGTTCGCCAATTAAATTTGGAAGCTTTAATTAAAAGGAAAACTAATGAAATAACTTGAAATTTTTTTGTTTTAACGATAAGAACAAAATAAATAGTAAAGTGAATAGTACCAGGATTGACTTTTTAGTGTAAAAATATGGTTTTTCGTTAAAATGAACAGTACCAGAAGCTTTTTGTTAAAGTTCCCTTAATTAAAAGGGCTTGGACTAACTTTAATTTAACCAAAAACCACTCTAAACTATTATTTAATGAAAAGGGTTTAAACTTTAATGAAAATAACAAAAGTTCAATATAATAAAAAAATTAAAAAGTAATAAAAAAACTGACGTGTGGGTCCGCGCGTCCATTACTCTCTCTTCCTTCCTAAATATTTCTGTAACTGAACATGAATACTACACAATTTCTTAAACTGAACACTGATCATTTTTGAAAACTGAACACGGATAGTATCACCATTTCTTAAACTGAATACTAATTATTTCTGCAACTGAACATTGACGATTCCAATCCCATATGTTCTTAGCACCAACACTTCCTCTATTTGGATAGAAGACTTTGGGGAGGAATGAAAGTCTATACGCGGGTTGGATTGTCCGTTGAAGACAAGAAAGCAAATGGTAGGATATTTGAAATGGAAAGGGTAATTTCTTGAGAGCTTTTTCAATCACCTTGTAAATTAGGTGAACAAAAATATTAGAATCAAGCCCATACTTCAACACATGAGTAGGCAACTCTCTGCATTTTCGATCGTCAAGTAAAACCACCATCCCACTAGAGCGCATGAGTTCAGAGTTTCCTTGTTCACTTTCTTACCGTTACCCTCCTCTTGTTTTTTTGGGTCTAAAATCTAGTACTTCCTTATATTATAATATATTCCTGCATCGTCTTTCACATTTGGGGTGGAACACGAGAGAAAAAACAGGATGGATGAAACAATCTTAGGGAAAAAGAACGAACCAGAGCACGTCAAAGAGAGAAAAAAAATGGTAACCCTTGCTAAACAGTTCCGTCCCTTGCTAAACACGTTATGGAAACTAGTTCCGTCCCTTGTTACGTTTCCCATTCTATTTCATGGACCCTTCCTCCCTTAATAAGGATATTAAGAGAGAAAGAGTCAATCACATGATTTGGCATGAAAGTGACCGACGATTTGAGCTATTTGAGCTACAAACTTCATCATCCTACAAGGGGTTACTTTCATGTATTCAGTTGATTATAATTTGCAAACGTAAAATTAAGCAGAGTGATCAACGCACAAGGTCTATTTAAGCAAAGTAATTACCTGATAGGGATTTTACCACCTGCAAAAGTAGGGATAAAAACACTTAAAAATACTTGCAAGAGTACAAGGTTGTCGTAATATAGCGGCTCAAGTAAGGTCGTTTTCCACAGAGATTGAATGAATAATTTATGTTCAAACCAAATCTTAATTAATTATTTGAAAACAAAGTTTGGAAGATGTGATTTTATGACCTAAAATATTAAAAACGAATTTAATTAAAAATAATTAAATAAATTGGGAAAGTAAAGAAAACAAAAGAAAATAGTTTTGAAAATAAATTTGAGCACTAGGGTTCCGCCGTCACCTTAACAATCCTATGTAATTCTTTCAATTACTTATGAATTACACATGTATATTTTGAAGGTTAAGTTTTCCTAAAGTATGCCCTACTTGGAATGTCACATCCCAGCACGGGCCCTCACCATATCCCAGGCTCGACTCCACTGTAGCACAATATTGTCTGCTTTGGGCCCCGACCATGCCCTCATGATTTTGTTTCTGAGAACTCACATGAGAACTTCCCAGTGGGTCACCCATTCTAGGAATGCTCTCGCCCGAACTCGCTTAACTTCGGAGTTCCGATGAACTACAAAGCCATTGAGCTCCCAAAAGGTATCGTGCTAGGTAAAGATGAAAATATACATATAAGGCTTACAAGATCCACTCCTCTGGGTGATGTGGGATGTTACACCCCCTTTAGGGGCTCGACGTTCTCGTCGACACACATCCGACCAAGGATTGGCTTTGATACCAAATTGTCACATCCCGGCCTGGGCCCCCACCACATCACGGCTCGACTCTACTGTAGCACGATATTATCTGTTTTGGACCCCGACCACGCCCTCACGGTTTTGTTTTTGAGAACTCACACGAGAACTTCTCAGTGGATCATCTATCCTGGGAATGCTTTCGCTCGAACTCACTTAACTTCGGAGTTCCGATGGAACCCGAAGCCATTGAGCTCCCAAAAGGCCTCGTACTAGGTAGAGATAGAAATATACATATAAGGCTTACAGGATCCACTCCCTTTGACGATGTGGGATGTTACATGGAACCTCCAACATAAAACGTATATCTAACATGCAACCCGTTTGTGGCGTCCAGATCGAATGTGAACATGCAAGACTCATTAAGTTTTGTGAAAACCTTCTGAAAAACCATATAACCCTTAAGACGTGTCGTCCATCCTAAGGAGTTACACATATTAACCACAAGAAGCCAGCGCCAATTTCAGGGACAACCCTTCACCAAAATTGTATCAAATTACTTTTCTAAATATCCTAATGGTGGCCAATCATCATTACAAATAGATAGTTTAAAGTACAATGATTAACAATTCAAAACCTGCATGCATAATATTAGAAGTAAATTGAAAATAAACTATATATTCTTGCTAAAGCTCGTGACCTCGCCCTAGCAAACGAAACTAGTTACTAACAACCATAAAACAAAATATTATTAAAAACATGGATAGAAAACACCTTAAAAATAAACTTGAAACTTCTAAAGTAGTGTGTGCGTTCTCCTCCTTTTTTTTCCCCTCCTAATAGCTAAATATCTTATTTATACTAATACAAAATAAAACCCTAAAAGGTCTTAGAATAAAACTAGGAAACATAATAAAATAATAAAACAGAAAATAAAATGTTTCCTATTTGAACTGAAATTCGAACTTCTCAGAAAATCACACTTTTGACTAACCAAATCAACTCCGATTTGGTCCCAAAAGGTCTATTTTGAAAGCTTGAGACGTCTCCCACAAATCCTCAGAATGAATCTTCCTCAAAATATGCCATCTTGACCTTCAAAATACCCAAAACGTCTAGAAACGTTAATTTGGGAAAGCTGCGCGCTGTGCCTTTATTTGATTGCCACGGTCAAACGACTTTATAGAACAATTTGAAATTTTGATACAATCATCTTGAAAGGCACACGAACATCCTCCAATTGGAATCACTCCAAAATTCATCCGTTTGATTACTTTTTTGCCCCAGAGGAAGTCGAATGTCCTATATTAAAAATACATAACAAAGTATCAAAGTTCTACCAAAATAACCAATAAATTAATACTAAGATTAAGATAAAATATATGGTATAATATGAACTCATCATTACTCTCTTTGTCACAGTACACATTCTTGATTATTTCTGATGTTTGGATTAGATAAATCAAAGAAAAATCAATAAATAATTTAGAATGTGCAGAAGCAAAAAGTATACATTGATTTTGCATGAACCATTATATAGGAAGAGATGATATCCAATAATAATAAAAGTAAAAATAAAGTGCTTGAATTTATAAACAAGTAAAACACACGAGAAGAAGAACATTAACAACATTATTTTCCCAGTGTGACACATGTAACAAGTTAACAAAACTTCTGCAAACTATTATTATATTGAAGCTTCAATTTCGTCCGGAGCCACTGCGGCTCCATTCGGGGCATCATCTCCATGCAGCTGAGCAGAAACGTCATCTATGGCGGAATTTAGCTGCGCAATCTTCTCCGCCAGTATTTTGCGGGTTTTCTGTTGTCACGAAATACATAACAGAAAACACACAAGTTCAAATATGATAATGAACATCCCAAATAACATGATCCAAAAGTTATACGGGATTGACCAATCAAAGTTTCCACTTAATGCATATTAAACTCCCACTTTTTGCTTAACGATCCAATTCCCATTCTACAAATGTAGAAACTATCATAAAACGGACCTCCTTTCTCATTGATATTAACTGCAGGAAAAAAAAATCTCACCTCAAGAGCTTTCTCTTCATCATAAATAAATTTTGGTAGCTTCCTCATCAAGTCTTTTCTATCGGCTCCAGCTAGTGCCTTGCTTATCTGGGAATAGGATATGATATGTCAATCAAATACATGCTTTCGCGTCACTGTAAAGAAGTTGGCTCCTTTTGATCAGCTATATATCGCATACAAACCACATCCATATCTCATCTCCCAAAACCAATTCATACACTGTATATCATTTAACAAGCATAACTTTATGTATCTTCTAGAAGGTAGTTCTTTGGACGGGGGAGACGGGGTAGAACCCACGCCTTAAAGGCGTTTATAATCAGACAGCAGTACTGCAGTAACATTCTAAAGACCATGTGACATACAATGAATAAATATTCAAAACGAATCATAAATTCACAAATAAAGGCTCGTACAAGTGAGGGCATGCAAGTACATTGGCACGCAGAGATTGAGCAGCAATAGCAATAGGAATCACAACATCAGATCGAGGCACCAAAGATATCCACCATTCAATAAGCACACAGGATACAGACCCAATGCAACGATAACAGGTCAAACTGTGATAGATACATAAGGTGAGTACTTCAACCATACCTGAGGTGCATATACACAACCTAATGCTCCAACAACTATCCCTCCCAATACAAAACCACCAACGAAGATACTTGCAGAACTTGGTTTATCCGCTCTGTAGTAGCAAAAACAAAAGGAAGAGAAGAGAAGTATTACACAAGAACTGGCCGGCTAAAAGACATTTAAGACTTTAGAGATAAAAATAATAATGAAACGCTGAAAATTTTAGACAGCACAAAAGTATGCATACCCTGCTCGGACAACAAATGACCTTCTATGAGAAGTAAGCTTTGCTTTGTCCTGAAATGCAGCATTTAAATTACTGGGACTTACGTTCAAAAGACAATGGTAGGTTGGCTTTGGAGAACCTAGCATCAAACATTTGGCAATGATCAACAACAAAATTAAATGTGAAATTCAAATCCAAAAGTTTTGCACCGTGAAATTGGGACATGGTAGGCAGAATCTCAAGCCGAAGAAAAGAAGTTGAAGCGGCCAAGGAACAAGGAAAATCACATAGAACAGAAAGATGAATTGAGAAGCTGAGGGCCCGTTCGACAGCCATTACATTTTTAGTTTTCATTTTCTGTGGTAGAGATACAAGAAAAGTGTAGGGGAGAAATGACAAAGGAGAAGGATGAAGGTGGTGGGAGGGAGGAAGCTGAAATGAAGGAGATAATATGAAAACGAGAACTTGAATCCTTTCACATTGTCTTCCACCATCACCTTCTCCATTCCTCCTTTCTCCCATATAAATATAGTTTTCCTTTATCTATCTATAGCGCAAAACGATGAAAACTAGAAACGAAATGGTTAGAAAACCGGCCTCAAGAAACACCGGCTGGGACAATTAAATTTCCCAGTGCACTTTGAATTCAAAGTTAACAACTTTCAAGCGTAAAATGCCTAAGAAATCGTCTGATCATACCCTTTAAATGAATTTTCAACTGCTTTAAGTAAAATATCAATTTCGTAGACAATTAGATTATGGATTGCACCAATAACAGATGCTATATAATATAATCATAGAAACCCACAAAAATCAGACAATTATAAAATGGGCATCTCTTACATTCAATTTATTTATCCCTTCAGAAATGGAGCCTCGGCTTGCATTAAAGAGCCCGGAGACTAATATGTTTGTTAAATAAAATAATATTCATAAGAAACTAAATTGAAAAAAATTAAAGAAAAAGGACGAAGAATTGTTACCCGTTAAGAAGCGGGTTTTGTGATTCTGAACTGAAACGAACGAACTCGGGAGAGCACTCATGATTTTCAACTTCCACAATTCACAGAAACAGAAAGAATCAGAGAGAGAGAAAGAAAAGAAAACAAAGTCTGGGTGTCGATGTAATCGACTTATCGCCTTGTTTCAAACCTTCAACGACCAGAAAATAACAACATTTCAAAACCTTTTTAATTATAAAAAAAAAAAAAAAAAAAAAAACAAGATAACGAGCGTCTGATAATTCGGGCTTTAATTTTGGGTTGGTGTGGCTGAACGGCCCAAGTCCACTCTTGGGCTGACCCAAAAGAAAATCTCAATGACCGAAGCATCAAATCGTACATGTCATTTTTTGGTAAATTGGGATTGGACAGGCTTAGGAACTAGGGTTATATGGCGATGGATAGCATTGGATTGGAGAGGTTGGATTACATGAATAAATATACTAGTTTGAGTTTGATTTCCAAAGTAACTGAATCAAATTGCATGTTTTTCCTTGAAAAAAGAAATTGAAAAGTAAAATAACACACATAAGGTTTCAAATCCAAGACCTAAAATAGTAAAATGGTTGTAACTAGGGTTTCGGATTTGAGGTTTTTGCAGCCTCAAGCCCAAGTTCAAGTACTGAGGTCTTAAGTCCAAGTTTCAGATCCATGTCACGGTTGCTAGTGTTCCTTGGTCACAGTCATGAGGTTCAAGGGGTCGAGCACTAGAGTTTCAATTGGGGTCCTACATGACGAGGTTTATGGGGCACGTTCACAATGAGTCTAAAATAATAAAAGAAACTCGTTACAAATCAACTTGAATCAACAACAATCGAATACTTGTCCCTGTCGTGGCTCCATGGATTTCAAGTCGCTTTGTAGGGTAGCCCACGAAAATACTTCTTTTATTCATACCAACTAATCAACTGCTGTCAATGTGAATGCTACCAGTGATCACACTAGAAAACAATTGAAGGTGATCGTGTTAACACAATATATATACGAACTAATTTGATGTGTATATAAACATGTAGGGCATTGACCGTATTTTACACGGCATCCTCCCTCCATTCACATATGACCCACATTTTCGAAACAAGAAACAATCTTCAGCACTTGGTTCCATACCGTGGAACAATGTGAATGCATCCCTATCACTTGCTCGGACAAACTGTCCTCCCATTCTTGCACTGCTTCCTGTTGATGCCTACTGTGCCTATTTTTGCTTTTTGACTTTTTCGACTCGTCTTTCAGCTCAAACTAGCCAAGACTCCTATTCCGGGTAGTATAGTTTATAGTCCTTTACTTTTTACAAACTCCGTTCATTCGCTAGCTTGGATCCATTCTCGTTCGGTTGTTGATTAGATATAGTTTTGGTTGGATTATTCACTAGAATAGCATCAAGTTATGCTTATTTTTTTTTTCTTTTTATTTTGGATAAATCATCAAGTTGTGCTAGTTATTTATTTATTTTTTGGTAAATCATCAAGCTGTGTTTTATTGGCAGATTGACATGATGTCACATTAATTTTTCCAAAAAAGAAAACTTTAATTTTTTTTTTTTTTATATATAGAATATTGGATTTGGAATGACTAGTGACTAGTGAGCTGACTAATCCTTGATCAAGTCAATAATTACCTTAATTTTCCATGTAATTCTTGAATTAGCATCGGGGCCACACGACATTATTTTGTTTTGTCATCAATTTGCAAATTTTAATCAGTATATATATAAACTATACGGTTGACTAAAAAGCAATTAAGAAGGAAGTCTTTTTTGTGGCAGGATAATCAACTTCGTGTTGTGATATAATATTAATATAACAATTAAAATTGAAGTTAGGCATAATTTGGTCGTGTTAAATTGGGATCCTCTCAACTTTATGTCCAGTATTTATATGGTCCACGTAATTAACTGATCCCAGTCATGCCTAATTCTAAGTTGATGATCCCAATTATGCCCAACTCCAATACCGATTCACTTGTAAGAGAGGTATTAGATTCGTTTATTCTCAAAAGCAAATTTGAACCACATTATTACTACTACATTCCCTCAACTTCTTAATATAAATAATATTGTTTGTTCCAAAAAAAATAAAATATGCTAACTCCAAATACTGGACCAAATTATGCTTAACTCCACTATTGATTTTCAAAATTGGAGTTAACGTAATTTATTTGGTCCAATTAATTTTCGGCAAGAAAAGTTTATCAATTAATTAAGCGTGTGATTAATTTAGCAATGTACACTCGTCATATCATTTATACATATAAAAGAAGAAAGCAAAAAAGGTGAAACATTCATAATTCCAAAATTACCTCTCCCATTAAATTCTCAAATAAAATAAGAAATTCATAAAAAAAAACCCACTAACTAACTTTTTCTTTAATATATATTATTTTGTTTTCTGTTTTTGATTTTTCAAATAAAAAATAAAAAAGAACCACTTGCGACACGCGTAGGCTAGCATTATTCTATTAATGTGAATTGTTGCTGTATCATTTTTTTACACGACTCTTATATACCCTAGAGCTACAATCCATGCACGTTGCTTCATTTCCGAAAGTAAGCAATGGCCATTATTAACGCACATGCGTTTCGGTCGTTTACAACGTCTACAAATGGAAACGACAAGGACGTAGTTAAGAGCTATGTGCTACAAGCCTAAAGTACAGCAATGATTTATATGATACAAGTACACTGTTATAATGATGTTTCGTTCTAATAAAATAAAAAAATTTGTTAGTTTTTATCTATGTGATATTGTATTATCGACACAAAATATAATTGTAGCGGAATATCATGACTTACTAGTTGCTCTTCTATTCTAAGTACAGGAAAAAAAATACTCTAAAAGTTGGTTGTATGGGCATGGGTTCTTCTTGTTTGGTCAGTTTCTTACAACCTTTCCTTTTCCCGTCGACGAATTAATTCACAGATTGACAGATTAGAAAATGGTTACAAAATTATTTAGAGAATTAGGAAATGGACGGTGCAATTAGATACGAATCAATTCAATTTAAACCCTAGAAGAGTAAGATTCTCTTTCACATCTATCTTTGCTTGTTTTCGGGCAAATCCGTTACGAAAACAATCTTCACCTTAGCAAAGCAAGCCAACATAACACGTCCTTACAACACTCCCATGTTTCTAAGAATGGCATATGATGTTGTATTTTTCTAATGTGAGACTCTCTTCACATTCATTTTGACTTGTATCGAGCCAACTTTTCCACCAACAGTCAATTGGTGAGGAAAATTGACATAATGTTGTACAAAATTAATTATGCATGCAAGAATTAGGCTGGTCTAAACCCAAAACTCGATGTAGGAAGTTAAATTTTAATGATATCCACATTTGCATCGAATGAGCAAGCTGTTGTGAATATGAAAGACAAATGTTTAGCAAGGGCGTCTCTGAGATTTTGAGGGCCCTGTTCGAAATTTATAAAGGGGCCCTTCTATAGGATAGTTTTAAAAAAGGTAGAATAATGTATTAACGCTAGAAAATAATCACTTAAATCAAAACAAAGTTTAGCACTCTTTGATTGCAAGTTTAAAAATGTCATTAATAATAAGTATAAAGAGCTACAAACATAATGTTCACTAAATAATCAAGGGAACTTTAACGAAACACTTCCGGTACTGTTCACTTTAACGAAAAACCACATTTTTACTCTAAAAAGTCAATCCTGGTACTATTCACTTACAACACATTTTTGTCATTTTTGTTAAAACTCAAAGTTTTCAAGCCATTTTCATTAGTTTTCCTAATAGTATCAAAAGCAATTCGATCTTAAAAAAAAAAAAAAAAAACTTCAAAAGCTCTAACTTTGAAGTTTCACTTGAATATATAACATTATTATATAATAAAATTGAAAAAAAAAATCATTTTTAAGGTGTTATTATTTGCACTCAAAATATCTCATTATACTCCAAATTTTTATATTTAAATGAAAAAATTATGATTATAATGAGTGCACAATGAAATTTAAAGTGCTAACAAAAATAATTTTTAGAGAAGTGTTAATGGCACTCCAAAAATCTCATTCTACACTCCTCACAAGTGTAATTTTCATTCTAAATATAGAAAATTTGGAGTGTAGAATGTGAATTTTGAAGTGCAAATAACAATTCCCAATTTTTAAATATAGAACATTATTACATAACAAAAGCAATTTTTAAATATAGAACATTATTACATATAAATATTAGATGACAAAAAAATTGGAGGCCTCATCAAATTTGAGGTCCTGTGCGACTGCACCTTTCGCTTCCTCTCAACGCCCCCTCTAATATTTAGGCACATGATCAGTTCTCTCGCTTAATCAATCTAAATTCTAATTTTCGATGAATGAAATTACGAAGTGTAATATGAAACTTACGTACTCTTCAATTGCCAAAATGTCAATAATATCATGAAAATAATAATTGTAGTCACCATTCCAAGCACAATAGATGCCACTATACAATGTCAACAACTCCCATCTCTTCACATGTTCTTTGTGACACCCATCAATGGACTAAAAAAACTTTACATCATGGATTCATGCATGCAACAGCAGCACTTTCTCATATCATATTGAAGGAATGAAAATGTCTTTTTTTTTTTTTTTTTTTTTTAAACTCCCACTTGCTTACGGGAAAAAGAGATTCTCTTTAGATTTCAATACCTAGAATCCATAGACTCTAAAATCCCGACCATTAAAAAGAGAGAAATACATTCAAATTATTTAAATTTTTAGTATTTTATGAGATGGATTAGCGAAATGGGACAATGAAGAAGGTAAAATTAAAATAAAATGGTCCAATTTCAAGATCTTGGACTCTGAATATTGAGATTTAGAATGAATATCAATTCCTTGCCGGACACGACCTCTTTCTCTAAAAAGGAATAGAGAACTGATCATTTATGCCATTAGTTTGGGAAAAGGATCCTTTCCGGATCTTTTTCTTTGGGATTCTATAGATTTTATGATTGAGATTGTTCATCGTATATCATGCGGTTATAAATTATTTTTAAATTAAATATAAATAGTATCTAATAAAAATTAACCACACAATATACAATAAATGATTTCGATCACGAGATCCTTAGAATCCTCAGAAAAATCATCCCGCAAGATCCTCTTCCATTAATTTAATCACCAGTTGTCTTATTTTCTGGTCTGAATAGACTGAATTAGTGTGTAATAAACTTATTTAATGAGTTAAAAAAACAATATAAATCACAATTCATCCACGCGTTCCCATGTCCTTTTTATGTTTTGTTTTTTTTTTTTTGTTTTTTGTTTTTTAATGAGTGTCAAAGGACAAGGCCTGTTTGTTCAGCCAACCGACAACAGTACCAAACTGAAGAAGTAAAAGCCCCCATAAAGTGTCTGACGTAAGCAACTCACCTGAATGAGGTCGATTCAGACAATAAAATTGTCCTCCTGGAAAGAGATCTCTCCTGTTTTCTTTCGTCAAGATCATCCAATATCTTTAAAACTTAATCCAATAGTTAAAATAGTAATCTTTTTTAATTTTAATAGTTTGATAAAATTTAAAGAATTTGGATTACATTTGGTATTCTTGATGGAAGAGATCCGAAGATAACCTCTTTCCCTAAAGAGTGCCACAATGCAAGCAAATCTGCCTTAATCCACTAAAACGCTGCCAACTTTTTTAATTAATCTGCTTAGTGTTTTGTTTAACCGCGTATTTAAGACATTCAGATTATTTAATCTCATCCTTTTCACCAAACCAAAACTGCTGCTTTTTGAAAAAAAAAAAGGAATTAACTTGGAAACTGGGGTTAAGAAACCGTGTCCTGTCCTAATCACCAAATCATCAACTCAGCATTCTCCATTGTTCTTAAAGCCTCAGTCTTCGAATTTCTTTCTCCGCAGACCACTCGAATTTCCATCTCCGCAGATCACGCAGATTACCCAGGAAGGAAATTCAGTAAAGTCAGCATCTTTCCAAAAATTAAGGTGGCCCAGATTGTTCAATTGCAGCACAGCCGCCTCTGTTCTCTCTCTCTCTCTCTCTGAAGCTCAAGAACCGAAAAGATGGCGCCTCTCTCTCTGCTGGGTGTGAGCTTCTGCATTGTTGCTGGGTTGCTGGGTACGGCCATGGGAGCAGAAGAGACCACCTCGCACGCGAGGGAGCTCGACCGTACACCCACCTGGGCTGTTGCTGGTGTCTGTGCTGTTATCATCATCATCTCATTTGCTTTGGAGAAGGTCCTTCACAAAGCTGGAACGGTAAATTTAATTTATCTGCAACTGCAGTTAAACAATCTACCCTTTTTCAATTGTGGTCCGTTTTTTACAGTTTTACTGAGTAACTGGTTTTGTTCACATAGCTGCCATGGTTAATTTGCTGCAAAATTTTAGATCGCAGCTCAAGTTTTCTGTGTACTAGCATTGTTTCACTTTCTGCTACAAGTTTTCTGTTTTTCTTTTTCTCGGAAGATGAAATGAAACATATTAGTTTTCTGGGGTCCGTTTTGTTTATAACATCCTTTTCTTTTGGGTTAAAAAATTATAATTTTATTCTGATCGTTGTGTTAATTAATGATTTATTAAGTTGTTTAGTGGAAAAGAAAGTGTGAAATGCTTGAATTTTAGTGAAAGGGAAAAGGGTTCATGTCAATAATTCTTAAATATGTTTAATCTTACATATTTATCTCCTTCATGGTGCTTATGAATTTACAATTTTACATTTACTTTTCGTATTCTTTCATTTTTGGTATTGTTTCGGTACAAATGCTTACTTGAAACCAGTAAGTAAATGTGTTGTGTTAAGAACAATTTGCTAATTTGACAATATGGCTTAATGTGCTTTTTTATTAGCTTTCTTCTTACTCAAAAAAAAAAAAACTTTCGATTCAGTGGCTTACGGATAGGCACAAGAAAGCGCTGTTTGAAGCTCTTGAGAAGGTTAAAGCTGGTAATAATCCTGTTTGTCCATGAAACTGATTCAATGGTTTCTGATTTGAAACTTTGCAAGAAATATCAAGTTATGGATGGACATTTGACTTTGTGAAATTGTTGCAGAGTTGATGATTCTAGGTTTTATTTCGCTGATCCTGACTTTCGGGCAGAGTTACATTGCCAAAATTTGTATTCCACTAAAGGTTGGAGACACAATGCTGCCATGTAGCGTGGCTGATGAGGAGGAGGACTCAACAGCTAGTCGCCGGAGACTCTTATGGTACGAACGCAGATCTTTAGCTACTGCCTCTGGTTATAAATGCAAGACTGTAAGTTCATCCTCCTCCTCACCACTGAACTTAAGCAGTTTTATTAACAATTGAGAACTGGTCATGATCAGATTCTTGTTAACAGGGATACGAGCCACTTATATCAGTTAATGGATTGCACCAACTGCACATCCTCATATTCTTCTTGGCGGTCTTTCACGTGATATACAGTCTTATCACAATGCTGCTCGGGAGGCTAAAGGTAGGGAAATTGGCTGGATATCGACATATGAAGTCTCTTGTGCCTTTTTGAAACTAAGGAACTTGAATCAGACCATGTTAGTTGTTAATCAATCTACCTTATTTTGCTAAAAGTTTATTAAATTTGCCTTCAGTGATATGTTCCATATTTGCTGAATGCTTCTTTTATACAGATTCGAGGCTGGAAGCATTGGGAGGCAGAGACTTCAACTCATAACTATGAGTTCTCCAACGGTATATAATCCTTTGACGCATTCATCCCCCAGTTGTCAATACAAATATTCGAATCTTATGCCTTGACAGCAAAGATCTATGTTGGAAGCTAAATTTGACTATGTGTTCATGCCAGATCCTTCGAGATTCAGACTTACTCATGAGACATCATTTGTTAGAGCACACACCAGTTTCTGGACTAGGATTCCATTCTTCTTTTATGTTGTAAGTCTCCAACATTTTTTTTCTTTGTTGTTCGTCATGTTGGTAATCTCAAGGTTCTGGATTTGTTCTCATAGTATATGTTAAACCTGAGCTTCTGGAAAATTTATGTTTTGCAGGGATGTTTCTTTCGACAATTTTTTAAGTCAGTTAGTAAGTCTGACTACTTAACAGTGCGCAATGGATTCATCACTGTAAGTTTCATCAATTTCACAAATTTCAGAATTCCATATTGAATGTGTCATTTCATATTATAGAAATGCCATATTTACAGGTTCATTTAGGCGCAGGAAGTAAATTTAACTTCCAAAAATATATCAAGAGATCATTAGAGGATGACTTCAAGGTTGTCGTTGGAGTTAGGTAATAGCAATATTTATTATCTGCTTCTTATTCTTTCACCAGTGTAGATTTCACAAGCCAATCTTGCCTCGTTTAGTTCGTTCTGAATTATTTGTTCATTTCGTTGGCAGTCCTGTATTGTGGGCATCATTTGTGATCTTTTTGCTCCTTAATGTCAATGGTAAGCTACTTCTTTCCAAAAAAAATCCTTTGCGAAATATTATTCCGACTTTAAAGTTCAGTGTCGTTGATTGACTTTCCTGTATAATAATGTTCTTTCAGGATGGCAGTTACTATTTTGGGCATCCTTGATCCCTCTCATGGTAAGAAATTGTATTCCTGTGAAAGATTAATTGCGATTAGTTGAAAAACCTGAAGTTTCTGACCATTTACATAATTTCAGATAATCTTACTTGTTGGAACAAAACTTCAAGCCATCCTGACAAAAATGGCTCTTGAAATTAGCGAAAGGCATGCAGTGGTTCAAGGGATTCCTCTAGTACAAGGCTCCGACAAATACTTTTGGTTTGGTCGGCCTCATTTGATTCTTAATCTTATCCATTTCGCACTGTTTCAGGTATTGGATTGCCTTCTCTTTTGCAGACTCTAGATCCAGGATTTGCTCTTTATCATCTTAAACACTTTCCTACATTAGAAAAGTCAAAAATCACGAACGAAGGTAGATAATGGTGTTATTGTTTGCTGGAAACTTTAGTAAAGAGCATTCGACCTTAAGAGTTGTTGATTTGGTGTTGATTCTATGTTAAATTTTCAAACAAGTCCTGGTTTTTTATTGGTTGAGAGATTGAAAAGTTCGTGTTAAATAAAGATCCCACATGTTTGTGGCTGGTTAATTTCATTCTAAATTGTGGATCAACTAAAACCTCTCAGGGACTTGTTTAAGAATAAGAAAGAGAAATATCATGTAAATACCATGGAATAAGGGTTGACCCTATTCATGGGGATTCCGTTAAATTCCATTCCAAGAAGAGAAAGTTCAAAGGAAGAACACAAAAGTATTCATCCTAAATTGTTGCTACCAGATATCTATGTTATTTTAGGCCAGGAGATGATCCTTGAACCGTACTTTCATGTTAATGGGTAATCAATATCTAATTTTACTGCTGACCGGTCTCTAAATCTTGTATCCGTCCTGCATATCGACCAACTTCTGAATTTGTATCAATTTCTCGAGTGTTGTGTGGATTTCTCTCATATTTTATTTTACTGGTCGTCTAATCAGTTTTCTGGTACATGCAGAACGCATTCCAAATTATTTACTTTTTCTGGATATGGGTAAATGCTCTGTTCTCACTTAATATTTCTATCACTCTTTGAACTTTGAAGTGCATTTCACGTCTAATACTCAAATCTCGAATGAAACTTTGCTGCAGTATTCATTTGGGTTGAATTCTTGCTTCCATGCCAATTTCAAGCTCGCAATCGCTAAAGTAATTCTCGGGTAAGCATTTTCTCCCTTGATTTATTATGTTCTTGCTTGGCTCTAATGGGATTGGTGAGGTCAAATTGATAAGTATTTATATTTCATTAGATTGGTATGTAAAATTATTTGGAAAATATTTTGCAGGGTTGGGGTTCTCTGTTTGTGCAGCTACATTACACTTCCTCTATATGCCCTTGTAACTCAGGTATTATTTTCGTTTATTTTCTCAATCCCGCGTTTCTTCATGTAGTGAAGTTCACTAGAAATTTTATGCGGAGGTGGAGGCATGGTATTGAGCTCTCACCAACCCCCGGTGTCAAGATGTTGTCAAGCACTAGAAATATTAGTGTTATGCATTAGAATTTCCCTCCAATCTCTTTCTTTATATGATTAAACTGGATGCACATTTGTTGTGGTGGACGTTGCAGATGGGCTCACACATGAAAAAATCCATCTTCGATGAACAAACATCCAAGGCCCTCAAAAAGTGGCACATGGCGGTGAAAAAGAAGACGCACGGAAGCAAGTCTCCTGCTCGAACCCTGGGTGGTGGAAGCTCCACCATTTCAACGAAGGACTCCTCATCCTCGGGAGGACCAACACTGCATCGCTTCAAAACTACTGGTCACTCAACTCGCTCAGCAGCCTTTGAGGACCATGAGACATCTGATCTCGAAACTGATCCCCTGTCACCTTCATCAACAAACTTGATTGTAAGAGTGGATCCATTTGAGCAACAGACCGAGATAAATGAACCCCACGATGGGGAACAGACCACTATTCCAAATGATTTCTCGTTCGACAAACCTGCCCCGGATAAAGAACATAACACCAGGGAGAAATATTAGTAGGATTATTTGAAATGCAGCTACACGTAGTTGCATATCTTGTACATTAAAGTTCTTGGTTATACTTTACTAGATATGTTAGCCAACAATTATTCTTCTTTGTACTGGCCTGGTTTTGCTCAATGATTTTGTTATACCGATTTTCAAAACTCATCTCAGCTGTCATACGTATTGATTGTGTAACTTATGAGGGAATTTGTAGTACGAGTAGATTGCAGCATAATGGTGGGAATAGGAGAATGTATAAAAGATTTAATGAGTAAGTTGTAGCAATTGTCCCTCAACTTTAATCAAATTGGAGCAATGGTCCCTTAACTAAAAATCCATTAACATTGGTCCCTCTACTCATCAAAATGTGTAGTGATGGTCATTTTCGTCAACTTCTTTAGAATTTTGTTAAAATAAGTTATGTTAGAAGGATCATTGCTACAATTGGGATCCCTCAACTCATCAAAACGTGTAGCTATGGTCATTTTCGTCAACTTTGTTAGAATTTTGTCAAAAGAGTAAATTGTAGCAATAATCCCTCAACTAAAAATCCATTACCATTGGTCCATCAACTCATCAAAATGTGTAGCTATGGTCCTTTTCATCAACTTCGTTAGAATTTTGTCAAAATAAGTTATATTAGAAGGACCATTGCTACAATTGGGGTCTCAACTCATCAAAACGTATAGTTATGGTCATTTTCGTCAACTTCATCAGAATTTTGTCAAAATGAGTTATGTTGGAATGACCATTACTACAATTGGGTTAAAGATAAGGGACCATTGATTCAATTGGGTTAAAGTTGAAAGACCATTTCTCGAGTTGGATTAAAGTTGAGAGACCAATGGTAATGAATTTTTAGTTGAGGGACCATAGTTGCACATTTTGATGAGTTGATGGACCAATGGTAATGGATTTTTAGTTGAGGGATCATTACTCCAATTGAGTTAAAGTCAAGGGACCATTGCTATAATTTACTCTTATCAAAATGAGTTATGTTGGAATGACCATTGCTACAATTGAGTTCAAGTTGAGAGACCGTTTCTCCAGTTAGATTAAAGTTGGGGGACTAATGGTAATGGATTTTTAGTTGAGGGATCATAGCTGCATGTTTTGATGAGTTGAGGGACCATTGCTCCAGTTGGATTAAAGTTAAGGGACCATTTCTACAATTTACTCAAGACTTAATTGTAGTAATAGCTGCTGAACTTCACCTCGAGTTTAATTTTAGTCTTTAAACTCTTATATTAGGTGATATAGTCCTCCAACTTAATCCCATGTTGTACCGTTGTCCGTATTTTCTAACTCTCTCTGTTTTAACGTCTGATTTTGATGAATAATTTTGTTCATGTCTATCACATATTTTTGGGTCACCTTTCACCAAGCGCTAACCTTATTAACTAAAACCTACACTGATCATGGCCTATGGTTAACCTCGGGACGAAATATATATGACTCATGTCTAACCCTAAAGCCCCAATGGGTCAATTATAAACCCTAGCTCTAAAGTCTAAACATTCTAATCTCTAAAGTTCTAAACCCTAACTAAACCTTCCAATCTCTAAACCCTAACCTTATCTAGAAGAAGGCTTTTATTTTTCTCATTTTCTTTTTGTTTGTTATAATGCTTGCACATTGGGTCTATTAACCGACACATGAAGGAAGCCCACATTTTGCAAAATAGAAGAAATTAGGAAACCCTAAAAAGCTAAAGGAACGTTGTCTCTTAACACCTTGACTCTCTTTTAATAGTAGAGCATAACCCCTGACCCATACGGTCTTTGCGAGTTCCTTGTTCCCTTCTCTCTTCATCCCTAAGCTAGAGAGATTTGCTTATGTTTGGACGTGAAAAGATGTTTGTTTGGTTGTCTTGATTTCTGAATAAAGAGTATTTTTATTTGAGTAAACTGCCGATTTGCTTCCTAAACTATCACCCAACTTTCAATTTCCTCTCTAAACTTTTTAATTGGAAAATTAAGGACTTAAACTAATTTTGTTGGCCGATTCCCCCCCTACCGTTAGTTTTTCATAAATTTCATCCAAATTAACAATAACTCTTATCATGTGCAAACCACATAACTCTCATTTGTAGACAAAAACATCACTTCACTAGACCTTCAGACACAAAAGCTATAGAATCACACATATTTGTATAGGTTTATATTTCATAAATCTAAGGTTTTTAATTATTTTAAAGAATGAAGCGACTGAACTACTCACACATGTTGTCCATATGCTTCCATTTAACAGAAATTTAGATGAAATGAATGAAAAATTAACAGCATGAGCAAATCGGTCAAAAAAATTAGTTTAAATTCTTAATTTTCCAATTAAAATGTTTAGAGGAAAATAAAAAATTAAGTGATAATTTAAGAAGCAAATCGCTGGTTTACCTTTTTTTATTTTTATTATTGCAACTTCTATCTTTTGTACGCGACAGCTATTTTGCTTTGATGGACTCTCTGGTATTTTTGGGTTTTTGTGTTCAATGATGATGATTTATTGTTATAACTTTTGCTAGAGAGGGTTTAGCCTAGCAAAGTCAAAAGGGAAGATTTTTAGTGTCACATTGGTATTCCCATGAATATGCCCGTCTGTAATATTTAGACTTCTGTCGATTGTGTTTTTAATTATTTTAGTTTAAATTTATCTGTCGTATTTAATGTCCAACGTTTCAAAGACATTTATTTAAGCAAGTTCATCATGCACAACAAAAAAGGTGTGCAGCTTTTTTCATAGGCTTTTTTTTGGGTTGCTGCGTGTTTTTGAAAGACAACAAAAAGGTGTGCAGCTTTATTCACCGGCTTTTCAACAAACGTCTTGTACAGTGAGTTTTCTCCAAAGAATTGTTTGAGGATTTTATATATTTTTTAATTACATTCGTTCATCGTATATTATGTTATTAGTTTTTATTAAATATTGTTTATATTTAATTTTAAATAAAAAAATTACAATAATTTCTGATCGCACAATATATAATAAACATAATGATTAAATAATCTCTAAGATTATCACAAAAAGAATCGAGCATCCCGCTGCTTCTTTTTGCGAAAGAATGTCAGTTTGCTTTTTCATTGACTAGTGTTATTTTTTAAAGGAAGTTTGATAGGAGCCGGAGAGCACATAATAGTTTTAAAAGTATTTAAAAAAAAAAAATTGTTATTAGCATTTAAAATTTTTTATTTACACTCTTTAATAGTGTATTTTTCTTTATATAGAAAATTTGAAGTGTAAAATGAAAATTTTAAAGTGCCAATAATAATTCTCAAAGAAAAAATCAATTTGTTATCCGTGAGTTTCTTAAAAAAAAAAAAAATTATTTTTTGATCACTGATTTTTCATTGTGCTTTAACTAAAAATCAATTATGAAAATGTGTCTTGTGGTTTATGTAATTGATTTGTTTTTTAATAATCATTTCATTATATATATATATACACACACACACACATTGTGCATGATTGCGTTAGTATTCTTCAAAGTTCAAGATGAAGGTGATTGACGGTCGCATTAATGTCGTGCCACTTTCTATCGAAAGCTGAAGAGAGATCGAGTAACAATGCCAACTAGTATATGTGTTTGGTTGATGAGTTTTCTAAGTTTTTTTGTATTCGTTCATCTCTTAGTATTTTATGGCTTGGAAACCAGATGATTTTTTTCAGTGGTGGGTTTTGCCTCATTAAATCCACACCGTGCTTACACTCTTTATATTTCTGCTAAATATTAATGTCTAGGATTTAGTTTGCATAACTGGTTATTTCATAATGCAGGTTAATTTCTTAATGGGAATATATATTGGTTGAGTTTTAAGAGTAATGCTAATTGTATTTTGGTGTTTAGGTTGGAGATGAGAGATACAGTGCAATCCTACTCCCCGAATCGTTTTGAACTTCCAGTCTCTCGACAGGCCTACCCTTGGAGGACTAGTTGATCGAGGCGAAGGAACGTGTAGCTCTTCTAGGGAAGACTGTGCATGACCAACTTAGGTTATGATTCTTAGAAATCCTGAGAATCATGTGGGAGGGAGACTATGTAAGTTGTTGGCCAACAACCATTGGCGACAGAAAAAATGTGTACAATTAATCAAAACAATTCATGAGCTCCTATGGACCATATACATAAATTGCATTCGACGTTGACTGTGATTTTGGAGCTCCTAAATATGAATACTCGAACACTCGAGAGATTGAAACTTTCTACAAGGAATCATGATTGTTCTTTGTACCACTGCTCTATGGCACGCTATATGAAGTTCATTGTGCCGATACCCTGGTCGAAACCAAAGATTTCTTAGAAATAGTTGATCTATCTCCTCCACTACCAAATGGTAATGGGACAAGAAACAATTTCCGTTATGACATTTGTACGATAAAATGATGTCACATCGTTGTCATCAAATAAAAAACTAATAACTCCTTACATATAAGAAGATAAGTATTTTCCATGGGACAAGCATGAGGTATTAGCTATATTATATATGCCTATTTTTGTTTACATTTTTTTCTTCATCTCTTAGTCAAGATTTGCCCCTTCATTTGAATTGGCAAAGATGTGATTTCTGAGTTTACTTTCGACTTTTCAAATGTTTTGATAATGAGGCTATAATAATATCATATACTTGTTTTCCATGTTTGAGTTGTTGTAGATGTGCATGTCAATTGAATTAGAGTGTGATTTTAATGGACTAGGATTCTCTCCTCTCCTCTTTTCATCTCCTTCCATTCCCTCCTCTCATATTCTCTTATTTTGTCTTTCTCTTATTATAAAAAATTAAAAGAAGATGTTAACGTGGCTTAACCATGACCGCTTAAATAGGAGAGGAGGGAAGGGTAGGGAAAAAAAGAGAGAAGAGAATCCTACTCCAATTTTAATTGGGGAGTCTTACTCAAAAGTTACTGACAACACTTTTTTATTTGGGAACTAGATCCCATCCGGATCCACTTTGTGGGGATCCTAGGAATCTCCACATTTTAATTATTCATCGTTCATCATGTGATCAGAAATCATTTGACTTTTTTTTTATTTAAAATTAAACATAAATAATATCTGACGAAAACTTGCCCCATAATGTACAATGAACGGCTAGGGATCCCCCACAAAGTGAATCCGGAGAGGATTCCCTTCCTTTTATTTGACCTAAAGGTGATTAATTATCTGTAAATACGCTTATATTTTCATGCAAATATCAGGATATTAACCCTTGATATTAGAGTGAAAACGTAATATCGACGGCTCCAGGTCCCCCTTTTTGTGCAAAAGACGTGTTGCTATGCGACTTAAAAAAGGGGTCTTACTAGGACTTGATGTTTGACGGGTATGCTCAGAAATAAACTGAAAAACTTTATAGTTCTCTCCCGATTGACTACAACTGATTTGCATCATTTCTAGACATCCAAATTTTATTTCAGCGTATAGAGATTTAACATTGGGATCACGTTTATTCTTTTGACAATGCCCTTCAAAAGAGCAAACAAAAAGTCTCTCTCTTGCCACGCTCATTTTTACGAGCTTTACTTTTTTCGAACACTAAAGCTAATGGTATAAGCATATGCATTGTAAAATTCAAAGGCATATTCTCTGTCTCAAAATCCATGCCTATTACTTGAACTAATTCTTTTCGGACATCAGTTTTTTCCATATCTAATGTTTCATTATTTCCAAAGTCTATCACAGGATTTAAGTCAATACACATTTCATAATTCAGATTTGCCTTTTCCATATGCTTCTGTTCCATTGACTTGACCAGGATTATTTTCTCTGTCCATGTCTTTAAGGAAAAATGAAAAATATAATAAATAAGAATCAACTTTATATATAAACAAGAAGCCAAAAATTCTAAATAATTCAATAAACACACACATATATATCATACCTGATTCGTATTTCGTTGCTCAACTTCTCAAGAATAAACTACAGAGAAAATAGCAGGACAACCATGGAGAAAAAGATTGGGAAGAGATTTGTTCACCTTGTTAATCCAACAGCCACAGAAAAAAAGTGAAGAATCCATTTTGAATTTGCTCACCTTGTTAATCCAACAACCAAGGAAAAAAATGTGAAGATTCGTATTTTGGATTTGCTCACCTTGTCAACCCAATAGTCGGTCCTAATTAGTATTTTGGATTTCTTCTTTTTTTTTTTTTTTTTTTTTTTTTTTATACTTTTAAATGTCAAATAAAAAAGTTGACAGAATTATCTCCAAGTTAAGTTAGAAGACGTATCAAATCAAAATATTTAGAAAGGAGACATACAAAAAGAAGACAGCATACCTGCCATTATGGCTATGGACCTTGCCACGATATATCGTAGACTGGACATATTGAAAAAAATAATCACTAAAACCCTTAATTATATACCCAATTATACTTCTTGAAATTAACAAGTTTATGAATATTAGAGTTGAATACATGTATTATGTGAGAGTAACTTACATACAGTGTATTCATGTTCGAAATTTGCCAAGTATGTTCTTGTAAAAATCCGTTCAGTCCTTTAGGCATGCATGCTTTAATGGTGTTCTGTACTGTAATGGACTATAATTAAGCGCCTTCTCAGTGAACTCAAAAAATATTAAGAATGGGAATTTAACCTAATTACGCTTGCTTTATTTATTTATTTATAATATTAGTATTAATACGATGGAGAATTCGAACTTCAGACCTTATTCAACAATTGAAAGTGAAACCTCACTTGACGATAACTAGTATGTGTCTCAATAAATAGTGAGAATGTTTTAAGTTCCAAGAAATTACGGAAAACTGTCTACGATCGATTACATCTATGATTTTCTCAATACAAACACAATATATTAGTCTCTCTCTCTCTCTCTTCACTGCAATTTACAGGTTACTTTGACACAGTTATAATACCTACCCTATAAAGATGTTTGTCAACTCCATCATCTTTTATGTTCAAAACCCACACAGGCCATAATATAATCCATACATAGCATACCAGGGGCGCATTCCATCCCAGGATTTTCTTCGAGTAGTCTAAATAACCTTTACATAAGAAGAGTAGCTGTCCTCATATCTATTGTGCTCCTAAATGCTCTCAATCATTTCAGTAAAGTGTTGAGATTGTCATAAGTCTCTTTTGGGGTTGTGGCCCTCATTCTTTGTATGTGTTGTGGAAAACCTTGGAGTATTGAGATAACGACTCTAGGTGGAGTGGACCACATGAAGAAAAAGATTACTTGATCAAGTTCAAAACTATCTTTTGGTCATGCGAAAATTCTAGTACACTCCGGTTTATAAGATGTACCAAAACATACTAAAAGGTGTAAAACGCTTACTGTATAGATTCGAAGTTTGGCATCCTCCCTTTTGTACCCAACAGAACAATTGGTTTGGATTGCATTGCTATGTCACACTATTCCCTAAACCCAACTCTTAAACTGCCCTTTTACCCAACCTCCCCTTTTCACCCAACATATCAAATTGTTTAGTTAGCTCCGTTTGGCATCTGGTTTTCAATTACATCAATGACATGATGACCGTGTCGAGCTCGTATCTACCCTGTCGTTCCATAAATGAACCAAACTTACACATAACACAAGAATACTAAGTATCATAAAACAAAGAAACGACATGAATTACAGGCTCCTTGTTAGTTTCATATTTATCTTTCCTTAATAATTAGGCATGTTCGATCCAAATAAAAGGCACGCATGGAACCTTCTAGCTGAAGAAAACTTTTAGATCACGACTCAATTTCTAAGACAAAAAAGAAAACATATATATATATGGACATGATTTGGATAACAGAAAAGGTAGTGAAAGAGAGATACGAACAACCCACAAAGATAGATTAATTTGATAGTAATTAAAATAGAGCTGAAATTTAGGACTTCACTAATTCACCTTCAAGTTTTCCATGAAACACGATAATTACCGATCGGTAAAGTTGATCGAAAGAGAGTACAAAATCAACAAGCAGCATGCATGTAAGCCATGAGTTGGTCAATCAGGCCTTGCATTTTAATTGCCTATTGTGGTAAAATTGTCTCTTGTTGTATGGCATGCATGCCCTTGATGGAAGCGCAAGTATAGTAATTTGGATTTGATTTCCCGACCTCCCTCTCCTCTTATAATTGATTGCGAACCACTTGAGTGCCACCAAGTCCCAACTCGAAGCATAAAAAGAGCAGTAGAGGTCGGGGAGTCAGATGGTGTTTTATGCAAGCAGTTAGACACGTTGCGTGTAACTGCATTACCTTTGTACGCAAGGCAAGATTTGAGTTGGGCGTTGCCTTACCCACCTTCCCTTTTACACCCAACACATCAAATTGTTCAAATGGGTAATGTTTGCAGTACAATGTCTAAACTCTAAACCCAACTCAAAAACTGCCCTTGCGTTAACCGACTTCCCCTTTTTCACCCAACACATCAAATTGATTTTAGTTCGTTTTGATTGCATTTTAGTTTTTAGTTATATCGATGACATGAATGTGTTGGGTTCGTATCAACCATTTCGTGCCATTTATGATCCAAACCGACATTTTGTCCTCGATATATATCTCATTTCTACCATGAAACCTGCCCTATTACGAACCTATCTTTCTCACGTTACCAGTCAAGTGAAAAGCTTGAAGAGTCTATAATAAGCTTCTTTTTCTAAAGAAACACTTTGCAATTAGGGATGTGCTATCCACACATCTCTTTTTACTTCTCACACATCCCTTTTTAATTTATGTCCGTTGATATTCTTCAATTCATTTGATCCGACTGACCGAAAACCAAAACTGTGTGGGAGAAGTAAAAATAGGTGTGTGGATATCACATCCCTTGCAATTAACTTACATAACTATATCAACTACCAAATTTAAAGACGGGATAGGTTACTCATCATACAATTAACTTACATAACTATGTCAACTACTAAATTTAAATACTTTTGCATTTTCTTCCTCTACATTATATATCCCATTCATTTTTTTATCTTCGAATTAAAGAAATCGAAGGATATCAAAATATAAAAATAAACATGGATGAGTGGAAATCATCTTCGTGTGTTCTAATATCTTTTTCTGATGCTATTGCCTATTGGCATTAGAAAATGGGGTGTGCTATCAACACATCCTATTTTACTTCTTACACACCCCTTAATAATTTATATTCGTTGATCTTTTTTAATTCATCCGATCTGACTGGCCGAAAATTAAAAATGTGTGTGAGAAGTAAAATAGGATGTGTGGATATCACACCCTTAGAAAATTAGTGGTGGGTGCAACACATGTGCAAAGGAGGCTGATTGTCTACCCTCCTGTTTGTGTACCCTTTCCATTCCTTCTATTTTGTGCGGTCACGGTTAAGTTACGTCAACCTTTTATATTAATTTTTTTATAAAGATAATAAGACAAAAAATAATAAGAATATAAAATATTAACATGACTTAACTGTGACCACACAAATAAAATAGGATAAGAAAGCACCCAAACAAGACGAGAGACAATGTGCCTCCCATGTGCAAATGCTGCTGAAAGTGAGATTGTCATTGAAGATAAGACCCCCAAACTGAACTTCAAAAAGAAAATAAAATAATGTCATTTCACTGCCAAAAAGGAGTGAGAGATGGCCCAACTTGGCAGACGGTTGCATATGTTGATTATATGAGTTCACTTATCCACAGTGGAACTTATCTTTTCGGAAAATACGTATCCACTTTTGTCACTAGCCCCTAGATCATTTATAATTTACATGAAGTTATGAACTATGATCTGAATAGCATTATTTAACAAAAAAAATAAGATGCATTTAACCAAATAAAGGACTAAATTCAGCCTAATTAAGTGGCTAAATTCATACTAATTAGCATGTCAAAAGATTTCTTGACTAAAATAAAATGCATGTATCGAGCTCTAATGTTCATGATTTTCCTTTCTTTTGCAGCTTACCAAAAGTCAACATTTTTATGATTTGGAAATATTTAATGCAGTTGACCACAGTCAAAATATTGTGTCAAAGAGATTTTTTTAGTATATAGAGAATACGATTCGATATATAAAGTATAATAATATAATTGATTAAAAATTTGAAGAAAAAAATCTAACTAATTGTATGATAACATTTGATGTACTGGCTCATGTTTTCAACACGTTGAAAATTTCTCTACACATACAATTAGACGTCTCATAGCTCTTAATTCAGTGTTATTTTCTTTTGGCTTTTTAGCTAAAATGGTCTCTGAGATTTGCATAACTCCTCACTTTGGTCCCTGATATTTGAAATAAATAGAAGTAGTTCCTGAGTTTATACATCATTAATCATTTTGGTCATTCCATGAAAAATCTCCATTAAATAAGGCTAAAATAACAAAAATACCCTCAATTTTTTGTCAAATCATTTGGCCTGTTGTTTATTAAATTCAGAGTGTTTTTATTATTTTGGTCCTTATTTAATATAATTTTTTTATAGAATAACCAAAATGATTGATGGCGTACAAACTCAGGGACCACTTATATTGATTTCAAATCTCAGGGACCAAAGTGATGAGTTATACAAATTTCAGGGATCATTTTAGCTAAAAAACTTTTCTTTTTAATGTAAAAAAATATTTCAAACTTGAAATTCTTTCATCCCATTAATAGTTAAAAAGAGTGAAATAATGAATAATCGTCCATCGATAACGGTAGGTTTTTCTCAATGTGACATCCCATCATTTTACTTGTTGGGTTAATATCTTTCATTAATCATTTAGTATTACGGTCTAGTGGTATTTCTCTTCACTTGTAAGTGAGAGGTCTTATGTTCGATTTTTGCCCAATGCGAATTTGAACTACATTAATCGCTAACCTATTGTGAGGATTAACCCACTCTCCTACCCTTAGTGTAGATAATATAGTTTGTTCAAAAAAAAAAAAGTAATGCTAGGGAGACCAAATTTTTAAAACCAAATTTGCAAACTAAATGATGTGGTTGTAGATGATTGGATTATTAATTAAATGTCGATTAACATGTTTGTTTCTTATTGATGACACATCATTTTGTTTAAAAAATTTGATCTCCCTAGTATTACTCAAAAAAACAAAAAAAAAAACCTACCATTATTAAGTTTTTTTTTTTATACAAGCAATTCTACACTAATTTATACTAAAAACAAGGAGAGGAATTGAATCCATGGTACATTGAGTTGGAGAAGAATACCCTACTATTAAGGCAATCCATCACTTACAATACATCCCATTATGTTAAACCATGGTGCTTCTTAAAATAAGAGAAAATGTGGTCACATGGCACCCAAGAGGAAAAAACAAGCGAAAATCTGCGGTTGGTGCATTCTTGTGCTCTGTGAAAGTGTTGCTTAAGATGATGATTAGTCTTAATCACAACTTTCTCTTTGATTCTATTATAGGAGTCTAGTATTTTGAAGAAGAGAGACACTTGTTGTAACTTGTTATATAGAGATTGCAACTTTTGTGCTAACACAAGTAGTGGGGTTTTGTTTGCAATTTCCAAGTTGGTTTAGTTTAGTTTAGTAGGTTTGAAGGATCGTTACGGAAAGGTGACTTGACTTGTACCAATATAAGTTTGGTAGTCTTAATTACCCTTCAACAGGCCATAGCCTTTCCCATGGGAAATCTAATTGACAAGTGCCATTTTTAAAAGTCATTCCCAATAGGACTAGGATCCTCTCCTAATTTAAAGATGAAGATCTTCATGACCAAGGATGTGAGCCGTTGGATGAAAATCCAACGACTACAAACAGGGGGTTCCTTTAAAGTTATAATAATTATAACCGTTGGATTTTCATCCAACGACCCACATCCCTTGGTCATGAGGATCCTCATCCTTAGATTAGGAGAGGATCTTAATCCATTCCCAACTATTAGTATAGAAACTTCTTAATTCAAGTTGCAAAGTCATTTTCTTTTCATCTACTTTCTTACGTGCTTGGTAACATCAAATAATGATAGCGAAAATGGACAACTGTAACCAAAATGGAAAAATATTTTCTGTAATCAAGAACACATTTCACTCATTCATTCATTCATCTACTTAACTCTTTCTTTCTTCCGATGACAAAAAACCAATGGAATTTACCTCCCTTTTTGGTAAATTCTTAAAGATATATTTGGGTTGCAAGTTAAACATTTTAAAGGTAAATTGGTTCAAACTTTAAAGGGTGATTCGTGACCAGGAAAAGGCCAAGAACAAAGTTATACTTTTGACACTTTAATTTTCCTTTAGTACAAAAGAGTGTATCTTAATACACAGCCTTGTTCACACTTTAACACAAAAAAGCAGATTACTTAGAGCATCCAATGGAAGTCGCTATTTAGGGTCATCCCACCACTCTTTTTGAATACTCATTTAAGGATTTAAAGTGAATCTTTGTGTCTCTAAAGGAATATTGCCTCCAATGATAGAGTCCTTATAGTAGAATCTTTAAATTTGAAGTTTTTATTGTTTTACGTGATAATTTGATTAGGTGCATATTTTTTGCATATGTTAACCTTTCTTTAATTAATTAAAAAAATTAAAAGAAAAATATTCAATCAAGATTATGGGTACCGTTTTTCACTCAAGGTGCACATTTTTTTATTTATGTTAATCATTTATAAATAATTAAAAGCATTAAAAGCTAAAATCAAGATTGTGGGCCCCGTTTTCCACTCAAGGTTGTGTTGATCATAAGTCAATATTAGGAAAAAAGGAATGTAAATAATAGGAGTCCTTTTTAAGTAGGTTTGTATTAAAGCTTTTGTTTCCTTGTGGAACGTAGATTTGTACATGTATATATTTCAAAATAAGTAATACAAAAGATATTCCGGTAAAAGTTCTATTTGGTATCAAGAGCAAAAAAAACCCTAGTTTTCTTTTCCGCTGTGCTTGGTTGACCTAATTTCTGCAAATCTTCTGCAGAAAAAACAGTGTTGCAGTGTGGGTGTGGTACTGCTGTGTATTGCTGTGTTGCTGTGTATTGCTGCTGTGTATTGTTGCCGTGTGTGTGCAGTCTGCTTCTGTCTATTGCTGTGCCTTGCTGCTGCCGTGCTTTGCTGCTGTGCAGTCTGCTGCTGTACTTGTCTACTGCTTGTCTGTTCTACAGGTATTGGTGTGTTCTCTGCACAGTTGCTTGTCTGTTCTACGGTATTGGTGTGTTCTCTGCACAGTTTTGTCTGTGTGTGGTGTGGTTGCGTGTCCTGCACAGTTTTTTGCCTGTGTGGTGTGGTTGCGTGTACGTATATTTTTTTTTTTGGGTTGATTTGGTGATTTGGTGAGCAAAACCGAATGGACTCAGGAGGCAGTGGTGTGATGCGGTTAGAGGGCAGTAACTCAACCAATAATCAAGTCGTGAATCCTATCGTTATTCAGAGTGATGCGTCTGCTGTACCCAATACCGTGAAGTTAAATGGATCAAATTATCCTCTTTGGTCCAAGGTTTTGGAGATGCACATCGCTGGACGCGGTAGGAAGGGCTTTGTGATTGGGAGTATCAAGGAGCCGGCTGAGGCTAGTGCTGAGTATGAGACGTGGGAGACAGGGAATGCAATAGTAAAAGGGTGGTTGATCAACTCCATGGAACCTACTATTATGGGTTTTTTCATTCACCTACGTACTGCTAAAGAAGTGTGGGAAGAGGTAGCTCGGACCTACTATGATGGGTCAGATATTTCTCAGATTTATGAATTAAAGGTTAAATCGTTCAGACTCCGTCAAGAGGGTCGGCCAGTTGGTGTGTATGATGCTGATCTCAAGTCCGTTTGGCAGGAGTTAGATCAGCGGAGACCAATCCGGATGGTATGTGCTGTGGATCTCAAGACGCTTCGAGAAGAAGTTCAGATTGATCGTGTGTACGCGTTTTTGGCGGGATTGGATGATGTGTTTGATAAAGTGCGTAGTGATATTTTACGTACTCAACCTTTACCTTCTGTTGAGGAGGTGTTTTCTGTTGTTCGACGTGAAGCTCAACGACATGCTACCATGATGGGTGGAAGTAACAATCAAGGAGGGTTGCCGTCCATGGCAATGATCTCTCGGCCGGCTGGTATAAATCGTTCTAGTAATTCTTCTAATCAATCTTTAAATTCTCGTCCCTTTAACCGAGAAAATAAAGATGATTTGAAGTGTAATTTCTGTGGACAAACCCGTCATACTGAGGATACATGCTTTACTAAGCATGGAGTGCCTGATTGGTTCCCAGAGTTAAAGAAAAAATTGCGTGCCAAGGAGCGTGGAGCAGCCGGGTTCAGTGGAGGCCGTGCCTCCCTTGTTGCGGCTACACCCACTGTTCAGGAAGCCGTGCCTAGCCCTGGTGACTCTGGTCAGAATTTGTTGACTCGTACTCAGGGTGCCTCGTCGTCCGACACAGGTATCATGGGACATGTTCTCTTAGCCTCCGAGAAACAGCACCATACAGGTTGGATTCTGGACTCTGGGGCAACGGATCATATGACATATGATAAAAATATGTTTCAATACATGACTACATCTCACAGGAAAAATATATCCACTGCCAATGGTACTTTGGCACCCGTGTGTGGTGCCGGCACTGTGCATCTCACCCCGTCACTTCCCTTACATCATTGCTTGCTTGTTCCATCTTTATCACATCACCTATTATCCATACCACAGGTTACTGAACAATTGGATTGTGTTGTTCTAATGTATCCATCTTTTTGTCTACTCCAGGATATTCAGACCAAGGAGATAATTGGGCGTGGCACTAAGAGAGAGGGGTTGTACTACGTGGACGACGTCGTCTCTGGAAGAGCACATGCAGTTCGCGCATCCCGGTCTAGTAATTTACAAGCAGTGTGGTTGTTGCATCGTCGGTTAGGCCATGCATCTTTTGGGTATTTAAGGCATATGTTACCTAGTTTATTTAGTGGAATAAATGAATCAGACTTACATTGTGAAGTATGTATTCTTGCTAAAAGCCATCGTGCTTCTTTTCCGCCTAGTATGAATAAAAGAGCTTTACCGTTTGAACTTGTGCACTCTGATGTTTGGGGACCATCTCCGGTTGTTACTTCTTCTGGGATTAAGTGGTTTGTTACGTTTGTTGATGATTGCACTCGTATGACGTGGCTATATGTGTTACAAAATAAGAGTGATGTTGGTATGGTATTTCGGAATTTTTCTCAAATGCTTCAGACCCAATACTTCTCTGTGATTAAAGTTCTTCGTTCTGATAATGGTGGTGAATATATTAATCGTGAGTTGTCAGAGTTTCTTGGTGATCAAGGCATTCTCCATGAAACAACTTGCCCCTATACTCCACAGCAAAACGGGGTGGCTGAACGAAAAAATCGCCATATCTTAGAAACGGCACGTGCACTACTTCTGGGTGCTTCTGTTCCTAAGGTTTTTTGGCCTGAAGCTGTTACTTATGCCGTTTACGTGATTAATCGTATGCCCTCTCGGGTGGTTCATTTTCAAACTCCGTTTCAAGTCCTCACTCAACATGTTCCTATGGTGTCTTTTCATACTCTCCAACCCCGGGTCTTTGGGATGTGACCTTCTCTGAATCAGAGTATTTTTATACTCCCGTATCTTCATCTTCAGATCCCCAGGGGGAGAGCTCTAGTGATGATCTGAAATGGTTGGACTTGGAAGGAATCCCTGTGGTTGATGCCGTGCATAATGGGGCAGTGATTATACATGCCGAGAATGATAAATCTGCAATTGTTGCCGAGAGCAGCATGCAGTCAGGACCGGTTCCAGATGAGAGTGATCCCGAGAGTGATAAATCTCCAACAGTCACCAAAAGCAGCATGCAGTCAGGACAGGTTGTTGACGAGCCTACTATGTACCCCCCTCTCTCTCTAGCTCCACAGTGCTGCCCAATGAATCTTCTCTGGATATACCTGAGGTAAGTATTGTGGATGATTATGTAACTAATACAAGTAATGATGTAAATACATATAAGCTGCCACCGAGACAAAATCGGGGTGTGCCTCCTAACAGGTTTTCTCCAGAAGGCAAAGTGAAATATCTAATAGCCAACTATGTCTCATGCAATGGTCTTGCACCAGAGCGCAAGACTTTGGTGGACAATATGGAGGCTACTCGAGTACCAACCCGTGTGGAGGAGGCTCTAAAGGATCAAAAATGGGCAAACGCAATGGATGAAGAAATGTTGGCGCTACAGAAGAATAATACCTGGGAGGTGACGTCTTTACCAGAGGAAAAAAAAACAGTTGGCTGTTGTTGGGTGTTCACTGTCAAATACAAAGCCAATGGATCAATCGACAGGTACAAAGCAAGGTTGGTAGCTAAAGGATACACCCAAACATATGGTGTAGATTATCAAGAAACGTTCTCTCCGGTTGCCAAGATGAATACGGTACGAGTTCTGATATCTTTAGCTGCTAATATGAACTGGCCATTAAAACAGTTTGATGTGAAAAATGCCTTTCTTCATGGGAACTTGGAGGAAGAAGTATATATGGATTTTCCTCCTGGGTACAGTGCTGGTAGAAGTACCGGAGTATGTCGGTTGCGTAAGTCTCTTTATGGGCTTAAGCAATCGCCTCGTGCATGGTTTGATAGGTTTACTCAAGTTATGAAAAAGATTGGGTATTACCAAAGTCATTCTGATCATACATTGTTTGTCAAACGGAGACAGGAAAAAGTGACGGCCTTAATCATCTATGTAGATGACATGATTATTACTGGGGATGATTGTGATGAGATTTCAAGGCTGCAGAGAAATCTTGCGGCTGAGTTTGAAATGAAGAACCTAGAGGATTTGAAGTATTTTCTTGGAGTCGAAGTTGCTCGATCGTCGAAAGGTATTTTCTTGTCACAACGTAAGTATGTTTTGGATTTGTTAAAAGAAACTGGTATGCTGGGATGTAAGCCAGTTGATACTCCTATTGTTGAAAAACATCATCTATGTTTGGATCCGAATCAGAAATCGGTTGATAAGGGGAGATATTAGAGACTTGTAGGGAGACTAATTTATTTGGCTCATACACGACCAGATATTGCCTATGCAGTAAGTGTAGTAAGTCAATTTATGCATTCACCGAGTGAGGATCATATGGCTGCTGTTATGCGTATCTTAGCCTATTTAAAGTCTGCACCTGGAAAAGGAGTTCTCTATCGGAAGCATGGACATTTAAGGATTGAGGGGTTCACGGATGCTGATTGGGCAGGAAGTGTAGGTGACAGACGGTCTACTTCAGGATATTTTACTTTTGTAGGAGGCAATTTAGTCACATGGAGAAGTAAAAAACAGAAGGTAGTATCAAGATCCTCAGCTGAAGCCGAGTTTCGAGGGATGGCTCACGGCATTTGTGAGCTTCTCTGGCTTCGAAAACTTCTTGAGGGGCTTGGGTTCAAGCCAAAGGAGAACATGAGACTATACTGTGATAATAAGTCAGCGAGAGATATAGCTGATAATCCGGTACAGCATGATAGAACAAAACATGTGGAAGTTGATCGACATTTTATTAAAGAGAAACTTGAAAGGAAGATTGTATCGATCCCGTTTGTGAGTTCAGATGAGCAACTTGCAGATGTTCAAACTCATGCAGTATGTAGTCGAGAGTTTGATGACTCACTTGTCAAGTTGGGCATGTGTGATATCTATGCACCAACTTGAAGGGGAGTGTTGATCATGAGTCAATAGTAGGAAAAAAGGAATGTAAATAATAGGAGTCCTTTTTCAGTAGGTTTGTATTAAAGCTTTTGTTTCTTGTGGAACGTAGATTTGTACATGTATATATTTCAGAATAAGTAATACAAAAGATATTCCGGTAAAAGTTCTATTGGTTGTCCCTATACAGTCCCTATATGTGAGGACATACAATATGCATCCGATGAGTCCTTATACTTTAGGGACTCACTTTCCAATCCGTGGGAGATTCATTTTGTCCTGATGTTTGTTTTATACTTATTTTATATGGTGGTTATCCCTATTTAGTGACTCCATTAGAGATGCTCTTAAATTCAACAACAACTTAAATATGGGAGGTCCTAGGTTCGATGCTATGAGCTGGTGAGTCTGCTTGATTGTGGCCATAGGTAGGGTGAAATTCCCCATTACCTCTCTGGGCCCGAAAAGGGTGGATAACTATAGCTTACCACATGTTGTCTCTCTTTTCAAAAAATAAAATAAAATAAAAATAATAAAAACATCTCTTTGTACGGTCCTATCTCTGTGGTGGCGAATTTGTTTTTCTTGCCATGTGATTGCAAAATCGTAATTAGATAAGAATCTAAAACAAAAACAAGCCACTCAGTACTACGCTCTAATGATATTCCTCTTCACTTGAAAGTGAGAGGTCTTAGGTTCAAATCATGTGGATGGCGAATTCAATACCAAATTAGGTTGTCCATTGTGTGATTTAGCAGAATTCTCTATCCCTTAATGTAAAAATATCGATGTACTAAAAAAAAATAAAAACATAACCCAGTTGATTAAAAAGGTTAATAATTGCAAGAAGAGATGAAAGAACATTGAAGTGAAGTAGTAAAGTGAGATTAAAATTGGATTAATTAGAAGAAGAACATATCTTAGTAAAGAAAAGTAATAATGTATATGTACTCTGGTGCCCATTCATTCTCCATCTCTCTTCCTCTAATATTTAACAATTTAACTACTAACGTTATCTTCTCTTAAAAAAATTGAAACAAAGACAAAACAAAACCCATTTGTTTAAGGGGGTTAATAATTGTTTTTTTCTCGAACAAAAGATTAATAAGTGTTTTTTTTTTTACAAAAGGTTAATAATTGTTTTTTTTTTTCAAAAGGTTAATAATTGTAGAAAGAGTGAAAGTACAGTAAAGTGAGATTAGAATTGGATTAATTGAGAGGAAAAGCATGGTCTGTCAATTGGTTATTGGTTAATGCAGAAAAAGATAATGAAGATAAGCCCGGCTAAATATAGAAAATCCACCGCCACCTGGACCAACCTGGGCCAACCCTCCCTGCCTACCTCTTTCTCTCTCTAAACCCTTATCTTCTCCCAACTCCAAACACTTTCCCTTCAGAAGTTTCAGACCAAACTGCTCTCGCTCTCTCGGCTCTCAAGCTCAGACTATAAAAACCCTTCAAACCCTTCCCAAAAAAATCAAACCTTTCTTTCTTTCCACCTCTGCTTTCTGAAAACGACATTAGATTATAGATATACCGCCGTATGATCAGTCATGCCTCGCTTTCAAAGATTTCTAGGCAGCAGCCCCCACTCCGCCAACTTCTCAAACATAACGGCGGCTCCGCCTCCTGAGGCCGTGGCTCTCGAGTCGGACTTCGTCGTCATACTGGCAGCGCTGCTCTGCGCCGTCATATGCGTGGTGGGTCTACTCGCCGTCGCACGCTGCGCCTGGCTCCGCCGCGTATCCGGCGGCAGAGCCGCTATCGGATCGGCTTCTTCATCCGCCAACAAGGGCCTCAAGAAGAAGGTCCTCCAATCCCTTCCGAAGTTCACGTACGGAACCGGCGGCGCCGAGCCGCCGCCTAAGCTGGGTTCGGAGTGCGCCATCTGCTTAGGGGAGTTCGCGGAGGGGCACGAGATCAGGGTTCTGCCGCAGTGCGGGCACGTGTTCCATGTCGGGTGCATTGACACGTGGCTTGGATCCCACTCCTCGTGCCCGTCGTGCCGGCAGATCTTGGTGGTGGCTCGGTGTCACAAGTGCGGTGGGTTTCCGGCACCAGTATCAGAGGCGGAGCTCAAGGCTCACCAGGACCACACCAACCGTTCAGCTCCTCCTCCGGCAGCGGCGGCTGCTGCTGCACCCAGTACTGCCGTTAGTATTAGTTCTAATACGGCTACAACTACCAATTTTCTGCCTTAAAGTTTGCTAATTAGCAAACCCACTTTTTTAATTTTTCTTTATTGAACTAGCCTTTTATTTTTCTTTTTCTCATCAATTTGTATTTCCTGCCACTCTTTTGTGTACAGAGAGAATCAATGGATCATCATGTTTATGCTTCTGAAATTTTTTCCCCAATTGACACCAATGCAATGCAGTGGTTGTGTGCTATTTTCTTCCCCATTTTTATCAAAAAGGTTAAAATTATATAACTAGGGAAATAGAGAGGGTGCTTGTAACCAAGAAACTACTTTGGATTTGACAAATGTGCACACATTTTTGTTTGTGTTTTGTTTGAGTAATCACGTGAGAGAGAAACTCTTACTAAGGTAGATGCAGTAGATGGGAGAGCTAATGAATACTTGCTTCTAACTTGTTTAAAATTCGTATTACTTATTGACACGTATTATCGTAGACAAATTCTTAAAATATTAGAAATTTCATATTTTGTGTAAAATTATTCAAATACGACACATGGTTGGTGAATTTCAAAATCTTTTTTCATGTAATAAGACAAAACAACCTTGTTATACTTAATTATTTAGTTAATTAATATTTCCAATGCTCTGAAATTTCCCTCTCCTAAATCATACTTGTCATGTAGATCTGGTTAATGGGTTGTGTTTGTTGTGTTTATATCGTTTTCGTATTATACTTGTTATTTTAACGGATTGTATCGCGTCAAACACGTTATGTTAACGAGTTCTTAATAGATGACCCGATAATGACCTGACTCGTTAATGGGTCGTGTCTTTTCATGTCAGGTTAATAGGTCCTGCAAGAAATTACATGCTTAGTGTCTAGACCTTGAAAATGGGCGTGTTTGTGTCGTTTAAGTATACCTGTTATTTTAACGGATTCTTAACGTGTGACGCGATAACGACCAAATTCGTTAATTAGTTCTTAACAGATGAGCTGATAACGACCCGAATCGTTAACGAATTGACCCAAAACTTGTTATTTTCATCATTTCACATAAAGTAAAGGGTTTTGCAAAAAATTGCCAGTCCCAACCTAAAGTTAATAAATTACAAAAAGAGAGGTTCCATGGTTCTAAAGCAACACCCAATTCTGTATGTGGCTATTTTATAAATGATTGTTGCATGTCGCATTAAAGTGGGCAAAGGGTCAATGGGGTCATAGATGCTTGGAGACTTGGAGAGTGGAAAATGAAATAAAATTGAGGCCTAACTTAGAGAGGTCAGATGGTTGGACTTAGAAGCACAACCATTGCTCTTACTTGTGAGTTGGGATTTTTTATTGATTTTTGTTTCCATTTTTGTTGAACTTTGTGGAGCACTCTTTGCAAGTTGGAGTGCCATTGACGCTAACTTCTCAAAGCTTCAAAATATGCTCAATTTTGTACCATCCAAATCTAAAAGCAGGTCCAACAGAATAATGACAGGGTTTTAGTGATTGCTAGAATTTCTTCAAGCACAAGCATGGTCACTGAATGGAGAAGGGATACCCTTCAAAGTTCAAACCCCCTTTTGGTTTTTTTTATGTAAAACTTTAGGTTGCATTTCATCTTTAACACGACAATACTTGTGTTCAGCATATGACGGAATCGTTTTGCGAATAATTAATCAAATTGGTGTTCATCTAATCATTAGGGTATAAATATGTAACTTGATTGTCAATTTGTTGATGCAAGACAATACAAGTAACTTTTTAGGTTGAACGTTAATTTGTTAATGTATAAATAACTAAACGATCTCTAACTTGATTGAGTTTTTGCTAGAGATATAAAAAACTTTATTACGGCAGTTTGCCCAATGAAGATACACAAATCACAGTTGGATGGATAAAGATGTGCACTCAAAGAGGGGACGTAAATTTTGTCCTTCTAACACTGCCGACTCTTTACAATTAACATTTAGTACTATAAAATTTTAAAACAAAAATTATGACTCATGTATCAAGTGATGATTTGTCAATAAAAGAAAATTTTCTTGCATTTGAAGGAGCCAAAAAACTTGAATTCTTTTTGTGCTACAAAACCTATGAGCTGTAATTTCACTATCCTACCTGGTTATCTCCTCTAATTACAAAAATATACAGTTAATAAAACTATAAGTATCTCTTTAAACTCAAGTTTACTACCTAAACTACACTTACAAACTCAATCCAAAATGTAAATTAAATTTTACACCTGATTATAAAATAAAAAAACCAAGTCGTCCTCTATCTCTGCAAGCAAAGAGTAGCATTTACAATCAGCAATGACTTTACTCACTCTCTTCCTTTCCCTATTCATTCAGTCATTCATTTTAGAGTAACGTGCTGGTTTAGTCTTTGATTATTAGTAAGGGAAAATTAGGTCCTTAAATTATTATTTTTAAAAAAATCAATCATTCAACTAATTAAATCTGCCAATTCTATTCCTAATATTAGATTTGAAACTATTCTATTTAATTTTTCGTTAATTTAAGTCAAGTGACTTGCATGTGACAAACTTTGAGTTTAAGGACTTACTAAAAAAAATAAAAAAAGAGTGTCTAGAGTTAACTTTGGAGGGTGAATTAAAAATGAGATTCACAAAGAATATACAACGTTAAAGGCTTATAAGCGAGAAAATGACAAGGTTATTCTCTAAAATGTGTCATGTGCAAGTCATGTGAATTAAGTTGACAAAAAATTAGTTAGAGTAGTTTTGAATATAATAGTAGAAAAGAAATTAGTAATTTTAGTAAACTCGCGGAATTATTTTATCAAAACAATAGTTTAAAATCTTAATTTTTAGTCAGATGATGATTCAAATCTAAATTGACCGTTCATCTTTTATTTTATACTAGCCTTTAGCCACACGCATACACGTGTGGCAATTGGCCTTTTTATATTTTTTTATTTAAATAATTAATTTACATATTTAAAAAAAAATTATTAAAAAAAAAAAAAAAGAAATGAATTAAAGACATGAAATCACCCACTAACGTGGGAGGGTTTTTTTTTTATTTTTTTTTCCTTTCTATAATTTTAAATATTAAATGCATTCAAAATAAAAATATGGTTAAATACTTTAGCTTCTTTTGGTTCAATTGTAATTTATGAAATTCTTAAAGGGTAATTTATGGTATTTTAAATATTTCATCATTTTAGAGTGCTCACTTTGCATAGATGGATTAAAAGAACAAGTGACAAGACTTTGGGTTTATCTCATCCTCTGAACATGATGGGCTTTTGACAGTGGTGCTGATATTCATCCTACAGAAAAAGCGCATCAATTTCTACTTTCTGTTAGTCTTCAAGTAACTTATTGAAAATAGAAAGAGATGGTGAGGGACTCGGTGGGTTCTTTTATTGCTGCTCGGCGATCTCGTTTTCCAGGCCCCTAGTGTTCCGGTTGCTGAGGTTTTAGCCATTCTGCGAGGCTGTGAGTTGGGACATTCTTTGGGTCGTAGTCATGCGGTTGTTGAATCTGATTCCTCGAACTTTATTTCATGTTTATAGGGTAGCATAACAAATGGTAGGTGGGAGGCGTTTCCAATCTTAACAAGGTGTAAGAAAGTCGGCAATTCCTTCCATGAATGTCGGTGGTCTTGGGCTCCAAGATCAGCCAATATGGTGGCGGACTGGTTGACGTCGCGCGGTTGTGTGGAGATGTGTGACTTTACTTGGGTTGACAGACCCCCATCTTCACTTGTTCATGTACTTAATAAAGATGAACTGCCTTGCTCACATCAATTTTCTTTGGTTGTGCAAGGGGTGATGCTAGTTGCTTCCTAGTAGTGTCGGCTTTCTTCCCTTGCACTTCCAGCTTTGTTTTTTGCTTGTTTGCCTCGTTGTGGGCTTTCGTTGTAATCTTTGGCATTTTTGCCCTGACTATAAATTCCAGTTCACCAAAAAAAAATATATATATATATACACACATACACACACACATATATAGAAAGAGAAAAGTGATGAATAAATCTCATAAGTATTAAGAAAAGAGAAAGAGACATCTCTGGATTTCTTCCTCCTAATCATCAAATCAAGGAATTCATACCGTTAAAATTTGATTCAACAGCTATGAACAGGGGGGCCACTTTAAAAGTTATAATAACTTCAGCCGTTTGATCAAATTTTAACAGCATGGATCCTTTGATTTGCTGGATTAGGAAGAAAGGATCTGAAGAGAATCCCTTTCCTAAGAAAAGAAATGCCTTGGGCCCCCCAACTATAATCCTAGGTTATTGATCGTTATTAGATATCTTCTTATAAACGATGGATAAATCATTGAGAAATGCGTTTTCTAATTATTAAGAGTGTTTCTTTCTTAAATTCACAAGTGTTTTGTATCGAAAATCTTATTGAAAATTGTACATACTCGCTTACCTACTTGAATATCTCTCTAATTAATTAGATGATCAAGACCGTTCTTTCTTAACAATTTATAATTGCTTTAGATTTAAAATAAATATTAAAAAAAAATGTTACTGGTGTTCGTATATAATCACTTACCTACATATCTAAATATCTCATCAATCAACTAGAGAACCTTCTAATAATCCAAAAGTGCTTATGAAAATATCAGTAAAAGCGGTTTTCAGATAACAAAGAACGTTCTTTTCCATTACTTATAAGTGAATTTGGATTTGAAACTTGGTGCCGTAGATTGTTCACAATCACTTACCTAACCAAAATATCTCTCTGGTCAAATAAAAAACCTTAAAAGCAACTTATATTCCTGGTATTCATGAACAAAAGAGCACCGAGCCCCAACTTGTTCAAATGAGTTTATCCTGTGTGCTGCCTAAGTGGCTATGTCAATAGTTTAATGTTGATCCGCCGCTCCAGTCACTCCGGTACATTTGTCAGTCAAAAGCCTAATTTGGCCAACCCCATTATTCTCCCTACTTTCCACTAATCACTCCTAAACTCCTGCCTAATGAGAACTTGACATCTCATCCGGCATGAAACTCATATATTCTCGAATGTTCTCGGTTGAATAAAACTACATGTGGTCTCTCACTTGCATTTATTGGAGAAATTCTAAAATTCTATTGATAGCAGACAACACGTATGATATTTTATAATCATACACAATCGATAATAGAATAAATTTTCTTTGACAAAAACTCTCAAATATATCGATTGTGTCATCTTTCCAATGATTTCATGAAATCAGTAATAAATAAATTTTCTTCGGCATAACATTAACATTCAGAAGATTCTCGAATGTTGTCTGTTGCACACAACTATGTGCTCTCTCCTATGATTGCATACATGTGATAGGGAAGATTTTCTCCACGCGTTGTTCACGCCACCTTTCGGGTTGTCAAGAACTACCAAATGAGGCAGTCCAATTTGGCAACTCTCTAAGTTTACGGCTCCTACCATCATAAGAAATAGTAAACCAGCACTCCTACCACTCTTGTGAGCTGTGATTGGTGATTTTCAACTTGGTAAAAGTTCCATCTGAGTAATTTTTTTCAAGTAAAATAATTTGCACAAAGAAACCAATTTCTTTTTTTAATAATACGTAATACTAAGTGATACGAGAAATAAATGACTGAGATTAAAAATAAAATATAATGGCTAAAACACCTGTAAACTAAGTGCTACGTAGCATTGAAGCTACACACTGGAGGAAATTTCTAATTTGTATTTGATTCCATAGCAAAGTTTAGGAACATCATCATGCAACGTCATGAGACCACAGCTACTCGTGATCATACAAAAATGTTTACAAGAAGATATCTAATTGATTCTTCCCTCCGATATTCGAATACAATCCTAACATTTCCACTGTTTCATTGAACAAATAAGTTTCTAGCAACTCAGTTCGGGCACGGGTAATTAGTATTGACTTCTGAACCTCCTTATGCAGTACAAGAGAACAGAGTATATGAAGCACAAAATATATCCAAAAAGCTCATCCTATCTTTCCTTTCCGTAAAGAAGACTGTCGATTCCCCTTTCCTTAACAGCTTGTGGACAAAAGTACAAGAAGGAGACTCAGGGATGTGCAATTACTTAGCACCTTTTAAACGCTGCTGGTTTGGTATTACTGTGCTTTGAAAAAAACTGTTTCTGCTGTGTTGTGAGAATAAGCTCATTTTTGCTGCTTCACATTTTCAGCTTTTTTTTCACCCAAAACTGTGAAAATAAGCTGTTTTTAAGTGTTTACCAAACATTTTTTTAGCTCATCTCTTTTTGATACCCACGTTTTATAAAACCACCTCAATAGCAAACCAATACTTACTCTCCGATGCTTTTCACTTCATCACCACTGCCGATACTTCTTATTATATAACGGAGATGTCAAGTTCTGTGTCTTGGTCAGGTTCTTCTGCATTGGATACCCCTCCTTTGCTGATACCATCATCCAACGTAGCTGTCGTGGTTGAGGCATGGGGCTCCTCCCTACCACTAACCACTCCTAAACTCCTGCCTAATGAGAACTTGACATCTCATCCGGAATGATACTCATATTCACAAGGGAGATTCTCGAATGTCCTCGGTTGCATAAAACATGTGATCTCTCGCTCATGTATTGGAGAAATTCTCGAATTTTACTAATGACATACAATACGTATGATATCTTTTTCATGATCATATACGTTTGGTGATAGAGTAAATTTTCTTTGGCAAAAACTCACACAAATTAGAGAAGATTCTCAAATGTATCGATCATATACAATGTGTCATCTCTCTAGTGGTTTCATAAAATCAGTGATAAATAAATTTTCTCCGGCTTAACATTCATATTCACTGGAGAAAGTTCTCGGATGTTGTCAGTTGCATACAACTGTGTCCTCTCTCTTATGATTGCATACATATGATGGGGAAGATTTTATCCGCGCATTGTTCACACCACCTTTCGGGTTGTCAAGAGCTGCCAAATGCGGCAGTCAACTTTGGCAACTCTCTACGTTTACGCCTCCTACCATCATAAGAAATAATAATACCAGCACTCCTACCACTCTTTTGCGTTGCGATTGGTGGTTTTCAACTTGGTTTTCAACTTAGTAGAAGTACGTAGCACTAAGTGATACGAAAAATAAATGACTCAGATTGAGAATAAAATATTTTCGACATATGTGAAAATGAAATCTTACGGCTGCTACTTAGCATTGAAGCCACTCTATTCTCTATTTTTGGGGTGATCTCTAAGTAAGAAATGCAGCAATCATTGGAGTAAAGATCTAATTTGCATGTTGGTTCACATATCAAAGTTTTGCAAGATCATCACACCACAGGTACTTGTGCTTATACAAAAACGTTTACAAGAAGATACCTAATTGATTCTTCCCTCCAATTTCGAATACAATCCTAACATTTCCACTGTTTCATTAAACACATAAGTTTCTAGCAGCTCGGTTCGGGCACGGGTAATAGGTATTGACTATTCTGAACCTCCTTATGCAGTACAAGAGAGCAGGCAAATGAAGCACAAAATATTTCCACAAAGCTCAACCTATCTCGTTCTTTTCGTAAAGAAGACTGCCGATTCCCCTTTCCTTAACAGCTTGTGGACAAAAGTATAAGGAGGAGATTCAGGGATGTGTAATTACTTACACCTCTTAAACGCTGATGGACTTTACTCGCCGATACTTTCCACTTCATCATCACTGCCGCCCCCGAACATCGTAGCCATTTTCATGGCCAGCTTTGCAGCCATATCTCTTCTCTGAAAATCGGGCATCAATCTCAAACTGTCACGCATGTTCCCAATCTCAGACATCAACTGTTCCAAATCCTCAAATTCAACATTCGAACCCTCATCTGGTTCTTGGGCTTGGTCAAGTTCTGTGTCTTGGTCAGGTTTTTCTGCATTGGATACCCCTCCTTTGTTGATACTATCATCCAACGCAGCTGTCGAGGTTGAGGCATGGGGCTCCTGCTTACCACAGCTGGTTCCATTCTCTTCTTTGCATTTTAGGACAAGATTACTTTGAGCAGCCAGTCCTCGCATATCTGAAGGTCCAGCAAAACCATTTGCAGAAACCCATTCTTCCGTGTCATCAAATGGGTCAGCTGAACCCGCAGAGAGGACTTCATACTCAAATTCATAATCAGATTCTTCGTCTGACAAGTCTAGCAGAGAGGATTCAAATTTCAAACATTTAGAATTCTACTTAATATAAAATATAGTATATAAACCAGATGTAAGCGGTATAGAATATATAACCTTCTCCTCTTTCAGGTAGTGATGGTTCAGCAATCTTATCGCCTGATTTCAAAATCATTCCAGGCCACATGTGTGCAGAAAGAGCACCAAAAAGCCGTTCAATACCTTGTGAATCGCCATCAACTGACAAACCTGTAAAAAAAAAAAAAAAAAAAAAAACTTTTAACTTAAAATATCTTAAAAAACAGACATTGGGTGTACTGTGCAATCGACATGTTCATTCACCATGATATAACGTTTTTTTAATTTTCACAGGCGAATCAATTCTTTTTAATATTGAAAATGACACGTGAACTCAAGATGTACTCTCTTTCTTACTCGGGTATATATGATGTAAAAGTCTTACTCTCCTAAATCGCTTCAGCATACAAAGACTTATGTCACAACGGTATGCCCTTAAAATTTGATTATCGTGGTCATCCTCTACAGCGATTATGAATTTGTGAATAGACCCTGAAATTGAGTCTGCTACAACTTCTAAACCCAACCCTTAAAATTTTATCAAACACCAAGTGACAATATACTTCGATCGTCATAATTGTACCATGAATGTTTCACTTTTGAGCAGGGTACTTTTATTCCCCACTTTTGCATAAATCTTGCCATAAATATGTCAGAAAGAAGAGTTGCCTTACATTTGTCAAAATCAGCATTTGAAGCACAAGCTTCGACGAACTCAATGTTATGCTCAGTGCACCATTCCAAACATGTGTGCCTAGCCTCCCAAGGTGGCTCGTCATCCCCCAATAAACTGCTTCCTTCAGCCTCGGAGATTCCATACACAGTGAAAGCCGGACCGTCATCAGCAAACGGGTCTCCAAGCTTCTGCAATTGTCTTCTATATACAGCATGAACTGGGTGACCCGGAACAAGATCAACCTTATTCCCTACACATACTAGTATATCAAACTTTTGAAGATCAGTTCGGGACACCCATTTCTGAAGTGCAGACAAAGACGCCAACTGCAGCATAGTGTAAGCAAATTGATAAACGAATCAATAAATCATGCTAAACAAAGTGACAAAGAGTGAGGGGCAACGGCAAGAGACAGAAACCTCAGTTGTGTCGAAAACCAAGATCAAGGCAGCCAACTGGTCATACATTGGGAGGGTCTCAATCGAAAATTCGTCATGGAGATGAGCCATCCATACCGAAACATCAGCAGTATAGTACTTTGTAGAGATATTCCATCTAATTTTTCCAACACAAAACTCATCAAAATTCACATTTACAAATAATTACAAACGAGTTCTTTGTTCTCAAAATTCCTAAAAATTGTATTCTTCTTCCCAAAATTCCTAAAAATTGAATTCTTTGATCGCAAAATTAAAAAATTTACATACCCATTAACCACCAGCTGAGATGACGACGATGACGAATCAGAAGCGTCGTCAAAATCCAAACCCAGTAATCCTGGAATCAACAGATCACGAATTTAATAGCGGTCAAAGGAGAGAGAGAGAGAGAGAGAGAGAGAGAGGGATTACGAGAAATAAGAGAGCGTTTGCCGACGCCGGGGGAACCAAGGAAGAAGATGCCGGGCCGCTTCTCCAGAGAGTCTCCTTCTTTTGCTTGAGCTTCCATTTCTCTGATTAATTTCGGAGAGTGATTAAGTTAGGATCTTCGCAGATCTAAAACCCTAATTCTTCGACCTCAATTTGATGAAGACAATGACTGACTTTCTCATCAGACTTTCCTATTGCAAGTGCTACACGGCAACAGGGCTCGGCTTTCTTTTCTTTTTTCTTTTTATTTTTTTGGTCAGACTAGAGAAATTTCCTAAAATAAAGTCAAATGAACATATTACATCAAAGATCAGCATATAGAAAGAAGACGTTTTTTATGTAAATAAAGCATGAGTAAAGGTTCTTTGTTGTAGCAAATTACAAATAGTACAAAAAGGAAATAAAGATGAAATTGTTTCAACCCAAAACAGATCCTCCATAAGGGCTCCAAGGTGACTAATAGAGAAAACCCTAAGGGTGCGTTTGTTACACCAAACTGTCTCGGACTAGATTAGATTCAGGGACTAAATTGGACTGGCTTATAATAGACTAAGCTAGACTAGCTTAGTGAAACGTTTGGTGTAGTGTCGGACTAAGAAGCATGATAATAACAAAATTTTATGCAAATACAAAAAAATTGAACCCCAACGTCAACATTTTCTGCAAAATCCAAATCCTAACATCCAAATTCTAGAAAAATCATAACTAGATGATCACCACTCCGGAAAATTCAAATCTTTCACTTGTATGTGCATGACCAAAAAACCAATTTGAAAACCTCAAATTACATTTTACAACCCATAATTGAATCTTTCCAATGAATCAAGAGAACCCAAATACCCCATAGAACAGAAAATTCAACCCAGTAGAAACACAATGTAGTCAGCAGCAAGCAAACCATAATCAAATATTTCCAGATCAAGAAGATATCCATTGATGCATTACGTTATATGAACTTTGAGCACCTGGTCGTCTCACGGATATGGAATGGAAGCAAACCCATATGAGTCTGCAACCTCGATGGCAACCACGGCCTTTGAGCAACGATTTGATACATAATAATATATAATTCATTCAAACACATATATAGAATACGACGAATTAAAATTGCTATCCCAATTCTCAAACATATATATATATATATTATAATCTCAAACAACACCATTAACAATCCCAAATCAATATTCACAACCTAGAATCAAGAGAAACGAACTAATAGAATTTTAGGTGATTCTTCCGAGTTTTTCTCACCTTTTTATTTTCATCAAAGAATTGAAGATTCTTCTACAAATTTGCATGTTTGAATTGAATTTGGGGTTTAAGTACTGGGTAAATTTGAATATGTCAAGCTCTCTTTCTTTGTCTAACGACGAGGGCCCAGGCGAGCTCAGAGGAATCGGACAACGGCGAGAGCGGGACCTTCCTCGGAGCTTTGCAACACAGAAGTCATTGTTAGAGCTTTATGCAGCTCCAATTTGGTCGGATTGCCGAGAATATCGCCATAGTTCTCTCGGATTCGAAACAAGGGAATGGTTTTGGTGTGGTGCTGTGATCTCGTTGGAGAGAGGACGCAACGCAGACGAAGCAAGGTCTTCGCAGAGGGAGGACGCCAAGCGGCGCAAAGGAGACGAAGCAGGTCTTAGCAATCCCGTGGTTTTTTTGGGGCTTCGCTAAGACGACCTAGCGAGGGAGATAGTCCACACGATTCCGGATTAGTCCCACTTAAGTTAGTCCCCAAGCATACCAAACATGGGACAATAATCCTAACTAGTCTAGTCCCACTTAAGAAGGTGAAACAAACACACCCTAAAAACCTAGGTTAGGAATCATCCTCCGCAGTTGCTCAAAAACCAGAAACAGGCAACAATCCACATAACCAGATTTGCACAACAAAATAACAATTATTCACCCTTACTTCAGGCCATACACAGACCTTTACAAGCCCCAAATAAATAACAATACTAAACCACATAACAACAACATCATAAAAACCAAAACAAAACTGAAAATTATCACCAATAAACCGGCAAACCAAAAGGAGAAGCCCAACCTCATTGCATAACCACCACTCGATGACCAGCAAGAACAAAGTTCAAATGTCAGAGAAGTAGGATATGAATTCAGAACCAAAGAAGGAGGTGGGGCAAAGCTCGACACTGAAACCAAGTGCTTGGTTTTGCACACCTTCAACTAAATGAGTGACGACTCGCTCTTAGGGTGGGGTTTCTTTTCTTTTCTTCCTTTTTCCTTCAAATTTTAAGTGACATTGTAAATTCATTTGATACAAACTTAAATAATCTAGTTCAAACTTAGTTGTATATAATGTACGTTTTGAATATGTAAAATTAGTGATTTATCCTTTGTAAAATAAATTGTTAATTATTACGAGTTAAATAATATCGATAGGCTAGTATGTAGGTCGAATTAATGTTAGGCACGAGTTTTGTAAAAAGAAAAATTGTTACTCACGAGTAACTTGATTTTGATTAGTTTCATGATTAACAATAAATACTTTGGTAAGAATTTTGGTGAGCCGTATTCAGTTATTCGGTATATGATTATTATAATTAACAAGAGTGTTTGCAATAATATCCGTCTAATGGGATACAAGTTTGGGTTTTTTTTTTTTTTTTTTTTAACAAACGATATTATCTACACTAAAGAGAAGTGAGTGGGTTTAACCTCACAATGAGCTAGCAATAATATGGTTCAAATTTGTTTTTGGCGAGAATCGAACCTAAAACCTCTCATTTACAAATGAAAGGGAATACTACTACACCGTAGTATTAAACGGTGAGATGCACGTTTGGTTAAGTAGGCTGTTTTAAACTTCAATTAGTACTTTGGAATATGCTTGAAGGGATTTCTGAAGCTTATAAGAAGTGCAACCAGTCGAACAAAACATGTCACCTTAGAGTCTATGACCCAAGAGAATTGATACTTTGGCATCAAAGATACTTGTGCGGCATTAAGGGAGGGATAGTGATGATTACAAAATCACTTTCAAAAAAAAGCAATCCGCTCATAAGCACTTTCTCCAACTCAAATCCTGTAGTCATAATCCCACTCTAAAACCAAACCAAACTTTCAAACTCTCTAAACAATCAAATCACTTATCATTGGAATCCGCAGATGTATCGGCAGTAGCTGGTTTTACACCTGCAGCAAAGAACTCGGATATAACTTCTAAAGGCATGCCCTTCGTCTCAGGCACCTTCAAGTAAACAAATATCCAGGAAACGATGCACCCGACAACATAGATGCCGAAGACACCGGTGAATCCAACAGAAGAGAGCAGGACAGGAAATGAGTAAGTGATGATGATGTCTCCAATCCAGAGTGCAAGGGCACAAATGGCAATGCAGAGGCCACGGACACGCGTAGGGAAGATCTCTGCGCATAGAATGTTCGGGATTACTCCAAACGCCATGACGAAGCAGCAGAGATAGACCACAACACTTGCTGTGGAGATTGTTGCATTCACAACAGTTCCCAAGTTGACAATGTTGACAAGTACTAGTAGAGTGAGGGACAATATCAGGATTGGTAATGTGGAGAGCAGCAACGACCTGCATACCAAGAAAGGCAAAAAGGAAAGCTTATTTTCCCCAAATATACACAAATAAAACTGGTTACAAATTTTTAGTCTAAAAATAGAACTGGAGGGGACACTTAACAAACCATGAAGGACACTAAACCGTGTTTTATTACGTTTGGATAGTGTCCCCTATGAATGATTTTGATTAAAAGTTAGTAACCGGCTCTATGAAATCAAAAGTGTTAGAAGAGAGAATTACCTTCTGCCGGCTATATCCATTAGCCACATGGAAGTAGCAATGCAAGGAAGCATTAAGAATGTTGTGATGGCACTTAAGAAGAGAGATGCAGATGTCGGATTCAGCCCTATATTAGATAGAAGAACGGAGACCCCGGCTTGCTGATAGAACTGAGGAGTGTAGTAGAGAACACCATTTATGCCAGAAATCTGCACAGTTGAAAAGAAAAGACATAAGGCGGCTGACAAAGAAAACAGTTTTTCAAAATATTTGTGGATTTTTTTAATAAAAATCCAATTGTTTTATAACCCGTAAGCACTTCAAAGTTTTTTCGTGATAAACCTGCTGAAGAATTTGAAGTCCAATCCCTACAACTAATGCACGCTTTACTCCCGGTTCAAGAAGATCTCCCCATGTCGGCCCTTTAACAACAGCTTCTGATGGAGGAGCCACTTCTGCTCGAAGAGAACGCAGACTTGTTAGTTCCTTGGCAGAAACAGCAGGTTGGCTAACCAGAGCAGCAGCATGAATGAGTTCACTTTCTTGCCTTACACCAGAAACTGAAACAACCGATGCAGGCCGAGACTCAAGTGCACTATCCTGGTGCAGATACACTCTTTGCAATCCTCCTTCCTTCTTCCCGTCTTCACCTACTCGGTCAGAATATTTATAAGCTAGCTGCCAGCCTCCACCTATGTCCATACTACTACTGACAGCTGCCTCACTAGCTTCTACATTTCCTTGCATCAAGATTGCATAGCATCTCACACCTAAAGCACTACCGCCAGACCTAGGCGTTCCCATGCTCGTTGTTTGACGTGAAATCAATGGACTTCTCAAGCTGTCATCGCAATAAGCCCCAGAGGCTTCAGATTCGTGATCCTCATCATCCGTCTGGCTCTCCATGTCCCAGTGTGCATTTTTATTATGATACTCCCCGACATTCAAATTGCTACCTAGATTCGGATAAAGCATGCTGCCTTTACTTCCTTTTTCGGAAATCTTCTCGTGGACACTGCTAAAGAGAGTGACCAGAGGATCCACGAGAGGGATGCTTTGGTTCAACGCGCTCCCATGGTGAGATATTAGACTCTGTCCAGTTGCAGGCTTGGCGATATATGATAAGCCCTCTTGAGGACCATAGAGCCGTATTTGATTTGCCTGATTTTCAGTAAGCACATTGGCTGGACTAATGATGAACTCTTCTAATGATGTCTCTTTGCCAGTGTTAAGACCCTCAACTAGCAAGGCTAACTCACCTGTGCATCATAGAAGCCAAAATGTTAGCTCGAAAATGTCAATGGCATGAAATAAATGGGCCCTATAAATCTCGACGCTCCTTTTTTAGCTTCTGCACTCCGCTTGTGAGCGCAAAGCAAATAGTTATAAAAATTAGATTTGGAGTGCAGATACTAGAAGATGAGTGCTAAAATCGCTTCCCTAAAAAAAGGGAGAACAAAACAAGGACGGATATAGGCACCTGAAACATCTTCCCTGCCATTAAGTCTTTGCAGAACTTGTTTGGCCTCGAGGATTCGACCCTTGCTCACAAGCCATCTAGGGGATTCGGGCAGGTAAAACACTGTCAAAGCGAAATAAAGTAGAGATGGAATGGAAACAACTCCTAGCATTAATCTCCAGTTCGGCAAATCCATCAGTGACATTCCAAACACCATGCAATAGGACAGGAACATCCCACCAGAGCCTGTGAACTGTGGAAGGGTATTCAACCGTCCTCTTATATCAGGGGGTGCTATCTCAGATATATAGGCAGGCACAAGTGTAACAGCCAGACCAGTTCCAAATCCGTCTAGTAGCCTCGCGAAAAGTAAGACGTAAACATTGGGGGACAATAACATTACCAGACCACTAATGAAGAAAAGAACCGATGAAATGATTAGCATTGTACGCCGCCCTAGCCAGTCTGATGCCGGTCCAGAGAATGTTGTTATGAATGTGGCTCCGATGAGCGATGAGGCTGCGATTAGCCCTTCAAATGTTGGTTCACTTTCCAATTCAAATTCCTTTTTGATATAAACAACAGATCCTGCAACATTTTGTGGGACAAATAGAGAATTAATAGAATTATTAACACTAGAAATACGTGATTAAACACATAAAACACATAAGATTTATGGTACATGCCTGCAATGACTGAATTATCCCATCCTTGCAACAGGTTCCCAATAGCTGCAGCAACCGCTACGAAAACAGCTCCCCTCATTTTTTTTCTTGAGTGACCAAGTACAACTTTCGAAACCCAAAAGAAATTCAGATAACAGATGCAAAATTGCTGACTTAATTTTTTTTCAGATTAACTATTAGAATGAACAAAGATTAGTAGGGTTGTGTTCTCCAATGGTAGTCATCAAACCTGCGTAAGGATGTCGGAAATTATGAATGAAATGAACAGATTTCAGACATGTTTAAACCTATGTAATGCAATTTTTTTTCGCCAAAAAAACTGTAATGAAATTTGAATTTTGAATAGAATAAGTCGAAATCTATACGTTTAAAAATTTTCTGAGATGTTAATTGGTGGGTTTTTGAAACTGCAAAAAGCATTACCTGTTGAAACGTGAAGTTTTAGCCACTTGTGACCGAGGAACTTGATTTTGCAGATCTTTTTGCAATATTTAAACTTGGAATTTGAATTTTGAAGGAAGAAGACAGGGAATATGAGAGTGACAATGATTTACATAAGCTCATGGTTCTACAATTATAACATAATTGGTAAATTTTTTTATGTTCAACAGTTTGGCAAGAGAAAATTACGTAGGAAATGTAATTGTAACAATTTTTACTAATTAATTCTGTAAGAAACAATTTTGTTAATTAATTTACTAAATAGGTAAGTGAGACAGTCAACAGATATGAACAGATGAATATATGCATGAATTTAATATTGGAAATTTACTCTAGCTTCCATTTATATAAACAAATTGGACCATTAGTGAATGGTGCAATTATAGAAGATGTATAAACCCTTTGCACTTGAGGTCCTCTATTTCGATTCTCCTTATCCAATATCGTTTGTATTAAAACGTTATGATTTTTTTTTGGGCAGTGGGGAGGACCGAAGACCTACATAAGAACAAATTTGAAAAGAAATGGACCTAGTTCATCTCAACCCAAAATGTTCAAATTGGGAGACTCGGACTTGAGACTTTTTTTTTAAATTGGGAAAAGAAACCAGCAGGCTAGTTATAAAACGACATCTTGATTAAGCGTTTAGAGTTTATATTAGAAATAAAACCAAATATAGACCTAAATCCATAGTTCGTTTCAAGAGATGACCAGCTAGAATCTCACATATCCAAAGATTATATATACAACAGGACAAATCAAATGTGAATATAACAAAGAACAAAACTCAAAACAACATGATCATCAATTCCTTGACTATCAAGTCAACTTTTCATCAATTTCTGCCTGCTTTGCACCCACAGAAAAGAACTCAGAGATAACTTCTAAGGGCATTCCTTTTGTTTCTGGCACCTTTAAGAAAACAAACACCCAAGAAATGGTGCACACAACAGCATATATAGCAAAAACACCAGCAAGGCCAATCGACGTGAGCATGATAGGCAGTGTGTAAGTCACAATGATGTCTCCAATCCAAAATGTCAGGGCACATATGGCAATGCACATGCCACGAACCCGAGTCGGGAAGATCTCCGAGCAAAGGATGTTAGGGATTGGTCCGAACCCCATGACAAAGGTGCAGAAGTAGACCACAACGCTGATGGTAGAAATTGTTGCATTGACAACTGAACCCAAATGGACAAGTTGTCCGAAAATTAGTACTAGGAGGGTGCCGGTTAGTACCGGTAATGTAGTCAGCAACAGCGACCTGCAGCGAAGACAGACGAGTAAGAGATGAAGATAACAGTTGATGGTTTACTTGTGGAGCAAGGGAACTACTATACCTTCTGCCAGAAGTATCCATTAGTCTCATGGCAATGCCAATAGACGGAAGCATCAATAGGGTTGTGAGAGCACTTATGAGAATAGATGAAGAGGTGGAACTAAGGCCTAAATCCGATAGGAGAATTGCCACCCCTGCTTGCTCAAGAATTTGGGGAGTGTAATAAAGAACCCCATTTATGCCGGAGAACTGCAAAGACAAGAAAACAAGCAGACAATATTCAAAACTCTTAGACGGATTAATTAGGAGTGCCTAGTACATATTACAATATAACTATTTCTACACATTTACTCAAAAGCATGAATTAGTACCTGCTGAAGAATTTGAATTGCCACCCCGACGAACAATGCACGCTTAACTCCTGGTTCTAAGAGATCCTTCCAAACGGATCCTTCAACAATAGTGTCCTGGGTCTCAGTCTTTCCTTCTCCGCGATGCTGGCTCAGTTGGTTCCTCTTGGAAATTAGAGAAGGTTGGCTAACCAGAGCAGAAGCTTGAAAATATTCGCCTTCTTGAGCCATTTCAGGACCGGCAGCAACTGAAAGCATTGAGCCTCGTCGAGACTCAAGTGCACCCTCCTGGTGCAGATAGACTCTTTGGTACTCTTCTGTCTTTTTTCCATCTTTGCCAACCTTCTCAGAGTATTTGTAAGCCAATGCCCAGCCACCGCCAATGTCCATACTACTCACAGCTTCACCACTAGTCCCCGGCATGAGGCTGCTATTGCGCCTCATGCCAAAGAAGCTACTGGACTTTCTAGGCATCATGTCATTTACCATACTCGCTGATTTTTGACCTGAGAGCAATGGCCTTCGAACATTGTCATCGAAATCAGCTGCATTTCCATCCCCCTCCAAATCCCAATTCTCCATCTTGTCTTGGCTTTCAGGCGGCACCACATTTAGCACACTGCCCATGTTGAGAATGCTGCCCATGTTAGGCAAATTAAGAAGGCTGCGCATACTACCTGTGTTTTCGGGAAGCAGCTTCTCATGGACACTGCCAAATAGAGTAACAAGTGGATCCACATAAGGCACATTCGGATTCAACAAGCTTCCTTGTCGTGACACCAAGCCAAGATTGGCTTGTCCTGTGACAGATTTCGCAATCATTGAAGCCCTCCCTCCAAGCATCGAAGCCCTCCCATCCTCCGGTCCATACAGCCTTATTTGATCTTTATCTGAAGCCATTTCCTGGCCCTCACCGCCCTCATTGGCTGGGCCAATTATGTACTCTTCCAATGATGCTTCCCCTCCAACTCCAAGTCCCTCAAACAGCAAAGCCATCTCACCTGCATATCAATCAATCCTAAAGAAAATTAAGCATTCAAAAAATCGAAAAGGGAAAACCCGGCTATATTTTTAGACATAAGCACAATATCTTCTCCAAAAACATAAGCATTCATAAATTCAAATGCACCACATTATGCACCTGCAACATCTTCCCGTCCGCGTAGTCTCTGCAGAACTTTCTTAGCCTCAGCCATTCTTCCCTTACTAACGAGCCACCGTGGAGACTCAGGCAAGTAAAACACAGTCAATCCAAAATACAGCAAGGAGGGAATAGAAAGAACCCCAAGCATCAATCTCCAACTAGGGGCATCCATCAGTGACATACCAAACACCATGCAGTATGAAAAAAACATCCCTCCAGAACCAGTAAACTGTGGGAGAGTATTAAGTAGCCCTCTGATTTCGGGTGGGGCAGTTTCAGAAATGTAGACAGGGACAAGAGTAACGGCTAGTCCAATCCCAAACCCATCTAGTAGCCTTGCCAATAGAAGAACATAGACATTTGGAGCCCATAGCATTACCAAACCACTGAGAAAATATAAAACTGATGAAATTATCAGCATTGGACGTCTTCCGAGCGAGTCTGAAACTGGTCCTGAAAATGTTGTGATGACAGTGGCACCAATCAAAGACATGGCTACTATTAGCCCTTCGATCGTCGGTTGGCTTTCCAACTTAAATTCCCTTTTGATGTAAAGCACAGCCCCTGCAAATTTGATTTGTAATGTCACAGCTTCCATCATAAACTATAAATCACACAACATAATGCGCCTAGTGTGTGATACATTTTCGGGTAACAAAGAAAACCTATGCCTCACACGACTCACATTAAATCCAGATACGTGCAATCATTTGCAAAAGAAATTATTATTTGTGCCTCAAATGAGATCTTAAAGATTTGTTATTTAGATTAGCATACACCCAAGTTCAAATACGCTCTTCTAAAATATATATTAGAGTAAAATGTCACTCAAATAAAAAATATATTATTTAAACTGTACCTGCAATGGTTGCATTGTCCCATCCTTGCAACAAGTTTCCTATTGCAGCAGCAATGGCTACAAAAACAGCTCCCCGCATTCTTTCTGCTGCCACAAACAAATAGGAGGACCTTTGAAATCCAGAAGGGAATTCAGCTGAGAGAGAGAAACTATTGGACTTCGTAGCATCAACCTTTAAACATAATTTTATTAGAAATGAATGCCAAACTTGAATATATATTTGATTTCCTGGAAAGAATGAAAGAATTTACCTTTCAAGAAGAGAGAGAAACCATGAAATTAAAATACATATCTTCTAATCTCAAAGCAATGTAATAAGTTGGGGAAAATTTTACAGTGGTGAAATGAAGAGAGAGAGAGAGAGAGAGAGAGAAGTGATCTAAGTAAGTGCTTTTGGGTTTTAACAGTTTCCAACATGTTTGCCTCTTTTGAACCACACACAACATGTAGCCCTCTTCTCGCGCTTAGATAGTGGGCAACTGTTAACTACCTTATTTTTTTTCTTTCAAATTTCTCCTCTAATACCGGTGATGTAAAGAGTGAAACAATCAATGAGAGCAAAACTCAAAGATTAAAAAACTAAATAAAGAAAGTGTTTTGTGTGGTGGTTCAAAATTGGCGTTAAGATTTACTACTGAGAATGGTTTGTATAGTTGTTCAGGTATGTGTTTAGTCTCCTTGGCAAGGACAGGCCCAAGTATTGGACAGAATTTTCAATTTGCTTGAAATACGGGGGCAGTACGTTATATGTTATCATAAAAGTGGAGGAATGTTTTTTTTTTTCTTCAAGTGTCCCTCCATTTATATAATGACATAGATTAATATTGCGTTATGATGAGAGGTTGATAATTGAATTTGAAGTTTACTAATAAATTTTAGTTTTATTGTTAATTTTATCTTGTAGTTGATGGTATTTATGCAATAGGTAAAAAAGACAATTCACATGTAAAGTTTAAGTTAGGTGTAGAATAAGGTTATATTAGTTTGAATAAAACGTTCCAAATATTAAAAATAAGCACGTCTTGAACAAATCTAAAACAAATCTTAAACCAAATACAGTGCATTAAAACATAATCCATCCCTGATATTGGGCACATTGTTTTTTCCAATACTGTTATCTGTAAAGCCACCGTCTTCACCTATAAAATAACTCACGACTGAGTTGGTATGCACACAATTGCAATCCAGTCATATATCATTTTATAATTCCTTTAAGTGTTGATTCTCATTTTGAATATGATCGAGGACATCTATGAGGCATTTGAAGGACGAGATGAGAACAAAGATGTTAATTTTATACAGTCATACATGATGTGAAACCAAATCGAATCGATGATTTATCAGAGGTATACATTCCTAACATTTCATCTATCCAATCTTTCATTTTTTTTTTTATACACCAACATTCTTTATTATCCTTGGTTTTATGTTCTTTTATTATAAGTGACATTTTTTAACAAACGATAGTATTTATACTGAGGGAGTGAGGAGTGAGCTAAACCTCAAAATGAAGAGGAATACCAATAGATCGTAGTACTAAGTAATGACATTTGTTTTTTTTTTTTTTATGTAAATCAATTATACTTGAAAATAGTTAACTTTTATTGTTTTAAAAACTTCAAATACTGTGTATGAATTTCAACAAATTTACCATCTCATATCTTTAGTTTCTATTATAAATGGTTTCTAAGATTGATTCACCGTCTTTATTTTGGTCATTTAATTTCAAAATGAATAAATATTGTCCATGAGATTTGATCTAGCACATCAATGTAATCCATGTTGTCTAATTTTGTCAAATCTTTTGTTAACGTGCACATAAACAGGTTTCACCAACCCAGCTTATACTGGGCTTCTACTATTCTTAAAGCAACTCCACCCCGACCATCTTCAACACTTGGACTAAAACCTAAAATTTTTAACCCAGAAACAGCTTTTCTGCTCCAACTCTTATGTCCTAAATTTTTTAGCCTGAGTTATTAAAGAATAAATTTAGACTAATTTTTTTCTTTTAAAGTAATTTAAAAAAAAAATTATGTACACTATCATAATTTAATTTTATGAACATTTTAACCTAAAAATATCTAAATTCCGATAAATATTAAAAAATTACTAAATTTGGGTGAATTTTGAGTTAAATAATTTTTTAAATTATTTTAGCCGTTAGATTTAAATTTGGGCCGTTAGATCTTTTTTTTACCAGTTAGATTTGATTATATTTGATTTCAGTCGTTGGATTCAACAAATCCTAGAAGACATGCATATGTGGGTGGGGTCCCGATGGTGGTGCTCACACCATTTTCTCGGCTAAATTCTGGAGGAAATTTGACTTTTGTTTGGCTTTTAACTTTTAACCCACATATTTAGCATAGGTTAGGTTGAATTTGGAAAGAGAGGAATAAAACCTAAAAAATAACATTTAATCCAGAATTATGTTTGATCTGAGAACGATAATGACCCAAGTTATTGGGCAATTGGCAATTATTATCATAGTAAACATTAATGACTTGAGTACATCGTCACTCCGTAAAAAAATTGCTCGTGCAGTAATTTCATTTTGCTTGTTCCATTTTTTTTTTTTTTTTTTTTTTTTCCATTCTTCTTTCTTCGTTCTTCCTAGAAACCCAGTAAGGCCAGCATCCGTCCCCTCCAGATCCCTTCCCAGTAGAAATTTTGGTTTTTTTTTTTTAATTTTTATTTTGTCAATCGAACCCTCGTTTCCTTCGACCTTCTTCCTCCGCATATCTCAAAATTCTCAGCCTATTTGATTTCGTCCAAAATTATCAGCCGCTGCTTTGGAGCCAAATCAAAACCCAAGACTCCACCTCTTCCGCTGCCCCGACTGCGCAAGGCCAGAACGCCGTCAAGCTCTACCTCCATGTCGGCTGCAACACTCCCAAGACCAAGTGGATCGTCTTCGAGAAGACCGCCTCATCCCCCGACCACCGTCTCCTGCTGCTGAATGACTTGCAAATTTTTTTTTGTCATGCAACATTAGCTTGACGTCATATAGCCTCAAGCGCAAAGGCAGGCGAGAATAGCCTGATTGCTGAGTCTGGGGGAGTAAGACCCACTGATTTGGGTGGGCTGGAGCTGTTTTTGTTGGAGTAAGGGGATTGAATCATCCATTGCAAGAGCAAGTGGAAGGGACGAAGTTGCTCTTAGGCGGACATGCTTGGAATTGTGGTCGAAGTGGTATGGATAGCTTGCCATAAAACGGGTCTAAAGTTGGTTGTACGTGTGTAATTTTTTTTTTTTTCAACATAAACTTCAGAAAATGTAAAGAGATAGAAACCTAAGAGCCCAATAAATTGGCTTAAGGTGTCTGTTCAATTGAGATTTTGAAATATTTTAATGAATTAATAAATTTATGGGTTTTGATAGACTTATTGATTTTTAAGTGAATATCTCAAATTCTCAAGGGGATATGATTTGAGAATGATTAAATACACTATGAAATATCTCAAATTCTCTAGAATTTACTTAAATTTTTCAAATTCTTTAAAAGTTATTTATAATTTAATACATCTGAAATGTTATAATTAAATACACTATGAAATATCTGCCCGAATTGCTTCAATCCGTAGAGTGAATGCCTCAATCGAAATAAGATTGAAAACAAGAAAAGGATTTGTGACACAAATGGGCATAATGTACAACAAAATTTGGATTTTGACCTATTTCATAAAATATGGCTGTAACTGAAGCCCAAAACCAATTGGGCATATTATATAAGTTTTGGGGTTCAATGGCCTATTTTGAGCGAGCCCAAGTTTAAAAAATAAAAAAAAAATAGATTTATGACACAAATGGGCATAATGTACAACAGAATTTGGATTTTGACCTATTTCATAAAATATGGCTGTAACTGAAGCCCAAAAACCAATTGGGCATATTATATAAGTTTTGGGGTTCAATGGCCTATTTTGAGCGAGCCCAAGTTAAAAAAAAAAAAAAATTGGATTCATGACACAAATGGGCATAATGTACAACAAAATTTGGATTTGTACCTATTTTCATAAAATAAATAAAATAAAAAGTTTGTAACTGAAGCCCAGAACAGATTTGGGTCAATTTTCATAAAAATAAAAAGGGCCTGTAAATGAAGACCAGAACCGAATTGGGCATTTTTCAGAGCAAGCCGACCCAAACCCGTCAGTTTTGGTATCAATTCAGCATACACTCTCATGCCGAACCGAACCGTACCGAGTTAATTCATTTTCGGTTTTAGTAGCAGCCCTGTACCAAGCCGTACCAAATTGAGCCTAGGCCTACTTCTAAACAAGTATATATGTACATAAAAGAAATTATAGTACAGTGAATGTGCAAAAGATAAAATTAAATTAAAAATTAAAAAATTAAAAAATTAAAAAAAAATTAAAAAAGATAAAACTTTGTGGAATTTGTTTTCTTGTATATATCTCTTCTTTCAGCAGCTAGAAATGTCAGTATACTATAATTTCTAGCAAATGGTCCAATCATGGAATTAGCATTCGTGGAATCTGTATACATGGAGATTACTTCAGGTGAAGTATGATTATACGGTCCAAACACGACTCGAAGTTCTTCTGTTGATCCCAGAGTTCTTTTTCGACGGCCAGACAACTCTATATCCAAGCAATGTTTGAGCTGAGACGATACAACATCCATTGTCGCTCTATGTTGGGAGGTGGAGGCTGTGCATGCCATTCCCATTTCTATTGATGTATATATAACTTCTACGTTCATGACATAACAACTATGTCGGCCATTTAATAATGTGTGGACTGGTGCACCAAGTAACGTGCCGGTACGTGTAGCTGTTATACTAAAAAAAACTCTTAAGGGAACCAAGTATATGCATGAATCTGTGCCCGCCATAAGATAAGGAAGAACTAGGCTCTTTTGCTCTCTATTTCTGTAGAACTCAAAGGATCATGAGTGGACCTTTGATGAGAACAAGAGGTTTGGAGCTGTTCTTACAGATCTGATCATTGACGACGATACCCAAGACTTCTTTGAAGAACTACGCTCAAGAGTTCCTGGTGAATACTGATGAGCAAGATGAGAAACACTTGGAAGCATTGCTTCAGGACATTTTGATGATCGAATCGGGTCTTATAACGTACGGTACCTGAGTACCTGAGTACGAGGCTAGCATCAAAAGAAAAGTTAGAGAGAAACCAATATTTAGAAGGAAAGGTAGTAAATGGACCGAGAAAGAATAGGTTGACAGTCTATTAATATATATTTTAATTTGGGAGATATAGGACGAAAACACATTGCATAACACATTGCCATGCCCAAAAGTACTTCCTCCGCCACGATCACAGTTCTGCAGAATATCCCATCAAAATGCTTACAGTGACTGGTGATCATCATTCCACCTCCAATGAGAATTATTGACAGCATTGGCTAATAGCCATTCTGTCGCTAAAAAACTATCAGCAGTTTTAATAACATTTGACTGTCACTAAAGATTGAAGAAATAAATTTCTTGCAGTATGTTTTTGTCTAATTTTTTCTTTAGTTAATTCCTCTTTTGTCCATCAACAAATTAGCTAGATGACCTTCTAGTCCTAATTTTACAACGAGACAATTACACCGCTATTGGTGTTACAAATTCACTCAATTTGACACGTGCATAATTTTTTTTTAATATTAAATGTTAGTTTCATGACATATCAGATTAATTATTTATCCATATTATAACGCGTTGATTAATAATACTGCTTGACGTGTGTTCGTTGAGCTCAAATTTCTCCTGGTTATGGATCTTCAAACTTTTACATTCGTAATGAAGAGAGTACAGTCAAGTAGGTCACTCTATACTTCTGCACATCAGCGTTACGGGCCCAATCGGGGCCATACTCCTCAAGCGTTGTCATTTTGTTCACCTTGCTAATTATATTTAGGGTAAAATGCGGTTTAATCCTTTAAATTATTACTCCAGTTGAAATTGACACCCTGAATGATTTTTTTGGTAAATTAACCCTCTGAAATATTTAAAATCAGTCAATTAACTCATTGCCATTAAATTCCGTCCACCATTCCGTCAAATTCAAAGGTAAATTAGTCATTTCATTATCAATTCATACTAGTCAATGATAACTACCAATAAAATTATGACACATAAACACAAAATAATGTGTAAAACATATAGCATACTAAGAAAACATTAAAAATAAATAAAAACCGAACGTTTACATATAGGACAATTTCACATTGTCATTACACATTATCTTGTGTTCATATGTCATAAATTTATTGGTGGTTATAGTTGATAAGTAAGAATTGATGATAGAAAGACTAATTTATTCTTGAATTTGACGAAATAATGGATAGAATCTACAGACAAGGGGTTAAATGGCAATAATTCAAGGTGAATTTGACGAAAATAGTTCAGGAGGTCAATTCAACTGGGGTAATAATTCAAGGGGTCAAATAGCAGTTTACCCTTATATTTATCATGTGTACTAATGGCACACCATGTGGCACAGTTCCTGTCCGCGACAATAATGTTAAACATGTAAGATGGTCTTACTGCAATCGAGTCTGAATTTTCTTATTTGTAAATTAAAATAGTTTTATTTGTCTTGTAAAAAAAATAAATATATATATATATATATATTTTTTTTCTTTTTTTTTACTAGGCGAGTTATTTGTCTCTGAATTTTAATTGATTTGGCTATTCATATCAAATGTCACTGATGTGAAATTGATGTATATTTAAGCGATAAGAAAAAATAATCTAGTGGCAAACCAATTTCCATTTCACCTATTACTTGTCATATTTCCGAGAAGCTATGTTTGGATCGCATATTTACAAATACCAATGTACTCAGTTAGTGTTGACCCTAAAAACTATTAAGTCTACGTGGCGCGCAGGCTAAGTAACTAATAAGCTAACTACGTCATTCGGTTGAATGCGGGGCATGCCAACTCGTCGGCTGAGCTCGACTGAGGAGTAAAATTTGTTGATGTTGCGTTGAGCGCGTTGCTGACTTCTTTATCTTGCGACTACGGTCAAGAAATGAACAAATCTCGACCTTTGGATTCTCAAGCCTAAAGACAAGGCTGCTAGTTCTGCGAAGTTCACAAATCGTCGGCGCCGGATTTGGTCACAGTGATTATATTCGTAAGAGTATAAGCACGTCGAATCGACACCAGACTGTACGGACACAAGTATTCAAAGGTGATGTATATCTTGATGGTGAATGTGGTTTGGCCGTCAGAATGCCAAACTCTGAAACTCACTTATGAGTATCCAATCATAAAATCACTCGGCGTTCAATACGCCGAATGTCGTAACTCGTAACACCTTACTTCGCCGAGAAGGCTAATAAGATGACCTCTGCCAATAAGGATTCGAAAACCCTTCTCGACCGAGACTTGGATAAGTAACCAGTCGGCCTCGACGCAGTGCTGTTTATCAAAACTGAAGGTGCTCCTTGGTCAGCTGATTCTACGGCAACAGTGCTGTTTATCCAAACTGAAGGTGTTCGCCGGTTGCCTTTACAGTGCTAGTTATCCAAACTGAAGATGTGTCGGCGAGAAAAAGAAAATAAAAAATCTCAAGATGTTTGAGAGGTTTTGCGCAGGGCAATTGTGTGTTGAATTGGAGGTCCTTTTTGTCGTTGTCATTGCCTCTATTTATAGATTTTGTAATGCTCAGCCACTGAAATAAAGTATTCCAGTTGCATTCTAACTCTCAACGTCCATATATTGTGATAAAGAACATTTTTCGTGTGCTCCTTTCATCTTTGCAGAACACCAATCTAATCCAAAGATTGGTTATAATATTTAAATGTCGTGGATCTCTGTCATCCAAATTCCATGTACCAATGACATTCCAATTTGCATTATTATCTTGACTGCAACATTATCCCAAAACCATGCATCTTGACTATTCAAACCTCATCTTAATGCACCGTCACCATGCTGCTGCTCAATCTGATAATAAGAGTCCCAAGTCCATTTGAATTGTACTGCTTGCTCGGAAACTTACTTTGCATCTTATTATCCCGTATAAGAAAATATCAAGATAATTTGTTAAACGATAATTATTATGATAAAAATATGTTGACCCTAAAAAACTACCAAGCCTACGTGGCGCGTAGGCCGAGTAACTAATAAGCTAACTACGTCATTCGGTTGAATGCAGGGCATGCCAACTTGTCGGCCGAGGAGTAAAATTTGTTGATGTTGCGTTGAGCGTGTTACTGACTTCTTAATCTTGCGACTGCGGCCGAGGAAGGAACAAATCTCGGCCTTTGGATTCTCGAGCCTGAAGACAAGGTTGCTAGTTCTACGAAGTTCACAAATCGTCGGCGCTAGATTCGGTCACAGTGATTATATTCGTAAGAGTATAAGCACGTCGAATCGACACCAGACTATACGGACACAAGTATTCAAAGGTGATGTATGTCTTGATGGTGAATGTGGTTTGGCCGTCAGAATGTCGAACTCTGAAACTTACTTGTGAGTATCCAATCATAAAATCACTCGGCGTTCAGTACGCCGAATGTCGTAATTCGTAACACCTTACTTCGCCCAGAAGGCTAATAAGATGACCTCTACCAATAAGGATTCGAAAACCCTTCTCGACCGAGACTTGGATAGGTAACCAGTCGGCCTCGACGCAAGTGCTGTTTATCCAAACTGAAGGTGCTCCTTGGTCGGCTGATTCTGCGGCAACAGTGCTATTTATCCAAACTGAAGGTGTTCGCCGGTTGCCTTCACAGTGCTGTTTATCCAAACTGAAGATGTGTCGGCGGGAAAAAAAAAATAAAAAAATCTCAAGATGTTTGAGAGATTTTGCGTAGGGCAGTTTTGTGTTGAATTGGAGGTCCTTTTCCCCGTTGCCACTGCATCTGTATTTATAAGGACGAGTATGTGGTTCTATATGTGTTTCTTGCAAAACATCCGTAGCTGGCCACAATTTGAATCTCCCGAAGATAAGCACTTCATAAAAACTGTTAATAACCATCCCATTTAGCCGTTTAACAGTGACCCATCCTCATTGGCTATTTGCTATTGGATTTGATGGAATCAGACCAATTTGCATGCACATGAAACTCTTTCTATAGCATCTTAAGGAACCATGCAATGTTAGGGCCCATGTTTGCGTCCAAGTGCATGCATTGCCAAAATTGAAACACTTTAGCCCCTACCCCTGAAGAATATGCTAATTATTAGCATAAATTTATGTGCTAATAATCATCCCAACTCGGAATATGCTGCACCATTATCTTTTTGTGATCATCAAATATCACCATTAACCAAAAGATAACCTTCATGCACGGTTAACCGACTCCAAGCATACGTCTAAATGCCGAGAATCTCAAATCAAATTGAACTGCATGCTCGCTTCCAAGTTGAAGATAAATTTGCATCCTATTTATCCCGTATAAGAAAATTTGAAGATAATTCATATTAAAAGATAAATATTATGATAAAAACCATAGTATTATCCTTTAACAATAACGAAATTATCTTCACTTTTCCATCCAACGGTTGGGAGCTATGTTCACTCAACGGCCTTGATTGCCTGCCACTAGTTGTCCCGCTTTTTTTTTTTTTTTTTTTTTTTTAAATCAAGATTAATCTCAAAGGTAATAAAACCAACAAATTCTCCTTAGCAACATACTGGATCAATTAATGAATCTACAAAGATGAAATTTGTTAATGTAACTTATATATTACAATTGGGAGTTGAGACTAGAGTCTAGGATTAAAAAACTTACATGAATTTGGAAGAAATAAAATTAGGCAGCTAGAGGTGGTGGAACGGCTAATGGTGCTGGGGGATAGGGTAACTTGAGTTTAAAGTTGGAAGGTTGCGACGATTTGGAGGATTAAAACAAAATTTAGAAACCTCTTCTTCTTCGTTATAAGCATTGTTGCATGCACATCTATGAAGGCAACAAGCCTCTCCACTGCACCTGCCCAAATTTTAGAGGATCCCGAAGGTCGATCACAAGTGTTTCTTCGGACTTCCGAAGGGTCCTAAGACCTCTCGGGTCCCTATACGGATCCGCCCATGATTGCATGGGCCGATGATGTAATTTTGGGTCCAAACAAAATCATAATATTATCTTTCAATAATAACAAAATTATCTTCACTTTTCATCCGACGGTTGAAAGCTATGCTCACTCAATGGCCTTGATTGCACGGGCCGATAGTGTAAATTTGGATCCAAACAGTTAGAAATAAACTACATAATATTATTAGGTTAAGAGTTTGGAGATACACCATACGATCCAAAACAAAATTTGAGAAAAACTTTTTTCACGTAGTCATTAGCAAATCTCTCTACTGCGTTTCATCTGCTCATTTTAAATCTCTTTATTTAATTTTTAGTAGTCAATTTCTAATTAATTTACTCTAAATCCCGCACGAAACATGGCAAAATTATGACTTTATATTTGAAACGATTGACATTGAAATTAACTTGTTATTTGAGATTATAACTCATTAGTGCTCTGTGTATCAAGATAAATACACGTAGGCAACGACAAGTATTATATGAAAGAAGATTGGGATTTGTAGTGCTTTACATATTTATTTATTCAACAGGATCCTTTTCGGATCTTTTTGATGAGAATCTTTGGGATTCGTAAATCGTACATCGTACGATCAGTTTTTGTCATTTTCTGTTTGCGTTTAATTTTAAATAAAATTATTTAAAATAATTTCTGATCGCATGATATACAATGAACGGATATAATTCAGCGTATTCTCGGAATCATCACAAAGAAAATCCAAGATCAAGATTCTTTATTTATTTATTTATTTATCATGATTCTCGTGTTACAACGGCATTGACATTGGACAGTCACCAAACAAATATAGAGAGTTAGCCACGAACACAATGCAAGAAAAGTTTACAGTTTCTCACGTGAAGAAAAACCCACCCAAATAATGTTTTAATATTTTCCAGTCAATTGTATTTGGAGCCACATCCATTTCCTTTTGACTTCGAGAAATGCCAAGGAAATCCGCAAAAATGGATTTTCAAGGACTTTCTGATACATAATACTTCACAATTTAAAATTAATTTTTATGTTAATATTAAAAAATATTGTACAAAATATGTGAGGTGAAAGGAGTCTCACTTTAAAAGACTCCTTTTAGCATTTCTTTTTTGACTTTTGTTTTGGGTATGATTCAAGAGAGGCAAAGACATATCAAAACACGAGCTCCTAAGATTAGTTAATCCATCTAGTTCGAAATCCGAACCGTTAAAATTTGATCCAACGGCTACAGTTATTATCACTTTTAAAAGGGCCCCCTATTTGTAACCGTTGAATCAAATTTCAACAGCTCGGATTCCGAATTAGGTGAATTAGGTGGAAGGGGATCTGGAGAAGATCCGTATGTGTGACAAGCAAACAGTTTCACTAATGAAGGGGGCGTTTCGTTTCACTTGGTTATGCATTCGGAGTAACGAATGCTATGTGACAAGCAAACAGTTTCACTAATGAAGGGGGCGTTTCGTTTCACTTGGTTATGCATTCGGAGTAACGAATGCTCCTTCTACGTTCTGCACCTTTGCACAATGAGCTATTTTAGCATACGCTACTCATAAGTGACTGGTCGGCATAGACTCCATTGTAGACGTATATAGACTCAGGGATTGGCTATAATGGGTTGGTAAGAAGAGTCGTAGAGCGCACGGTATGATACAACCTACTCCAAATTACCAAAAGTCCATACTAAATGTCTCAGATCTAGCCTACTTCTAAACCACTCTCCTCCCACCTAGATGGCTCGACCCACCTCAAATTTAACGGCCAAGTATGTACTTGATTGTAAATTCAAACCCAATCAAATCGGTAAATCATCCTTTAAATTTTGTAGTGCGTGAACGATTATTCCTAGCATAATCAATATCACCTTATAAATTACACATCATTAATCACATCAAACAATATATCTTGTATAATTCAATTGATATAATCATATGGTTTGATTTCACATGGGCAGAGAGCCAAATGCTGGCCAAAAAACTCAGTCGAATTTAATACTGCCCTTCACATATGCTTAGGTTTGGGCGCAGGATGCTCTTGTTCCCTATTTCTCAACCCCCCCAACATGCATGCCTCGCCACCTCATCCAGGGGTCCTGTAAATTTGACAAATGCCAGATTGATATATATTTTTTGTCCGAAATGCCAACCACCTGAAATCTACTGGGCCACCACCGCCGCTACACCCACCGGTCTTTTTCATCGCTGGTAGGGCCGGTCTCAAGGAAGTCAGGGTCCCAGGAATGGGGAGGTCTTGAATGTACCTTCCTGGAAGCTAGGGTCTGTATTTTTCAATTCAACCCATGAAAGATGCGCTGTAAAGGAGTGAGGGGGGCATGTGATGGAGCTGAATCAGCTGGTGGTGATATGATCATAGTTGGAACGGGAAGATTAACAATAGAAAATTTCTGGTGTAACCGTCACACGGCCCTGATGTTACCAATCACTCATGTTATAGCACGTGTCAAGTCGTCCACTCTTCTCATAACTATAACCGTAAGGCGTTGACTGCCACACCAAACAATTTCTAGAAAAAAAAAAAAAAAAATACAGGTCTCCCCAAAGTCGTAAGACCATGGAAGGGGCTGACTGGAAGGTTAAGGAAGTTGCAGATCTGATGACTGGAAGGTTAAGGGAGTTGCTGATCTCATAATTACTCTAAAATCTCAAGATTTTCTAACCATGCGACTCTCAACAGAATGCAATACACTACAGTAAGTTTTGAAAATAACCAACAAGCTATTGGGAGCAAAGTCAGATATAATCTGAGTTGCAATCATAAAGAAGAGTCTTCTGCTCAGATATAATCTGTGGAGAGCAATTGGGAGCAAAGTCAACAAGCTATTAAGTATTAAGCAACAATCAGGCATCTATCTGGATTTGGGAGCAGGGGAATATTCATAAGCTCTGAGCCAGAAACTTAGGCCAAGATCCTCCATCCTACAGATAAGATCAAGACTTTCGGTACCCAGATCACGTCGAAAGTCAGAATCTGAATATTTTTACTAAATCAGCAACAATGGAGTAAACATAAGATGCTAGATTCTATTTGAGTGGAAACAAATTCAATTACAAGTGGTAGAAAGGATACACATACGGAGACATCATGAACAATGGATTGGAGGTGATTTACAGAGTAAAAGTTTTTTCGTTTCTCCTATATGCCGGCTGAATTGTACACCTCATTTTGACTCAAAGATAACAGAAATACAGATGGATCAAAAGAAAAAATTCTAACAAAAACAAATAAAAAACAGATATACAATTTTGGTATTGAAGAGTCAATGGAACGATTTAGAAACCCACCATCTTAGTTGATGTTGATTCGTAGTCTCTTTTCTCATCTAGCCTGCTAACAGCTGGTATTCCTGTTTGAAAGAAATAAGAAAGGTATGTGAGTGGCACAAAAATGTGACAGAAAACCTAATCAAATCATCCCTAGTAGTACCCGTTACATATATGTGGAGGTAAAATGCATGAATTCTACTTTTCCGGCTCATAAGTAAATTCGCCAAGATATTGTTTTGGTAACTTACTCGATAGAAATTTTCACATCTCTTGTCAGGGATTCAGTGATTAATCAGGCTTTTACATAATCTTCACCATTGCGCTTCCTTTTGTTTGACCTCGAGAAGCAGCAGATTTGAGCCCAAGTCTTTTTCTGCTTAACAGGTTGTGCTTTAACATCTCTTTTTACGACTAGCTCAGCCATGTATTGAACAACAGCCTAAGATGCATCATGGGAGCACAGTTAACCTTGAGATCGAAGTTACAAACCTATTGGATAAAGAAGTCAAAACAACAGAAGAAACTTACCTGCGCCCCCTTTTCAGCTATGTGTCTTGGTGGGACTTCAAGAGGGTTTTCTTCAACACGTAGAACACGTAGTCGAGTGAGCATCCTGAAAGAGTCTGGGAGAACCCGTATCTGGTTGTTGCTGATATCTAACTCTTCAAGCATCTCGAGGTTCCCAATAGACCTTGGCAGGGATCGCAGATCAGCAAAATTGTTTCCAATGTTCATCTTAACAAGTGAGGTGGCAAAACACAAGTTCTCAGGCACAGACTCAAGCTCATTGAAACTCACATCCAGCTCCCTCAGACTCAATAGAGACGACACGGTTGTGGGCAACTGTTTGATGTTATTGTAACGCACGGACAAAACCTCCAAGCTCTCAATCTTTCCCACAGCTTCAGGAAGTGCTTTAAGCCGGTTATAATCTGCACGCAGCTCTTTGAGTGAGGTACAATGACCAATAGTATGAGGAATTTCGTCAATATCATTGGTCTCAACATTCAATGTCTTGAGGCTAGCAAGGGACCCAATTGTGTCAGGAAGCACAGCGAGCCTGTTTGAGCTCAAATCGAGCTCTTCAAGACGCATCAATCGGCCAAAGGTAGCCGGCAGAGCAGTCAAGTCGTTTGCTCGAAGGTCTAGTGAGACAAGGCTAAGAAGATCTCCGATAGTGTCGGGCAGCTGAGCAATCCTGTTTGAGTGCAAATCCAATTTGGTCAAGGAGGAAAGACCTCCAATGGTGGTTGGGAGGACCAGAATCCGGTTTTCGGACAAATCAAGGGAGACCAATCTAGAAAGCTTTCCTATCGAGTCAGGCAGCCATTCGATTTGATCCATCAACTTGTTCCGAAGATTAACATCCTTAGTGCCTTTATTTGCGAACACCTCAATTAAACTCGCCAACTTTATTAGACTCAATTTTTCACCCTCTTGACCTATAGAACCCAACACACAAACGATCAATCAAACAAACGAAACCCACATTACCCAATAACGCAAAGAGCCCGAGAAACAATTCAAACCAATAAATCAATAAACGATTCAAACCTATAAATCAATAAAAATACGATAAATTTATAGTGTATCGAAAACCCACCTCCAACTCCACCTCCTCCGGTTGAATTGAGAGCGGAAACCGACCTCAGAGACGAATCCACTATCTGGGGAGTTGCAGAAACAGCAGGTCCAGCCCCAATTCCATCCAAGTAGAATGCTTTCTTGGGCTTGCTGACCACGAAACTGTCATCTCTGCTGACTCTGGCTGAAGCAGTTTTAGCAACACCTCCCCTGTCAGTGTTGAACACATACGCAGCAGCAGTAGCAGCAGCAGAACCAGAAGAAGAAGGAGAGGGCCTGTGAGGAAGAACCCCAGAAACGGAATTCGACTTCGAACTCAAATTCACCGCCGCCGCCGAAGAGGAAGAAGTGGAATTGGGAGAGGAGACGCAAGTGGAGGCTCTCTGAATCAAATCGTCGAACAGATTATGTAGGTTCTCGAGATCGAGCAACTTATGGGCCTCCTGCATCTCCTCCTTGCCGTTGAAGTAGACCAACTTCCTCTGCATCTCCTGCAGCACCATGAACAGCTCCTCCGGAACTTGCAAGCTCTTGGTCTGCCTGGCAATGGCGTCGAGCCTGGCCTGCTCCGCCATCTCCACATTCCGAACCAGCGTCACCGCCGCTTCCACCTCATCGACGGCCGGCCTCGGCGGCAAAGATCTGTGAATTCTCATGATCTCTTGCACCACTTGGTCCACTGACTCAAACGCCGTCGTTTCCATTTTCCTCCGCTGCAGACAAAAACAAAATCAAAATTTGATTTTTGGGTGTGAAAGTGTGAGTGGAGGAGGAGAGTGGTGGGTGTGGAGAGTAGAGAGGTGGGGGTCGTTATGGAATTTGGACGCAAGAAATCAAGACACTCTTGCGTCGTCCTCTCACAAATCCAGCTATTTCCATGCGCACTCTCTTCTTTCTCTCTCTCAATCTTTTGTGGCTGAATTTTTATTTATTTTAACTTTATATTAACCATCATGTACGCGCTCACGTGTGTGCATAATACATTTTTTAAATGACGGTATGTTACATGTGACTTACACATTTTAAATGTATTTATATGCATAAATTGACAAAAGAAAGTCGAATATTTAAAGTAAATGAATAATAAATAATATTTAATAAAAAATTGATTGAATCATATTATTGCTAGCGTATTGTGAGGCTAAGATCACCCCTAAAAAAAATCATTTAATAATTAATTTAATCATATTATTATCCGTGTGTGAAAGACATTTTTATAAAAAAAATTATATTTAATAAACAATTGATTAAATCACATTATTGTTAGAATATTGTAAGGTACTAATTTTTTTTTTTATACAATGAACTTTACTAATTTATCACCGGCACTACACACCACTACAAATGTTTTGAACACAATATTCATTATTTTTTATTATATTTTTATTTCCCCTTCACGTGGGCACCATCAACTTTCACTCATCCTTCCATTTTTTTATTCTTTTCTCTTTTGCCACTTATATTATATTATATTATATTGTATTTTATGATGACCAAATTATCAATTTACCCTTGCATTATTTGATATATTTATCAAATAACCCTTGCATTATTTGATATATTATATTGAGTTGCTTTTGGATTTTTTTTTTGGTTGAGGGGCAATTTTGTCCTAATGTTTTTTGTCGAAGTCGTGACCACAAATTGGGGCTCTGCCTTTATATATAAGAGAATAAAAGGGGAAAGGAAAAATGGTGGTGCTACCGCCATACTCATTTTACCTCACATACACTTTTTTAATATTATATCATCAAATCGAATGAAATGAAACGACTACGGGACAGAAGTTCAAGCCCGAAGGAGTAGATGAAGACCTATGAATACTGTGGAAGAGACTCTAAGAAAAGACTTAGGGCTTGTTTGGATGTGCTTTTAAAATGACTGAAAAGGCTTTTAGATAAAATGTTTTTGGGTACCAAAAACACTTTAAGTGCTTTCTGCAATAAGCACTAATTATGTGCTTCTTACAGGAAACACTTTAAGTGCTTTTTTCAAGATTTACTTGCATTTTTACTAAGGATTGGTTCCAAAAACATTTTCACTAAAAGCGTTTTCAGTTATTTTAAAAGCACATCCAAATAAGCTCTTAGAGTACTTGGATTTAACAAAAGACGTGACACAGAATCGAGTGCAATAGCATTCTATGATTCATATAGCCGACCCCACTTAGTGAGAAAATGTTTTGTTGTTGTTGTAAATCGAATGAAATCAAGAAAATCAATTAACAAAAACTAAAGTAGTGTATAAGAAATAAAAATGCACATGTGAATATCACTACCCAAGAAAAATGAAAATTTTGGGATAATGAACCATCGTGACATTTATTAGACTCATTTCTTAAGGTATCGATGATTTTATGTGGCACCAATTTAGTTTTCAATTAAGAGCAAAATGAGTCTAATAAATGTCACGTCACATAAAATAATAGTTAAGTTGATAGTTTAACGGACATGGATCAAAAGTGTCGCATTTTGTAAGTGTCGGCGAATTTTTAAATGACATGACGAAACCTTAACTCTCCAAATCACAATACCACTTGTTCCAAATCACAACGGGGCAGAGTAATTAACTCCAAATATATGTATGTGTAAACAAAAACACTATTTTTACTATATATTTGTATAATCAATTATACTATTTCTTTAATAAAGATTAGATTCATATATGTTGATGAGTTATATTTTTAATAAAAAAAAATATACAAATATATGATAAGCATAACGTTATTCATGTGAACTGTAGTTTCTTCCTTGCATGTAATAAATGAATTAACAATTAAACCTGGGTTATTAGTTTTGTGCAAAACTGCTAAACGCCGTTGTTTAGGCCTTAATGAATCAATTAAACCGCAATCATTTATTGCACATAGTTTCCATGGGACCCACCTAATTCAATTCTCTCCCTAGTCACCACACCTTGTCCAAAACAAGACGGAAACGAGCGGCATACGCGTCAATTGGAAGCTCCGACGACTGCGCCGCCCTCGTCGGTGAATTTGACCCATTAATTTTGTACTTTCTAGTTAAATTAAAAAGGCATTTTATAAGATTACTTTTTTTATCTTACACAAAATATTGCAGGAAATGTTGACTTATTTCCGCTCAAACAGTTTCAGTATGACATGAGACGACAAAATATACTAGCTCTATATTTAAACAATACATTAAAACAGGTCGGTAACTTCAAAATATGTATTCGTGATTCCATATGAGTTCAAATTTGAAATAAGAATTCTAAACATTTGCTCCATTGAACCAAACTCTTGAAATTGTAGGAAATAACTTTTAGAAGAAAAAGTTGATTCCATTTTATCAGAAGTACAGCCTTTAGAGATTTAAATCGTAAATGTATTACAAGTCGGTCCATAAATTGACTAAAAAGTGGCCTTTTTAATGCATAAATAAAACACCATAGAGCAAGAAAAAGAAGAAAAGTATCTGTTTTTTTTTTTTTTTCATTTGGATTTCGTAGGGGGAGGGTGGTATGGGTGGTCATATGGGAGTCCTTGGTGGGTTATAACTTGTGGAGCTGGAGAGATTTTTCAATTTACTTGGAATGAAATGGTACATTATATGTCGTTAACAAATGATAAAATGTTTTTGTTAAAGGGAAGTGTTATTGACACTCTAAAATCTCATTCTACACTCCTCACAAATGTATTTTTTCTTTCTTAATATAGAAAGTTTGAAGTATAGAATGAGATTTTTAGAGTGTTAATAATAATTCCCTTATTAAATGATTAACAACTTAAAAAATAAAATTTCTTTCGATCTATAATAACACGCGGTGTAGAGGGTTGGGTCCATTGGGTTGGAGGCGCAGTAAATGCATTGTCGAGGTGTCCACGTGTGGTGCATGACACGTGTTGCTGCTTTATGGGCTTTGGGTTGGAATTTGATCGTCCAACAGCATCCAGCTGGCATTGCAAAGCAGCTGGTCACGGCATAACCGTTTTTGCATCTACTCCTACCAGCTAAGCCTTCTGGGGGCTATCTTTTATGGTGATGGTTTTTTGGTGTTTCATGGAGGATGTATGGGATGATAGATGATGGGCGGATGGATGGATGGATGGGCGGGTGGGTCGGTTTTCTAGTAACTGCCACTATCATAGTGTGTGGGGAGTGAGGACTCATCTCCTATCACTCATCACATGATCTGCATTTCTCTTGTCCAATGTGTACTTCACATTTTTCACTCGTTGACTATGACCCTATGATTTCTCCCTCATGCAATATGCACTTTGAGTTTCTGAACTGAGATGTTGCGATAACAGTATTTCAAATAAATCATGTATTGTTGTGCAAGAATGTTAAATTCTATGATATTATTTATGATAAGTTTTAGAAACTGTTACTGTGATAATACATAGTGTACGTAAGTTTCTTAGCCTTGACACTCTTCTTTAGTGTTATTTTATTTTATTTTATTTTTCTTTTCTAACAAACATATTATATACTCTAAGGGGTGAGGAAGTGGGCTAAGCGTCATAATGAACTAGCAATAATATGGTTCAAATTTGCATTTGGCGAGAATCGAACCTAAGACCTCTCACTTACAAATGAAGAAAAATAGCACTACACCGTAGTACTAAGTGTTTGTAGCAAGGAAATCTTCCCCCAACAACTTGGTGTGCATGTTACAACTACTGTCTCATATCAATGACCACGACGGGGTGCGCGGTTGGCTAGTACACTATGAAGAATTTAGGGATTCCAAAACGGTACTAGGCTGGAGTTACTTTAATAACTATTTTGAGAGTTGTTTGAACTTTAAATAGTCATAATCATGAACCAAACTGTAATTGTTCACTGGGGCTAAAATGATTGGACTTGGGTCTTGCCTACAACTTTCGGATTCTTGGGGTACTCTTGACAAGTTTGGGCCACTCGAGCCCACGCTACTCTTTAGTCACGGACCCAGCCTCTTCCGCCCGGAAATAGATTCTTGTGGCCCATGGGCTAGAATTATTTTATTATTAATTTTTTAAATTAACGGTAATTCCACTTTTGTCCTAAAATGGAATAGTAATTTCAGGTAAATATTTAGCGGGGTGTGGTATCCACACACCATTTTTTACTTCTCTCACACCTTTTTAATTTTTGACCGTCTGATCGGATGAATTGAAGAAGATCAACGGACAGAAATTAACTAGGGGTGTGGAAGAAGTAAAAATGGATGTGTAGATAGCACACCCCATATTTAGCAACGTCTCATGAATAGGTCTTTAGTGAGGGCAAAACTGAAATTAGAATGCAAAGTGGAATGAGGTTCAATATTAAGGGCGCGTTTACTAATCCGTAATCAAATTGAGATGAATTGAATTGAGGAGGAATTGGATTGAGGAGGAATTGAAATGAGATGGAATCAAAATCAGATTCCTGTTGAAGTTGTTTACTAAAACTGTCTGGAGTCGGAGTAGGAATGATGTTGAGTCCATATAAGTTGTTTACTAATTCACTTCAATCGGAATGAAAACTAGGTTGATTACTATATTGCCCTCACATAAATAAATTATTTTCATACTAATTAATTATATTAAATTCTTAATTAAATTTATATAATAAAATTCATCTATATAAAAATATATAAATGGGTTTTATTTATTTATTAAAAGATGGTAGGAATGATGTTGAGTCCATAAAAGTTGTTTACTAATTTACTTCAATCGGAATGAAAACTAGTTTGATTACTAAATTGCCCTTACATAAATAAATTATTTTCATACTAATTAATTAAATTAAATTCTTAATTAAATTTATATAATAAAATTTACCTATATAAAAATATATAAATAGGTTTGATTTATTTATTAAAAGATGGCATAATGAGTGTCAAATGAAGGGCAATGTTGGAATAATAAGAAACAAGTGAAGGCATAATTGGTAGAAGAAACCATTCCGGATTCCTCAAGTGTCAAGGAATTGAAATACCTCCCTCATGTAGGGAGTCCAATTCCTCCAAAATTAGGAGTTGGATTCCTTAATGTGTGTGAACCCCACATGTATTTTGATTCCCCAAGATTACGTAAACAAAGGTGTATCCCGTATTCGGAATCCAATTCCGTAAATTGATTCCGATTACGGGTACATAAACGTGCCATAAGAGAGGCATTACTAAAGTTTTACCAAATAATTATGCATTGGGCTTGAAATACAAATGTAATCATATTTTAAAGGAAAACTAACGAAAAGTTCAAAAAAAAAATAGTTTTAATGAAAAATGACAAATAAAGGTGTAGTGGATAGTAATAGGGAAAGGTAAAAATGTGGTTTTTTGTTAAAAGTGAAAAGTACCGGAAGTGTTTCATTAAAACTCCATATTTTAAATTACTTTACATGTATTTATTATTGATACATTGCATTTGATTCAACAATCATCAATCACTTATTTTTTTCATTGTCCGTTTGCTCAGGTTTTTGATTTGGGAGTTCGTTGCAGAAGAGAGATCAACATAAAAAGTGTTGGAAATATTCGGCGATACGGATGTTACTTCTCTTATAACAAATCACATAAAATTAATATTAGTAGATCACAATTTTTCATGAATAGGTTTTTAGTGAGGGGCAAAACTGAAATTAGAATGCAAAGTGGAACGAGGTTCAATATTAAGAGAGGCATTACTAAATTTTACCAAATAATTATACATTGGGCTTGAAATACAAATGTGATCATATTTTAAAGGAAAACTAAAAAAGTTAAAAAAAAACTTTTGCTTTAATAAAAATGACAAATAAAGGTGTAGTGAATAGTACTAGGGAAAAAGTAAAAATGTGGTTTTTTGTTGAAAGTGAACAGTACTAGAAATGTTTCGTTAAAACTCCATATTTTAAATTACTTTACATGTATTTCTTATTGATACATTGCATTTGATTCAATGGTCATCAATCATTTATTTGTTCGTTGTCCGTTTGCTCAGGTTTTTGGTTTGGGAGTCCGTCACGACTGGATATCATATAAGTGGAGGGGGGGGGGGTGATTTCCTAGATTGCTGGAAGAATTTGTAGAAGAGAAATCAACAGAAAAAGTGTTGGAAATATTCGGCGATACGGATGCTACTTCTCTCATAACAAATCACAAAAAATTAGTTTATCACAATTTTGTTACAACAATTTTTAAAATAAAATAAACAAAATAAGATAAAACTCCAACAAAAAGGAGGGCGCGGGACTGATGCAGCAGGTGGTGTTTGGTTTGTGGCATATATGGAAATGCCGGAACGTGTGGGTGTTTAATGGCGCCGCCCCGGATGGATCGTTGCTTGGGGGGAGTACGTGGAGGTTAATAAGGATGAGAGAGCTGAATTATTAGTGCCTACGTTGAGGAGGAATGAAGAACACAGTGATGGCGATAAATGGTGCTAGCTTCTCAGTTTCACTCGATTTCGTTTCGCTATTGTTCACGATCTTGTAACAAAGCACCGCACACCGTGGCCGCTTTTGTGTTTCCAGACAAGGCAGCTTCTTCTGGGATCCACTAACTACCAATTTGGCTCTTTGACATTCTAGCTGCTGATGCTAATGCGGTTATCTAAGAAGTAATGCTATACTTACCACATATTTTGATGTTAAGACAAGAGCGGGATGAATTTTTACGAGAAAAAGATCTTTCAATTAATTATCAATTAAACAAATTTATCTTTTGCAATTTCTATCAAACAGGTGGTGGATTCTACAATTTTATTCTTCACGAATTTACGCTTGTAATCCGTATTAGCTTTGTGATGCATCATATTTATATCATCTCTCTAATAAAAATAGGGCACATGTGTGTCCCCTCTCTATTAAAGAGATAGCATAAGTGATGATACATATTTGTACTAAGAGTAATATTTTTGTTATGTAAGTGTTGGACTTTGATTCCAATAAAAAATTATCTTCTGACAAAAATAAAACAAATTTAACAGTCAAATGTACGTGGATGCACCTGCTAAACAATAAGTAAAATAATTAAAATATAGTTGGTAAAAAAGTGCTACAAATTTAAACTTCTAAAGATTACAAATTTAAATATTTGTATACAAAATATAACCGTTAAGTTTCCGTATCAGTGTCATGGAAGAAAAAGACCAACAAATGGAAGAGTCTCCCGCGTTTAAAAAGGAGAGGGATCATGACCAAGGCATTAGGTACAAAGATATACATGCAAAAATGAAGCGGCTGCTTCTTGGAAACCCTGGTTTTTTGGGGGAATCTCATTCTTCCAAACTCTCTCTCACACTCGGTGGCCGCACACAACACTGAAGAAGCAAGGACTCCATAGCCGCAGCAAAGAAGACGGCTGGCCGCTCTCTTTTCCGAGCCTCCTCCGCCTGCTAACCCAGCTGAACCGAAATCCCCGACGCCTAGGGCATCCTCACTGAAATTCTTTGCAGGAGGATCCGTAGGGCGGGCTTTGGGCGAGACAACCATGGGCGTCGAGTTCAGGAACAACGAGGCGACTTTCGATGAGACGGCGGAGGACGGTGATTTCACCGATTCCGACCTCGTGTATCACGTCAGGGATATTCTTTGCTCAGTGACTTCAGGTTCACCATCGGTCAGGATTCCGATTCCCGAAATGTGCATTCTTACACCAGATTAGGGTTTTAGTGAGCTTGCCCTTGGTTGTTTTGGTGTGGATGTTAATTTTGACAAGTTTGATTTGAATTGTTTAGGCTCTGGCTGAAAACAAGGACTATGAACGGCTCATTTCGGTTGTGAGCCACGAAGAAGGGCACGGCGCCGACGAGGAGGCTTTTCTTGTGGTATGTTGTTGTATTACAATCAAGGTTTATTTGAATTGGTTTCATCGAAGTTTAGTGTTTTTTTTCGGTTTATTGCTCTGAGGTACGTGCTTAGTACATTATACTCAATTAATTGGGTTTCAATTGAATTGGTTTTGATAAAGTTTTGATTTTTTTTTTTTTTTTTTTAATGTTTAATTCTTGGCAGACGACTTTGGAGGCACCATCTAGAGCAGTTTCTTGCATAGATCATGATCTACACAATCTACTTCTCTCTGCAGTAAGTTGTAAGGATACATTTTTGTTTTTGTATCTCCCTGCATGTGTCCAATCCTTGGTTTTTATTTTATTTTATTATTTTATTTTTTTATTAATTATGAATTGCGAAAATGTTTCAGATTTTTAGGATGAACTTGTGGACGTACAGGCCTCAGGTGATGGATGCAGTGATTCATTTCATTGTTTCGTTGGTACGTGGGTTTTATATGTTTCTACATTTGTCAAATTCCAAAGCTTCTTGAATGAGTTGACAGAAATTTTAGATTGTTTTCGCTTAGTAATGCCGCAGGCTTCTTCGAATGGGATGTTTGTTGATGAATGTTTGGCAATGCTCACAAAACAATTCTTTCCACCTAGAAGTTTCCAGCTGCCACGTGGTCTTACAAGAAAGGGCCAAGTTTTATCTCGCGTGCATTCAACTCTGAATGATATTGCTGATGTGCTACCACTCTCCCCTGCGAGACTTGTGCCGATTGTTTTAGCTGCAACGCCACAATATCGTTTTCATGATATAAATGTAAGTTAATTCTGCACAGCACGTACGTACCCATCTATTAATAGTGTTGTTAACTCAAAAAGATATCCTCTGCAATCTTTGTTAGCTTTCGTATGGTATACAGGCGACATATGGTTTTCAAAGTGGCCGTGATTGTTTAGGCCAATGTTTCATTGTTTATAGCATTGTATAATATCGATTTGACTTCGTAATAATGGCTTTTCCCTCCAACTGTGATTCATTATTGAACATGTTTCTGTCTTTTTCCCTTTGGAATGTCTGCATTACTTAACATCCCAGTGTTCTCTAAATTGATAATTATATGATATGCCATATTGCTCTTGTAGACTCTTAGTGTTGTGATGTACGTAGAGAACATGCTAAAGTTGGAGAGTGGCGCTCTTGGTGAAGTAGTTCGGATCCCAATGCTAGCTGGCATGGTGGAATTGCTGCTAGATTTGGATGTATGTATATTCAATTGAAAATTGAAATTAATAGTTGAACGGAATAATTGCTTTTTGTCGTAACAAACATTATGAACTGGCTTCCTACAGGTGGAGATTGGATGGGATGACATAGAAGATGACTCAAGTAAAGGAATATTTGAGATGGAGCTAGAAGCTGTAGACGAGTCTACAGATGATGATCTGAATGATGGCAGTGAGGTATGATTGAGTTTAATTACTCTATCTAAGTTAATATCCCATGCATTGAGTTTCTTTACGAGTTAAGCTTGTTTTGTGAAGAGTCAGGTATATTTAAGAGAATGAGTTGAAATCCCTCGATTGTAGTGTTAATTAAGTAATGTTGACAACGAGTTGCTAGAACTTGGCATGCAAGGGGGAAAGAGGTTTTCAAAATTCAAGGATAAAGAGACGATGGGGAGAGAAGAGGGTGAAGCAGAATATGATAGCATAGTTGCTACTTTGCAGTTGTCCCTGAGTTTATTGATGTTTATTTTGGTTCTCACACCATTTTTGTTCTTTTCTATTGTTTATGATGATTTTGAGCCTTCATTGTTAGTGATTGCAAGTTATTTATACAGATTACAAGAAAAGTAAGTGTGAAGATTTCAGGAAATAATTCATTTGCCGAAAAATTAGATAGCTTGTTGGTGTTAACTTTTGAGCATCTTGAGTCTTGTGAAGTTGGTGGCCGTTTAATCGAGGTATCTTTGAACTCTCTGATTTTGAGGCTTGGCATGTTCAATATGCTTGTCTCCATTCTTTACATTTTAATTCCCATGTATATGGTGTGTTTAGGTCTTTGAAACTCTGCTGGAATCATTTAAGAGGACTGTTTTGACTGCATACAAGTCCAAGTTTGCCCAGGTAATTTTTACAAAGTTTCCGTATCTGTTTTTTTAATTCATTATTTTGTTTTTCCACTTTATTCCTCGTTGTATATCTACTGGTTTATTTTATCTCCTTACTAAATTGCTTCTTTCTTATTGCAGTTTGTGATCTTCTATGCATGTTCTCTAGATCCTGGAAATTGTGGCGTGACATTTGCTTTGATGCTTGAAAATACTTTTTTCTGCAGTACCAACCCCCCACTTCTCAGGTAATATGCTTGCTATTACTTGTGTATGGTCAGGTATTCTTTGTTTTTACTTCTTAGTTCTTAAACTGGGGTATTGCATTCGTAGCACGAGTTGCTTTTACGCTTGTGATCCTTAAAGCACTTAAGGTGGACATAAACATTTCATCTTTTTTATCATCTGTATCATTTCTGTTAGTGGTTCTCTAATTGCTATTCTATCACATTTGTACTCTTGTACCTTTGGGTGCAGCTTTTAGGATTTGACACTTTTCTAATGAATATCTGGACTTGCATTTGCTGACCATTATGATACAAAATAGGTTAGATATATATGAGGTGTGTCACTTAACCCACATGTAATCACTGCCCATGTTAAGAGAAATGATGGAAAACCTGGGAGGCTATTATGTGGTTTAACGGTCACGAAATAGGACATTCTGAAGATCAGAATTTCTGGTTTTAGATGTTTGACACATTCTTTATGGTACTGATTTCTGTTTTGGGTTTGTGCAGAATGAGTGCCGTTTCTTATCTTGCTAGTTATTTGTCTCGTGCGAAGTTTCTGTCAGCCTCTGTGATTGCTAGCACACTGGAAAGGTTGTGTACAAACCCATAGCCCCATGCAAGGAAAGACAGGAAAGGTTGTGTACAAACCCATGACTCAATAATGAGGCATAAGAAAGGAAAGACAGAATTTGGGGTCAAGCGGGGAGCCTAGTGATTAGTCGGGTCAAAGATCCAGAGACACTAGATTCAAAAAGACAAAAAAAAAAAAAAAAAAAAAGAAATAAAGGAAAGACAGAAGGAATTTGTCTAATGCCCTTGTCATATGTTACTCTGGTTTCAGGTTGGTGGATTGGTGCTCTAAATATGTCAAAATGCAGAATGACAAAGTAAATCCGGAAGCTCATCGAGTGTTTTATTCTGGATGTCAGGTTTGTTTTGTTTGACTTTCGAATCAGTTCCTCAGACTTACAATAGTAAATAGTTCAGATTTCTTAGTTTTCAAGATATCATGTGAAGAGGGTAAACAGTTGTTTAATCAAGTGAGTTGCATATTGAAATATGTTTTTGTTTTTATCTCCTACAACTAAGAAAAGAAAAACGAAGAAGAATATTTATGCACTGGTAGTCTAAAAATTTAATAATATGTTGTAGGTGGATGGGAAATTTTTATGTGAAAAAGTTTAGAGTATTTAACAACGGTGGTTTGAAATTTGGTTTTTTTTGGTTTATTAAATATTGAATTGCCAATTTTGACGTTTATTTACGTTCAATCGTATCTCCATACTATACGAGGGAAGATTCCATATCTAGTTCTGGAACTAAGTGTGCAACTTTTTGACATTCACACTGCAAATTTTCCCTATGTTATTAGTTGCGTAATTTGATTCATGTGCTTCTATTCTTAAGTTACTTGATGTTATATCAAATTTTTGCAATATCAAATATTTACTTATATGACCGATTTACTGGTCCAACAGGCCATCATGTATTTGCTATGCTTCCGAATGAGATCAATGATGGATGTTCCTCTGCTGAAGTCATGGCTTCTTCGTCTGCCTTTAGAGTCGGTTTTGAATAACAAATTGAGCCCGCTGGAGGTGAGGACTGTTTCTGGGCACAATCATATAATTGTAGAAGGATTGTTTACATGTAGTCCTACCCTGGACAAAAACAGGCTACATTAAGTTATAGTGTTTATCTTTCTATTCCCTCGGTCTTTGATTCTCTTTTATACCATTCGAGAAGGATGCTTTTATGTTTAAAACTATCGAATCATTGGCCTACTTTTGTTCTTTTATGTTTAAAACGAGTTTCTAAGGCAATCAAAAGCAGCTGGTTTATTCATGACACTTGAGAAATTCGAATTCAATGACTTTCTGGAATCAGAACTTTCAAAGGAATTTGGCGGGAGGGAAAGGCTCGATATGTTCTTCCCATTTGACCCGTGCTTGCTGAAGAAAAGTGACAGGTTTGTATTAACTTTGAACTTTCAAGGTCAAAAAGGAAAGTTTAGTTAGCTGTAAGAATCCAATGCTTAAAAATTTCTTTTGAAAGCTTTTCTGACGCTGGTTTTTCCTTTATCTACAGATACATCCAGCCGAAGTTCATTTTCTGGTCTATGGTTCATCCTACGTATGATATTGACGAAGATTCCTGTGACGAAGACATAGGTGAATCTGTTGCGAAAGAAAATGTGGACGGAATGGATTATGCGATTTTGCACAGCTTGGAGGAACAGCGTTATGATCTCGATGAATTTGACTCTGCGTTGAACAAAATGTCCATCACACCAAAGAATTCCCTACATGATACATTTGGTGGTGCGGTAAACAAACCCATGCGAATGCCTTCAAGAATTAGGCCGTCCACAAGTCCGGAGTCTCTGTAAATTAAAGCACGAAACCCGTTCTTTTCTGAAAGAAGCGTGAAAACTGTATTGGTTGTACAAACAGATATTGTGCTGGCCAGAGTGACCCGTCGTCGGGGGAATGTGGTGAGCTGATGATGAGTGAGATGTGTAGTGGTAGAATTTCAGCTTCTAGCTATTTTTTGGTTGTTTTATGTAAGGTTTATACTTATGGAGCCCTGTTCTCCTGCACTCCATGAATTTAATCAAATTTACAATTTTGAATTTGGACAACTTGCTATCCCCCCTTACAGTTGAGTGGAAATCCCTGTTAAACCAAACTTGTCAGCCAAAATGATCTCTGAGATTAGTATAACTTCTCAATTTTGTTACTAACAATGAAAAAAGATAGAAGTGATCTTTGAATTTGTCCATTTTAAATCGTTTTGATCATTTTGTAAAAATTTGTCATTACTTTTGTTAAATTGTTACGTGAACGATCGATCGCATGATCACCTTTTTACAAGTATTTTTATCAAACCAACTCTTTCACAAACAATAACCAAAAAAAGCTTCTGAACCTATGATATGACCCTTGAAGCAGGTAATCTGGCTTTTGATGAAACTTTAAATTTTAAATTTATGTACATTTCGGTTTAAGGCCAATTGATCATGACAGTGTACTTTTCTTACCGCGCCAAGTTCGAATTCGTCCTATATAGATCAGATTAGTTTACAGTTTCCACTGTCAACATGAAATTTGAATTTGAACAACTTATCTTGTTATCATCTCCATATTTAGAAGAGTACTTTATAATTAATTACAAGACCCCCGCCTAAGTTTATCAGTTTTCCAAAGGGCACAACCTTATTCAAAATTCCATTTGGTTGCAAGTATTGACGGGTGCAAACTGCAGACTGTAAAATCATCTTGTCCTTGATTGTTAACTTTTTATCAAATCATTAACATTAAAGATACAAAGAAATGTCACCACTATTAGTATTTCCAACCCACACCACTGTCATAAATCTGAAACACGTGTCACCGTTGGTCAATTCCGATCAGTGTCACCCCGCCGACACCAGCTGCAACCATCAGTGAAAGTAGTTGAACCAGTGTACTCTTCACATCCAGACTTGGGACTTCCAAGCCATTTTTACTCATTATTTCGCCCTGGTAATCGTACGTTCTTGTCAGGATTCTCCAAGTTCAGCTCCTCCCGTTGATAAAACCGTACTTCGAAAAGGTGCAAACCATTTCCTAATCAAAATGTGTCAATGCTATTGATCCACGAAATATTACGATCCTGAACTTGATGTTTCCGAGTAAACCACCTCGTCATTGCTCGACATTAGCGAAATACAGCGCAAATCAATCCAACAGCATCTAGCAAGCCTGTCATCACATCCACTTTGTATCTGCAAAAAATTATTCAAGAGAGGCAGGATTCATTCAGCCACCACTGATTCCATCCTATCATCTCCCACAGCAGCCATCTTGAAATGAGGCTTAGAAGGAAATACAAAAATTGTCGATGCAGCAATTGAGGGCTGAAACCCCGTTGAATATCTAACTGATGTTAACGTGAATCTCGGTAGCTGTTGTGCGCCTGAGGCAAGTGGAACAAGCTTGTATCGGACTATGTGCTCAGATTTTGGAAGAATAAAGATGCTGTCATTGTGAGACCCAGCTAACACAAAACTTTGTGCATCTGCTAATGAAATTTTGGCCTCCTGAAGCAATTCAGTCTGGTTCTGTATTTTAACAAAATACGTGAAAGGATCTCCGAGGATCGCATAAGGAGGACATTCCAAACTCACAACAAGAGGCGACAACTCTAGATTAACATCTGGAAGTCTGTGTGTAGTTAAAACTGAAGCCGTAGAACCATATTCCACTGCAGTCCCGGAATCCCTTCTCCATCTAAGGCACACATTACCTAACCTGAGCTTTGAAGAATTCATCTCAGAAGTGACAGTGTAAACCTTCTTGAACTCTTCTCCTGGAACTAGAAGGGCAGGGTGTAATAGGTCCCGACCTCCATGTTTCACAGAACATGACCTTTCGGTGCCATCATTATCATCTGCTTCAAGAGATAAGGATAGCAACTGAAGCGGCACATCGGAGCAGTTCTTAGCACTAACAACTAGTACACTTGTTTCGTTTAAAGGCATTGATGCTGACAGGTCAGAATCAGGACCTGGCTTTATCCTAGAAAGTAACAATGGATACCTCCGGAAGGGAAGCATAAAGCGATGGCTAATTATAATTGCATTCTTTCCTTCAATCTGCAAGCTCTTGTGGACATTTACCTTTTGAGTGTTTTCATTGTTATCTGGAGAATAACCCAATGATACATAGAGCATAATTGGTTTCGGTCTGTGCCACTTGATTTCCAATTTGCAAGACCACGAGTCTCCACTTTTGAGAGCAGGAACGGAAACCAATCCAAAAGACTGTTGAATTTTCTTGATTTCATCAGCGTTCAGTTGGGATTCATCTCCTCCGTCCGGTCCAGAAATACCAAGAAGTTCAACATGATGACTATCCGTAGATAGATCCGTGTCCCTTGGACTAAACAAACCACCTCCCCTTACATCCACCAGATTGATTTTCAACTCACCAGAATTAACATCATGGCCCTTGGATGTAACAGTAACAGGTACTATGAAGCTCTCTCCAGTAAGTGCAGGGCCGGCAGACCCTAAACTAAGATCCACTTCTGGGTCTGACTCTTCAACCTGAGTAGCCTTCTGACCAGAGAATGCCAGAGCAGGGTCCTTGGTTGGATAGGTGACCATGCGATCTTCAAATTTCCAAAGAGGCAATTCATCCATTGAAGCAGGACTTTCAGCTCTGCAAAAGATTGTGAAGTGGGGTCCTATTTTTGCAATAACAGATATGCATTCAAGCTTTCCGCTTTGATCTGAATAGTCAGAGAATTGTGTTACAATCAGATAATAATAGGAGGGCATGATAAATCTATCAATACTATCAACAAAATGAATTCCTGGTACTCAAAGGACGAATGCAATAATTTAATAATCAAGCATAAAGCAATGACGGAAACTTTTAAGTTTTCTAAGCTAGCCTAACTCAACCCAGTTAAATTGCTGGATGAACCAGATGGGGCATCCACAACTAAGAGTTGAGCTTCAATCACTTACAATAGAGTACATCAAACTCATGTTATATGCTAATTCAATGATGCATAAGGCTATTTCTACCGCATGCATATCTAAATGAACCTAAATGCATAATCTGAACATTGACAAGTGCAGAAAAGAAACTTTGTTTACCAGATTTGATGTTATATGTCAATCGCAGCCACTTATTTGTAGAAAGTGCCAAAGAAGGAGCAGTCTCTACTCGGCGACCCGGTTGGCCATCACTCATGTCAGCTACATGAGGCCTTTGGCCATTCATGATCATGAAGTTACAGTCAGACTGATTGAACTGGACTTCTAACTGATCAATCTCGAAATTAAGGGGTAACTGTGACAGAAGTGACAGCGTAACCAATGTGGATGAGCCAGGCTTAATTATTTGTTCATGAAAAGCAACTGAAGCTAGAAGTACCAATCTGAGGGGACTGACAAGATCAACTTCAAGGTGAAGTGGACTTTCACCAGATACTTTCAGATCATTACCATTTTCAGTTGATGCCAATCTCAGTTCTCCACTAACAAGACCAAAAACTTCTTTGTGTATTGTTTCTCTTTGTTGGAGAGTCGCAGGCCCAGCTGGACCAGATTCTTCAAATCGGAAAGACTGGATACCAGTATCAGCTGATATAGGGAGCGCAGCCATTTCAAAGGAGTACTCCATAAAATCTTTAACTTTACTCTGTCTCTTTGAACATTCACGCAGATAACCCAATACCTCCCACAACAAAATGACCCAACCCTCTTGTCTGTATAGACTTGCAATGTCATCAAAAAGCTGTTTCGCATTGCTAAAATCACCTAGAGCATAATATTCTCTAGCCATCTGGAATCCACAAAATGAGCCCATTCTCCTGACTTTGCGATTATTGTATGATTCACAAGATTTTTTTAGTAAAGCAATAATTTCAAAGGAATCTTGGAACCTTTTTCCTTCAGAAATAGCATAACGCATGTACTCTTCATCAGTAAGGCTGCAAGTTGAATTAAACTTTGTTAGCTTTAGTAAGAGAATCAAACAAGTCAAGAAAAAAAAAATTCACAGTATTGATCAACACTTACGGTTGCATGACAAATGTATCTCCTTGCTCAATCAAGCGAGCAAACTGACCCAAATAAGACGAAGGTACCACAGATTCAGCACTGCAATCAATATCACCTTCTGACATTGAAACTGCAAATTCCAAAGAAGATCTCTTCTCCTTCAAGTAATGAGCAGCTAACTGTGTGAAGAATAAAGTTCTTTGAATCAACAGAGCGGAAAGTATAATCTGTCTAATTAAAGCTAACAAACTTTTAATCAATCATTCTACATAAAATGTTGGTATAGTATGGGTTAATTAGACAATCTAATTTGGTAGAACACTGTAAGAATACTGTCCGGGCAGCAGCTGCTTTGAGTAGAATGAAAATGAAACAGTACGGATGGAACTCAAAAAACTGATTATGGAACTTTAAGGTGATATATCACGCCATTCCTTGATTTGGTAAAATATTAGGATGGTAAGCTCACCTGATAGTAATGAGCCGGCTGAAGTTCCCACTCAGTCAAAGGTCTGTCTGCTGTGCCTACGGGAAGAGGTGAAATGCTTTGAATGGCTGTTGAACTCGTCTCCAACAATTCAGCAAACACCAAGAACTGTCTACCCATCCACTCCCAGTGAAGAAATATAGCTTCTGGTGCTCCTATGAGCTTTCTGTATGAAGCATTGTGCTGGCGGAACCACACAACTGCTTCGACAATCTTCCCACCATGCAATAACAAGGTTGAAATTTTAAAATGCAATTGCTCCGCAATAGTTTTTATCTCAACTAACCGTTGAATCGCCGACACACTAGTTGATGCCCCAGCAATTAACTGCAAGCAAATTCAAACATAATCTCAACAACATTGAACAGGTCGAAAGTTACCACCCATGACATATCTTTGATGAAAATCCATACTATTGGCATTGTACTACTGGGTTCGGATTCTTGGGAAGCTACTAACTAACTCGAAAGACCAAAAAAATGTGGAAAAGCACAATAAAGGATACCTCCCGAAGGGTGTGATAAGCATCCTCATAAAACCTCAAAGCTTCAACCCAATCTCTTCTGAACTCAGCATACACAGCAACCTACAAAATTCATGAAATTGAATTGATACATACATTATCATCAGAAAGTCGAAAACCGATACAGATTCAGCTAGTGATCAAAAGACAAATGTTCCAGCTTGAACTTACTTTGAAGGAATAGCGAATGTTGAGGTCAGCCGGATTGGAAGACTTCCTCTCAATGCGAGCTCTAACCCTTCGTCCTTCGTCTCTGTAATACAATCCGGCCAGCTCTGCAAACACGCTTCCCAGTCTATGGAGAGACTCTTTGAACTGAGAACCATCGCTGCCGCCATCTGGGTTGCGGTAAAACGTGAGAAGATACTTGGCATCCACCTCCGCGCGCTTCCGCACAGCCACCATCTGATCCTCCGAGATTTCATCTGCACCAAATCGAACCCAACAAAATTCAAAATCCAATCTTTTCAAGGCCCAATTAAATCCACCTTACAAATTTCGAGTCCCGGAGTTTCCGACCGCTGGGATTGGAGTAGACGACGACGACGACCAGCTTGATGTTTCTGCCGCGGAGGAGGGCTTTGAGGCCGTCGAGGTCGGAGCAGAGTTGGAGCCACTGAGCCGGGTCGCCAGTGACCCGATCCGATGAGAGGAGGGCGGCGACGACGGCGGGGATTTTGGTGCGGTGCTTGAGGAGCCAATCTCGCTTTATTATTCCGGCGGGTGGAGGGGCGGAGGAATCGGAGGAGGGAGTGGAAGTAGGGTTGGGCTTTGGGGGTAGGATGAGTGCGGCCTTGGAGAGGTCGGGCAAGGCGAGGGTGTTGATTGGTGGGGAGAGAGAGTGGAGGTGGGCGGAGATTGAGGTGTGGAGCTCCGGGCATCCCACCACTGACACCAGGCTCACCGGCGGACTCCTCATTTCTTCTGGGTAGTCTTCCATTTTCTCCGATTTTCTCTTCTGCTTCCTCTTCAGTTGGTTTTTACAGATGCAAATCTGAGAAATGGAATAACGAGGACGACGATGCTTGGGGTTGAAGCATATGAGATTTGAGGTTATTGGGCCTTACTACAATTACCTTTTAGTTTTGGGCTTCTACCCACTCACACCCAAGATTTTGATAAGCATATAGAGATTCTCAAAATTCAGAGTTCTAATCTATAGTTTTTCGAAATGTTCTAAACCTTTTTTTTTTTTTTTTTTTTCTTTTCAAAAATGAGATCTGGTGGCCAACATGTGTTGCATAAGAGCACTGTTCTAAAAACTCATCGTCTAGTTCACGACTCTCATTAAGTATAAAATAGATAACCTTATTTTACATTTTATATTTTTTTCAATATACTTAGAGACTTATTGAATATTTAGATGATCATACGTTATATGTTTTTTCTCTATATTTTTATTATATTCTAAGGGCTCATTTGGATGTGCTTTTAAAATGGCTAAAAGCGTTTTTAGAGAAAATATTTTTCTGTACCAAAAGCACATTAAGTGCTTTCTATGTGCTTCTTCCAGGAAGCATTTAAGTATTTTTTTCAAGATTTACTTGCATTTTTACTAAGGATTGGTTCCAAAAACATTTTTACCAAAAGCGCTTTCAGTTATTTTAAAAGCACATCTAAACGAGCTCTAATAATTTAGACCTATATGTCATTTTATATTGCAATTTATGTATCTCAATGCATTGTGTATTTTTTTTATGCACTTAGTTATACAATAAATGATAAATTTACTTAAATCCGCCTAGTTTACCAAGACCCCTGCCTAGAGGCCTAGCCCCAGCCGGCAACCCGACCATCCCTTTTAGAACCTTGCATGAAGAAACCACACAGTACTACCATCAAGCCATATAACATAAAGGTGTGACAATTGCACTCAAAATCGTTTAGATGACGGATTTTCTCCCGCAAACATGGATGTCATTTATATTAATCTCACACCAATAAATAATCAAACCAAATAGTATAAAGAGGAAGAAGAAGCTGAAGCTTCAATATTAGCCAAAGGAAAATGACGAAATGCGGATTGAATAGACAAATTCAAATTGAACAATGACTTTTTCTGCTGAATACAATGTGTGAGAGAGACTAGACAATTGACTGTGAACCCATATGTTGGGTCCCAAGTCCCTGAAACGAATCGTATTTGATTCTTTCTTTGATACAGGGGAGGGTTTAGGGTTATTTACACATTTACATTCTTATTACGCTGTAGCAGCCGGAAAACCATATTTCCGGCAAACAGCAATGACCCATAATATCGCGCCAAGCGGCTTTCAGCCACGTGGCACAGCAACGGCATATTTTACAGACACCACCAGGTGAAAAAGCAACAACCCATGATGCTCTTCCACCCTCCTAACATCTAACAGCTGACTTTGCAGTATCTCTGATGACCACCATGAATGACCTGCAATGGTTAAACATATCATACATATTTAGAAGATTTTATAAACCAGAAAATAAATTTAAAGAAAAAAACAATGAGGGTATTACTTGATACAATGACAAATGTGTGTATATACATATATATGTATGTATATAATATTAGGTCCCATGTACTTTGATCCCTGATTTCCTGGTTATAGAAAAAAGCCCTGTTTCAGATGTGGCTAAAAATCCCCAAAGTTGGGAACTTGCTGGCTTCAGTCAGAATTAATAGGAAAAAATCTGGGGTGTCAACGGGTGTATACACACGTGTGTCACTCTTTCTCATCACGAACATGGTGCCAACGCACTATGACGGAACCTCTCTAAATAATAGAGCTAAAAGTAAACTAATTTCAGGTCAAAGATGATAAAGCATCATTATCCATTCCAAACACTGCTAAACCCTTGTTGCATTGCAGAATGTTAAATTGCAATTTGTCATAAGTTCATAAGCTACTATTCTGTGCTAAGAGTAAAATCTTATTTTATAAGGGAAAAGCAGGTGTCACCTCTAGAAAGCAAAGATAATAACTTGCAAGGCTAGATTTAGAGCCTGCCACTTAGGTAGCAGTAACTTCTCTTAGTCCTGCTGCAATCTAAGGATTACCTGCATCCCCGACAAAGACAGATGTCCAGTATAATTACACAGATATGATTAATAAAAAGGTTGTCAATGTGACAATCTCTACCTCAAGATGTGACCTTTCTGATTTACCACTCAACCTGCAGTTTGATCGGAACCACTGGTGAACTGAGGAGAATTAGTAGGAAGCATAATCTGCGTGTGTCCTGGAGCTGGTGCAATTATACCTGAGAAAACCAGCAAACCAGAATCACTGATTTTACACTCGAACTATTTAAACTGCATACCACTTCCTGCCAATTTCCATCAGTGCGGCAATGTTGTATGATCATATACATGTTTTGCAGAAAAAAGAAATAGGGTTTGCAGGCATAGCGTACAATATGAGTTACCATAAATCAGGAAAAATTTAAGATTTTCAAGAGAAAATACTGATAAAGTTTTAAATTGCAATGAAGGTGTGTTATCATCTTTGTAAATGGGAAGAAGGGTTTTGGGAAGAGAATGTTGCCTGCAGGATATGGTGTTTGAATCGTCGGAATGGCAGCTGGGGATGCGGCACCGACATTGGAGCCGCCAAATTGCATTACATGATGACCTGGAACTCCATAGTTTTGAACCGTTGCATACCCATGACTCCCGGGGAGTGAATGACCCAATTGTCCATATGAATATACGCCAGGGTTAACGGTGCCTGGTACCCCATATATCTGAAGGTACTGCTGCTGAGTCATGTAAGGACTGTAGGCACCCTGGCCAAAGTTGATGAACAAAAAACGGTAACAGGACAAGTCAGCTTTCCAATAATCAAGCATTGTTCTTATACTCTTCAATAGCAAATAAAAGCTTTGTAACAACATATTAAAATAATGACCTGTGGATAGACAAATTCAGGTCCATATCCTGTGTACCTGCAAAACAGAAATTGATGAATCTCTTGAAATCATATAGCCAAATGGAGTTTCCACGTTGTATGGAATTCAAGCTTCATCTCACGCTTTTCCAAGATGGGCACTGGTTAAGTGTCAGAAAAACAATGGGAGTACAACAAGTAACTACGACAACTCAAAACTCTTAGATCCTTTAGCAGAAGAGATGAATACTATAGCACAAGCATAAAAGCTACAAAGCAAATTAAACAACATAAGATTTTCATTATAATGTGATTTTATGCATTTGCACAGCTTAATGCTAGTTAGTTACTATGTGGTCAAGCATATCCCACCCAGCATTCAACATACAGTAAACGATGACATTCACTAACGTTTCAGTCTTAGGTACCTAAAACAATTACTTGATAGCTCAAATTCAGAAACGGGAATGCTCAGGAAATGGTTGGCGAGAAAAACACTCGATCAGATAATTGTCGTGTGTTCAGGAATGAAATGTTGCCTCTTGCAGTCAAGACAAAAGGAGCCAAATTGCATAAGCTCCAACACCCAATTGGCCTCAACCGGTAAGCTTGAGAAGATAATCTAAAGTCAAGAGCTTTCTAAATTAGAACTCACCCATAAGATGGGTACACGAACCCAGGGCTGGTAACCATGAGGAATAGGGTGGTGGTAAGCAGGGTTGGGGCTTCCCATGTAAGCAGCTCGAGGCGGTTGCACACGACCGAGGATTGGAGCTGGTGATCTCAATTGCCCTGCAATCAAATCAACCAAACCAACAATTTCGTAGCAAATCAAGCATTAGAAAAGCAGTTCCTAAGTACCCAATAGAGCAAAAATGCAAGGAAAACAAATACAAAACGAGAATTAGATTAAAAATATACCATGAAAAGGGAAAGGTTGGCGGGGACGACCCAGAGAGGCAAGATTGCAGTTGGCTCTGCGGCCATCGATCAGAGGATTGGGATCCAAACAAGCCCTTCTTGCAAATTCGGGATCACGAAATGTGACCTAAACCCTCCAAACAAAAACAACCCAGAAACAAAAAAGCTGATTAATTTCAAATTTATCAAAATTTGATCAAATGTTGATATTTTTGGGGAAATTAAGGAGAAGGGTTAGTGGGTACTGACAAAGCCATAGCCTTTGGATCGGGCGGTGTTCTTATCGGTGATGACGACGGCCTCGAGGATGTCGCCGAACTGCTCGAAGTGACGTCGTAGAGTGTCGCTCTGGGTCTCCCAGGCCAGCCCCCCCACGAACACCTTCGTCAACGTCGTGTCCCCGAACGGGGAATTGAACAGCTGCCCACCTCCTTGCTGTTGCTGCTGCTGCTGCTGGTGGTAAGCCATATACACACAAACATAGAGAAGGGGGGGAAAGAGAGAGAGAGAGAGAGAGAGGATCAGGGAAGACGACGACTGAAACAAAAGGAAAATCTTCAGAGTCACGTGACAGACACGTGGACCCAGAAGGCGCTGAGCTCCATGATCTTCTGCTCTCTACCTTTTGCTTTCAGAAACCCTACCCCTACTTACTGACCTAGTAGTGGACTCTACAGAAACACAAGTAAGTCTGAAAAGTCGTAAACAGAAAGAGACAGAGTTTATGAAGAATTGAGATCGGATCAAATCAGAATTTTGAAATTGAAATTAACCCAATTCGATTCGAGGACTGTAAAGCAAGACCCAGAAGGGGATTCGTAAAAAAAGGCGCCGTGATTTGGAATTTTGGGATTTTTTGGAGGGTAAACAGCTGCAGTGAATTGCCGGGCATACGACTGACACCCAAAGGTCGTGCTAATCATTCGATCGCGCTCAGGCCCTGAGAAATATGGCTGCTTAGCTGTTATTTTTAATTTCCATCAACTTCCTTTTTCTTTTCTTTTTAAAATAATCCACCCGACATTTTCATCACTCATTGTTATTATTCTCATCAAATACTATTTTATTTTCCTCTTTTAGAAGGGGAACCCACCCCAAAAAACAAGTGCTCAATCAATAAAATGAAATAAGATTTTCGTTTTGAAAGGTTTCTTAATGCGAAGAACAAACCGTTGTAGACATATATGAATATGTTTTTAGAATGATTAAAAATGTTTTTGGCAAAAGTATTTTTTTGTTTTAAAAGCAATTTAAGTATATATTTTAAGAAGCATCAAATATGTGTTTATTGCACGAAACACTTTAAAAATATATAATTAATAAACAAACACACACAAGTTATAATATACGTGAATTAATGATGATATTGATATTAACGATTACGTGAGAAAAGCTTTTTGCTATTTTGGACATTCGAGAAACAACATAACTAATATTTAATGACCTAAAATATAATATTTAATAAAAAAATACATGTGTTAAAACACGAGTGAATTGATGCTATTATGCCTATAAATGCAACTATGACAGTAGAAAATAACTATTCCCTCTATGGAAAATTCATTCGGTTATAGCAGCTAGCAAAGGCGGTGCCGGTCGAGCATATAAAATGTCAAAACTTCAGGTGAATATGCTCTGAATTAATTAGGCTTAGTTTTCTGTACTGGATAAACATGCTACGTGTCCGTCGGGGAATTAAGAATTAACAATTAAGAGCTCTCTCTCTCTCTCTCTCTCTCTCTCTCTCTCTCTCTCTCTCTCTCTACTTTGGTGATAGAGACGCTCACAAAAACAAAAAAGATGATGGAATACATGAAGGCTTGCTTACTGTGCACGGTTCAATTGTTTAACCGTGACTTATTGTCGAAGAACACATCCAGAACAGTCACTCACATCCATTACAACACTGCCGTACAGATTGCTATTTATATGTTTCGATTTATTATTAGAAAATTTTACCGAAAAACTTCTGATACTGTTCATATTCATTTTAATGAAAAATTATATTTTTACACTAAAAAGTTAATCATGATACTATTCATTTTATCATTTATTTTATCGTTATCTTTAAAACTCAAATTTTTCAAATCTTTTTCATTAGTTTATTTATTTATTATACGGTAGGATTGCAGACTTTGCTAAACAGCATCAACATCGAACTCAGTGGTTTGGATGTATAGGGATTTCGGAGGGGATCCCAACAAGGGTTGAAAACAAGGACAGCGGAAGTTAAGAAACTTCCTTCCCCTAGGTGACGCGCTGCTCGTGAGGAAACAGTACCGAAAAACACATGCATCCATCGTTTGACGTTCTTAAAGAAAGCGTAAGAGGTATCAACTCATAATACTCATTTAGCGTTTGCTTAGTAATTATATTGTTCTTGAAATAAATAAAAATCTAACGTAGATACTCACGAATTATGCGCTGATCCATCATATTGTTGATATCTTAAATCTTATAATACGTGATAGGAAAAACATAGCTACCACATTTAGTCCACTTTGGATGGAACTTAGAACAAAACACGTTTGGGTGGAACTTGGAAGACATCACCATCATATGTTTGGAAGATGAATTATCGCACATCGAGTCTCCAATCTTTTTTCATCTTGTTTCGAAAATCATGATAAAGTCTTCAATCTTCATCAACTATCGTGATTTTCAAACCCGATCCAATTAAAGATAAGCCTATATGTGTACATGAGCTTGGATATCACTTCTCCAACTTGGACTCTTACGTGGGCTTGGGATATGTTACGACTTCAACCAAACTGACGAGGCCCAATCAGTATCATCTTGTCCCAGGAAACTCGGAGGATTTTGGACGTATTGGGTGGATAACCCAAGTGCAGTTAGTTATTTATATGGCACATTTACTTTATAGGAAAGAGAAAAATATTAAATCGGAGAACTTTGAAACAGAGGAAGTAAGGAAAAGGAATCGATTAACTACGGAGACTAGCTGATTCAATTACTAATTTTCAGGTATATATTTTATTATAAATTTTAACGAAAATTTCCCATTTTTATACTCTAAATGTATTGTTAAAAACAAGAAAAGTAAGAAAGTAAACGCAAATAACTCAATAATCAAAATGATTTTAATTCTAATTCATGTGAGCAAACATATTATTAACCTATATTGTAGACATGTAAATCTAATAAGAAAAAAGAGAAAATTTGTTCTAAAAAATAAAAAATAAGAAAAAAGAAAAACATAACCCTAGCAATTGGCTCAGTGCTAAGGGTACGGACTATTGCTCTCCAATAAACAAAAAAAACATGGGAGGTCCCAGGTTCGATGCTCCAAGTCACTGAGTCTGCTTGGTTGTGGTCACGGGTAGGATGAAATTACCTATAACCTCTCCAGGCCTGGAAAGAATGGATAATCGTGATTTGTCACTACTTCTCCCCCTTTAAAAAGGGATAAGAAAAAATGAAAAACATTTTATTAACGTTTAATATTCATATATGTTCATAAAACGTTTTCCCGATCATCATGTGTGCTTGCTTATTATTAAACACGTTTTGAATGCCATGCACGACCATGGGTAAGCGCAATCCATCCAAAAATTGAAGGAAAAATACGTTTATGTTCCTAGCAGTAGTGACGAACAGATTCAGATTTATACATATACGTTCACTTCAAGCCGTCAAAATCACATTTTAATTAATTAATGGGTAAATTATATTTTACCCCTTCAAGTTTGGGTTCGATTTTAATTTCTCACAACATCTTTAAAACATTTCAATTTCATACATTTACTTATTAAATTACATTTTAATTAATTAATGGGTAAATTAAATTTTACCCCCTCAAGTTTGGGATCGATTTTAATTTCTTACAAGATCTTTAAAACATTTCAATTTCATACATTTACTTATTATTTTATTTAAATTTCATACATTCGTTCGAAAATCTGTTAAGTAAACCGTTACGTGATGACGTAACAAATATGGGATCCACATTTGTCCTGACATGGTTGCCAAATTTGTACCATATGGCAAACAAAATAATTTTTTATGCATTTAAAATATTATAATAATTTACCCTATTAAAAAAAAAAATAATAATAATAAAAACCCAGAAACCCATCCACCTCCATCTCCTCCACTCTCTTCACCTCCCCTCCCATCAAAAAACCCACCCCACCCCTACCTCCCCTGCAACCCCCCCCCCCCCAACCCCTATTCTCCCTCCCGAGCCTCCCAACTTCATGTCCATCTTTCTCCATCACCACCACCTATCTCATACAACTACAATGTCAATCCCCTTCCCACCGGAGCAACCATCTCCATCTCCTTCATCCTCACAGCCACACTTGTTCATCCATAATCCCTAACCATCTCCCATCCCCCATCACCCACCCTTTAAGACGCCAAACTGCTCAACCCACCTAAAGAATTGGAGGGCGTGCTCCCAGTTCCGAGTGGCGGCTACGGTTGGTGCTGCAGCTTCGAACTGTGGCAAATTCCGTTGAGATGAAGAGGTGGAGGTGCGCGAATGCTTGAACATTGGAGGGTAGAGGCCGCAGAAGTGATGGGGGAATTTATTAAGTGTTTAGCCACGTAGCACAAATGTGGCGGCAACGTCAGCACAAATGGGGACCTCATATTTACCATTTCATCACTTAACGGTTTACTTAACAAAATTTCTAACGGATGTATGAAATTGAAATAAAATGATAAGTAAATGTATGAAATTGCAATGTTTTAAAGATGTTGTAAGAAATTGAAATCGACCTCAAACATAAGGGGGTAAAATATAATTTATCCTTAATTAATTAATGAACTAATTTACATAAGCAGTAGAAATTAACAACACGTACGTACTAATTAGTTTGCATGCCATTAATTCACAGGCACGAGTTAAAAATTAGGTCTTGATTATAATATCGCTCGATGATGGCTTTTCTTCTTTGTGACTTTCTAATTATATGACTCGTACTAACTAGCTCTTCGTTTAATACGTGCCTAATCGTCTCAAATGTTATAATAAATCACAACTTTGAATCCCCTCCATCTATTGTAGATTGAAAATGGTTAAAAAGGATCGAAGATGATACTGTAAAAATTAATAAATTTAGGCAAAACAGTATGTTGAAGAATGCTAGAACTGTGCATGTGATTAGATTGAGACATTATCGATATAATTAATAGTGAACCACTGATTCCACTCTAAAATCTTAACAAGATATACCAAATATCAAGTACATAGGGCCTTTCGCCTTAATTCTATCTTACCTAGCACGGTATGTTTATATTGATGTTTAAGAAAATTGTTGTACATGGTGTTCAGGCTAGATCTGTCCCTCGCACAACTCTCTTGGGTCTTGCTTGTCGAGCAAGGTTTGCTGCTTGATGTACTGCAATATGAGTTTATTATTAGTTTGAATCGTGCCTTTGTAGGACCTTTGTTAGGCCTTGAGGCTCTCAATCAAAACTAATATGGGTCTGAGCATGCCACCGTTATCTTTGTATAACAGATTGTTTTTTTTTGGTTATTAAATGGACTGATTACTTGCGCCACAGGTTTTTTAGACTTCTTAGTTGGATTATTTACAAATGGGTTAAGTCTATATAAAGTTCTTTTTCTTGCCTTGTAAACAAGGATTTTTACTCAGAATATCATATGTCCAATTAAAGGGAGTTCAAGGCCCTTCAAATTATTTCTCTGGTTATAGTTTTAGGTTAACAATAAAGAAGCAATGTTAATTAGCTTAGCAAGATTAATCATAGATGAAACTTTGAATGAAAAGCATTCGAAAATGATATAGGATCCATTGAAAAATGCATAAATAACAAATTTACTTTATGTAAGTACAAACAAAAGGAGAATTGGGCAAGATTATGACCTTGTTAGGCAATGTTCGTCTTCTTACAACCACTTCTCTTTGTGTTTTACAGGGGTGGTAATCTTTGGAGAATGAAATATAAATCGGGTTTACAAACTAAAGAGATTCGATACTACAACACAGGGAAAACGTAGTAGATCTTCTCACTACTACAATATTAGCTTTAGGTGTCGAATGATGGTGGCGGTTTAATAAGCCATTATGTCAAATAAAAGATATCCGACACATCATTTAGTTAGTGTCAGATAACAATGAAATCATGTCGGTTATATCCGACATAAATTCCTGGCGGATATTTAGTGTTGGATGCAACCGCCATAAAATTATTATAACCGCCAGTATTTTTGAATTTTTTTTTATAAATATTTTTAACATATTCTAGCGGTTTTTAAGTTAATGGTGGCGGTTATAACCGACATAAATTGACTATTTTATTATTTTAGTTTCTGAAGGTTATTATTTTAGTATTCTGGTGGTTATAACCAACAGAAATTGACTATTTTATTATTTTAAATGTTATATTGATTAAAAATAAATAAATAAACACATGGTTTAAATATATTTTTTTTCACTCATGGCCCTGTCGAATATAACCGACACAAAACAAAGCAAAATTTTGGGTGGCCGCAAGAATAATCTCTGAATGTTTTTTTTTTTCACTCATGGTCCCGTTACCTAATCTCAGAATTTTTTTTTTGCGATTTTTTACACATGCTATCTCAGAGTATAAACAAACATATTTAACGGTTGGATCGTTGAAACTAGTTTCGTAGAATGCATACCCTATCAAATTGATAGATTTAACAAACACTTAAGAATTAATGTTATACTTCCATTTAAGTATAAAATAAGATTTATCCACTAGTGTAAATATTTTAAATTGAAGATCGAATTCATTCATTGCATTCTTATAGGATCGAGGAGTGTAGCTGTAAAAAATCATCAAAATCGAAGCTAAAATAACCGCTAAATTGTGATTTTTTGTTTATATCCACCGAAAACTTTTGTTCCGTTACCTAGTATCTGAATGCTTGTTTTTTGCAATTTTTTACATATGCGATCTCAGATTGTGCACAAACAAATTTGACGGTTAGATCGTTGAAAAATGTTTTGTAGAATGCGTATCACACCAAAACGGTAGATTAAACAAACACTTAGAGTTAATGTTAAACATTCTCATCAAGTATAAAATAAGATTTTATGGTATCCACTAGTGTAAATATTTTAAATTGAAGATTGAATTTATTCAACGCATTCTTATAGGGTCGAGGATTGTAACTATAAAAAATCATCAAAATCGGAGCTAAAATAACCATTAAATTGTGATTTTTCGTTTATAACCGTTGAAAACTTTTGTTTTGTTACCTAGTCTCTGAATGTTTGTTTTTTGTGATTTTTTACGTATGCGATTTCGGAGTGTGTACAAACAAGTTTGACGTTTAGATCATTGAAAAAAGTTTCGTAGAATGTGTATCACATCAAAACGGTAGATTAAATAAACACTTAAGAGTTAATGTTATACTTCCATTAAGTATAAAATAAGATACTAGCGTAAATATTTTAAATTGAAGATGAAATTTATTCATTGCATTCTTATAGGGTCAAGGAGTGTAGCTGTAAAAAATCATTAAAATCGAAGCTAAAATAACCGTTAAATTATGATTTTTTGTTTATAACCATTGAAAACTTTTGTTCCGTTACGTAATCTCTGAATGTTTGTTTTTTACGATTTTTTACATATGCAATCTCGAATTGTGTACAAATAAGTTCGACGGTTAGATCGTTGAAAAAAGTTTCGTAGAATGCATATTGCAGTAAAACGGTAGACTAAACAAACACTTAGAGTTAATATTATACTTCCATTAAGTATAAAATAAGATTTTGTGGTATCTACTAGTGTAAATATTTTAAATTGAAGATTGAATTCGTTCATTGCATTCCTATAGTGTCACATCCTGACCCAGGCCCCCACCACATCTTGGGTTCGACTCCGTCGTAGCATGATATTGTCCGCTTTGGGCCCCGACCACGCCCTCACGGTTTTGTTTCTGGGAACTCACATGAGAACTTCCCAGTGGGTCACCCATCATGGAATTGCTCTCGCGCGCTACTCGCTTAACTTCGGAGTTTCTACGGAACCCGAAGCCAGTGAGCTCCCAAAAGGTCTCATGCTAGGTAGAGACGAGAATATACATATAAGGCTTACATGATCCACTCTCATGGGCGATGTGGGATGTTACATATAGGGTCGAGGAGTGTAGCTGTAAAAAAATCATCAAAATCGGAGCAAAAATAACCGTTAAATTGTGATTTTTCGTTTATAACCGTCGAAAAATTTTGTTCCGTTACCTAATCTCTGAATGTTTTTTTTTTTTTGCAATTTTTTATGTATGCGATCTTGTAGTATCTACAATCAAGTTTGACGGTTAGATCATTAAAACTAGTTTCGTAGAATGTATATCTCTGTTAAATTTGCCTAAATTTTGAAGTGGAAAAAGTAATTTGTGCTAAATTTTTATTTATGTTTTTCAAGTATTGATTAGACAATATTTAGTTTGTGTGATGACATTTTCATTGTACAATTATCTTTTTGTTTCTTTATTGCATATTTTACATAGGTTATTATCTATTAAACCAAACAATTATTTATTTAAATTTTAAAAATGTATTCTATTTTAATACATATTATTTATTTATTTATTAAACCAAACGATTATTATTTTATTTTTTTAAATAGTAACAATTTTTGGGGGGGGGGAATTTAAAATTTTAGGAGGAAATTTAAAATTTTGGGAGGGAATTTTGGGGGGATTTTTGCCGCCATTTATTTTCTGTCGGTTATAACCGACAGTAATGAAAATTTTCCAAAATAAAACCCCTCAATCTCTTCCTTGCGTCAGTGCCTTCTCCCTTCCCCCTTTTCACCTATCCGCATTTCCTTCTCTTCTCTTCTCTTATCTTATCTCCTCATTTGCTTCTCCCTTCCCCCTTCCTTCCCCCTTTTCTCCCCTCACTTCCTTCTGTCGGCTTCAACACTTGCAACTGAGAGCCTTTGGGAAAGGACAAGGTGAAATAATTCATTCACTTATGTATATGCGTGTGCTAAGCATGAGTTCAAGCACAGTTGTCGAACAGCCAGATTCAATTGGGAGGCTGAAGCTCTTGCGCTACCTCGATTTATCCTCTTTTTGTTTGATTTTATTTTCTTGGCAACCAACCAGGCATCAACTTTTGATTTCTCGAAAACCCTAATTATCCATTTCTTCGATTAAAGTGATGTAGGCTATGACGAGAAACGACAGAATTTGATTTGGAGAATTGATTTCACTTGGGCTATGGAAAAGGACGAGAACAAGAAGCAGAAGAAGAGCTCGAAAGACAGCATGGCGACGCAATGGCAATGGCAGAGCATGATGGAGAACTTGTAGCTGGTGCACCATGAGCTTTCCATTATCATAGATCTCATGAACACTGTAAGTATTTCGATTTTCATTCGATTTCGGGAAGAGATTCATTTGAGGGAGTAATGTTGCTTGTGATTGAGTGATTCTAATGGAATGTGAATGTGCGCAGGTAGAAACAAACAATGCTGTAACAGTGGCTAGCATGACGTGTCCTACGCCACTTCCTAATGAAGCTATGTCTGATCTTACTGTGTCTGCATCAACCAAGCTTCAATGCTTCAGGGTAAATTTCGTAAATTTTTTTAATTCGATAACTTTTTGTTTTGATTGTTCGTGGATATCTGTTTATGTGTTATTGATTACTATTTCAGCATTTTGGAAAGTATTTTAAGCAGTCTGACAAAGCTTTGGACCGACAGGTTGCTTGAGAAGCGAGATTTTACGGTGCTCTGATCAGGTGAATCTACAATGTTTAGTGATGCTCTGGCAATGATGTTAGTTTGTTAGCCATTGATTATTTCTTATCACCCAGCAAAGCTATTTGCTTTAATTATATATATTTTTGCGTCACTTGTTTGTATCACCTATAAACAACTTCAATAAGCCTGTTGGTTTCTTCTTGCACAGAGGAATTTGGTATAATAAATATGGTATAAAGAATAGTGCAAGGAGATTCTTTGAGATATTTGATCATGGCCAAGAAGAACAAGAACCCGGTCAGGGGAGGGTTCTATGGCAATGTTTTTGGGCAGGCTGGTGAATGCTCCGATATGTCAGGAAGAATCAACGCAAAAGTCACTGGCTTGGAGGATTCAAGTGCTCCGATGAGGATATCTATTAGTTTGAATTCTAGTAACCGTGACAGTTTTGGTGTGCCCATACAAATTCTTCCCCTGTCAAACATGTTGTCATCAGAGAGGAAGGATTTGAAACATAGGTTGAATATGGAAAATGCAGTGAATGCAAGGGAAAGAAATGATTCAGAAAGTGGTTAATATATATTTATTTATTAATATATTTTTTGTCGGTTTTATCCGACAATAATGCTTTTATTTATTCATTATTAATAAATTCGTTGTCGGTTATAGCTGATACAAGTTCTGTCGATTTTAGCCGACAAAAAATGCTCTTATTTATTCATTATTAATATATTCTCTGTTGGTTATGTCCTTCACAATTTTTGTCGATTTTAGAGTATTTTCAATCGGAAGATTCATTTCCTGACGCTAGCAATTCTGTCGCTTATTATATCCGTCACTGTATCCATTTTCTGTTGGATTTTGCTTAAAATCCGACAGTAACATACGTTTCTTGTCGGTTATCATAGTGACACTAATAAATGGTTTCGTAGTAGTGTCTAAAACTTGACAAAAGATGGCTTTCTATGGTGGACCTACAACTAAAAGGGTAAAGTTTGAACAAACAAAAACTTTTTCGTTTCTTGCTTAGTGCAGAGTTGAATGTCTTTTGATTGATTGGTTGAGTGTCTTTCTTCCTTGTGTCTTTCATTGCTTTTATAGACTCTCTAGCGCTAGCCCAACTGTCCAGGCCTCCCCTTTTGGTGATGGCCTCCAGAGTATGATGAGTCACCATCTACTTTTGTTATTTACCTCTTCATGCCCCGAAAAAATACTTTTTGCTGGGGGGAGCTGCCCTCTGTCACTTGTCACTTCTCACATAGGCTTGTTGCCTATTTCTTGGCAAAAATGATTTTCAATTCTTCCTAGGCTGCTACTGTCCAAGCCCAATCATCCTTCTACTTTTTGCGTTAGTGAGCCTTCAATCGCACTAATCCCAGCATTAAATATCCACTCAAACACATAGAACATGATTTGTGGGGGACACATGACATGACAAACATGCATGCAAGTACGCCAGCTATCATATGTATATATAAAACAAAGGAGACAGGCATGCATGCATGCATGATAAAGAATGGGCAGAGGCTACGGGGAGTATGGGAGGAGGAGTTGGAATATGGTTGGAATGTGGTGGTTTTAATCGGTATATAATTATCAATGTTCGTAGGTGTGAGTTTGGCTTCATAAAATAATACGTATTGCATGCATGCATCTATGAGCCCGTAAGTCGTCCCTCGTGGGCTTCTATTTTATTTATTTCTTTATTTTCATATTGATCTTAGGGAGCTATACCATTTCATTTTGTGTAACATGTAAATAAAATTATTTTTATTTTTTAGTTTTTGGTTTGGATTTTGTTTTAAGATTTCAGAGAGATGAGACGGTGATCTACCAACACAATAATTTAGCAGTTTTTGGATGTAGAATTTTTGTATTTTCAACATTTCTTGTGTCGTTGGTAGATATTTATTTTGCAGTACTTTCTACCTTCATTCCTCTGTCACACATACCTCTTCTATATTGTAGAATAAAAATTGAAAACTAATATCAAAACGATTATCAAACCAATCGTTAGAGCAAAAGATATTAAAGAATACAAAATATATGGTATACTGGGTTTGTTATCTCTGATTCAGTGTCTTTTTTTCTCCTCTCTCAAATCTTGACATGTGTATAAAAAATAACTCTAATTTAACATCATTAATAAATTAAAAAAAATAAAGGGAGCTGTTATTAGCACTCTAAAATCTCATTTTACACTTCTTACAAGTATATTTTTCTTTCTAATTATAGAAAGTTTGGAGTGTAAAATGAGATTTTAACGGAAAGGGATCCTCTCCTGATCCCTTCATCCTAATTCACCAAATCAGGAGATCCATGCCGTTGAGATTTGACTCAATGGCTGAAGTTATTATAACTTTAAAGTGGGCCCTAGTTTGTAGCCATTGGATCAAATTTCAACGGTACTGATCCTCTAATTTGGTGGATTAAGAGAAAGGGATCCGGAGAGGATCTATTTCCCTAAAAAACTAAAGAAACAATAAGCCTAAGATACCCACAATCTGACGGCTGTTAGGTTTACACTTTACACACAGCCCAAACCCCAACGACCACCCAAACGGGCCACCCCCGCGTTATCGGCGGTAACTCATTTTCCCTTCCACCAAAACTTCCCTTTGTCTTCCCCTCTCTCTTTTAGCCCAAGATTTAGACTTTCATCCTCAAATTGGGGATAGAATCAGAGCTTTTTTTAATACAAAAAATATAGTGAAAATCTGATGTATATCATCAAATCTTGAAAAGAAAAACGGGGATTTTTTACAGTTGCGGTTAAACCCAAGAAGAAAAAGAATTTTATTGGCGGGTTTGCCGGTGAGAAAGGGGAAGAAAGTAAAATTGAAAGAGAGGAAATGAGCTATCGCTGGCGATGTGGAGTGTCGGCGCTGACTAGGTTGTGTGTGGTTTGGTGGGTGGTTATCGGGTAGGTGGAGAGTTTGGCTCCTTTTGTTTTTCTTTAATTTCTTTTCATTTGTTATATTAGTTTCTAAAAAAGATAATACCATTATATTAATTTTTGTTGTAGGCATAATTTATTGAATCGTATAAAGGAGGCCAGAGAGAAAAATGAGGTACGACACATAGAGAGAGAAGAGAGAGATGTGTAATTGTGAGGTGTGTGTTATCTCACCTCATTGTGCCTTTATTTATAGTAGTAGGGAAGGTAAATTTCTTACCCCAATAAGATTACAACTCTAATATGATGATATCTAGTCTAAAACATATGATAGAATCTCATAAGGATATCCTAGATATGATAAGATTTACCTAATCACATTCCTAATATAATAAGACTGCAGCATTCCCCATTGAGTGTGTAAATACTTAAACAAATGGCACATCAGGTCTTCAGTGATGAAGTAAATTCAATTGATGAAGTTGTCAACACAATGAGCGAATACGAGTTTCAAAACAACGGAAGAATGTATAAAAGGTAAAACTCACAAAACCTCATTATGGTAAAACCCAAGGTGGGATAAAAACTCATAGGCTAAGGAGAAAAGTGAGAAGTTGCATTAAGTAAAAAATATACGTCTTCTGGATACAAGTAGAAAAGTTCACAAGGGTATGACCAGCCCAGGATGGGTGCCTCATCAAAACTTAATTAGGTAGCCAAAACCCAGTGGGAAAAATGCTCCTAATCGTAGGGAAAAAGAGTACATTAAGATCAAGTAAGTATACTTCTGGATACTCCCCCTCAGTTTGACAGATCTTCCAAATAAGAACTACAAACATTGCATATGAATAGTTAGGCATACCAATTCCTCGGACAAGCTTCTGGAAGGTTGACTTCGGCAGTGCCGTCGTGTAAAGGTCAGCAAGGTTGTTTAGGATCAGCTTGCATGACTTCAACCTCCTGATACTTTGTTGATGTAGATGTAGATGCAATATGTCTTGGCGTTGACTTCGATGATGTATCATGTCTTGGTTGGGTTGATACATGCGGCATAGTTTTCATGGATCGTCGTCGGGACTCAATGATGGATAAAAACAATAAGTACTTCGAATATGCTCAACAAAAACTCTCAACCATGTCTCATGTGTAGCGTAGTGAAGTAAGGTGGGTCTTGGAACGATTCGAAGGTTTCACAACTAAGGTCATATCGTGGACCTCCAAGATTTTGTGATATCCCTAACAGTAAATACATAACCATTCGAGGATTTGCCTTGTGTGGGTTTGATAAGTAACCAGCATTAGCATAACAAACAAGGCAAGCATCATTCCGAGGATCAAGGGGGTTGGATCTGCTCAGGATGCATTGGGATTTGCCTAAATTCGTAATACCTTCAAGGTGGCGGAAAACGTCTTTAATACCAATTCAATGGTAACATCGAATGAGATGTCCTATCTAACACAATGAGCTAAGTATAACAAAGCGCAAAGTTGAATTTAGATATGGAATTTTGAATTCCATAACCTCTTCAAGGGTCTTATTTGGTAACATCTTCGGGATGTAGTTTGACTGGTAAACCAAAGTATACTAAAAAGGTAAGACCTTCGGGGTATAGTTTGACTAGTAGACTAAAGTACCATCAGAACAATGCTTCAACTTCAGGTCAAGGCATAAACGAGTTTTCCTATGATCCTTCATCTTAAATTCCGTCTTTAGATGTGAGGCAGTTTTCTCAAGCTCTTCTAAAGTCTTAGTGAGATGCATATCATCAACATAAACTGCAACTCTAGCAATTTGAAATAAGACCTCATAGTTTAACATGCAAGGGCATACTTCATATCCTTGACTGATCAAATAATCACTTTGACGGGTATACCACATCCGTCATATTGTTTTAATTCGTAAGTGAACGTCTCAAAAGAGTTGAGAAGGTGTTCCATGGTTTGGAACTATTTGAACCAGTCCATGTAATTCTTTGAGAACTTACATGTAATCTCCGTATCAATATCCATATGGAGAAACACTAACCACATTCGTAATGCTGTTATCAATCGCAGGGCGTTTGAGAGAAACCTTACACCATAAGGTGTGCATCATATCGCACTGTTTTATTCATCTCATTATACTTCATTTCCCACTTGTAACACAACAAGGTTACCTTGGGCAGTGCAGGAATGATAGGTCCAAAACACACTTTGGTAATGAATTTAACCTAGATTGTAATTTTGGTTGTCCAATCAGTTCTACGTTGTCATTAATCAAAGGAACACAGTTTGATATCGTCGCTTTTTATTTATGTCGGTAACTACCATATAAGTGAAAACATCATCAATGATAATCTCACTCCCATTCCTTTATCTTATCGGGAGTAATCCAAATGAATCCGATAAGATAGAAATGATTTGAGACAACGATCGAGTATAGATTCATTATTGTGTCGTGACTTTCCTCTTCTAGGGAGTGAATTATTATTGTGCCGTGCTTCAGGCCAAGACTGATTCATTGGCTATCTGCTAGTGTGCTGGACCATCAACAGGGGTGGCCAAACTGTCCAACAAGAGTGGCACATCATTCGGGGATTTTGACTCGACATCCATTAAGTACATCTATCCTTGTAGGCTTGTTTGTAGCTAGTATATGATATCGTCACTTTAAAAGCTAGAATACATCGTACTTGCCTATCACACTTGTGTGGTACGGGGATCGAGATGAGACATAGTAGGCAACGTCCACGTAAATTTGTGTCGTTCTACAAGAACGTTGACGTTCTTATCTCCCCCCAATGGCGGGAATATTGTTTCATTGAAGTGACAATCCGTAAATAAGCTTTAAAGAGATCACATGTAAGGGCTTTAAGAGATTTAGTGTGAAGGAGAATTGTAATCGACAAAGATTCACATCCTTCTTTTGAGGACCCATATTGGTACGTTGCGGGGTGCAACTTGGCACATGGAATGCACACCTAAATGCGTAAATATGAAATGTCAGGTTTATACTCAGTAACCAACTGTAATGTCGAAAATGGTTGGGTGGTAATAGGCCTCAAGGTGGACCAACATAATTGCGTACAAGATTGCATAGCCCTAGGCAGAAACCGAAAGTTGGTGCATTCACCAAGGTCTGGGCAATCATTGAAATTGCGCTTTATGATCACTCTGCGAGGCTATTTTGGGTGAATTACAAACCTAAAAGAAATGCAATAATTATCGAAGCATCTTCGATATAAACTCTTTGGCATTATCCAGTCTTCCAAACTTTATGGGATAATTAAGGTGGTGAACCCTTAAAATCATAAGTATATGTGGATAGCCATATGACTAGTCCAGTCATCAACCAAAACCATAAGTATTTATATGGTCCGCATTTTGGTTGGATTAGTCCACATATATTCCCTTGAATTCACTATGAAAAGAGGGTTGTTTTGTATCTTTGCAAGAGATGATATAGAAAATCAAATTTCCCAAATGAGTGGGCTTAGCAAAGTGTGCTTGTAAGCACAAGATCCTTAGTTCGGGTATGGAGATACGTCGTGGCATCATTGTTCGACCTAAATGTTCCAAACGGTTGTGCCAAAGCAAGTAAACTACTTGAATCACCCGGTTGTAGGCTGGCCACATATGGCGTGTTCCTAGTTTGGGAAACAGCTTATTGGCCCAAAAATATAGCTTTGGGCTTAGTATTTTGGAAGTGGTACAAAGATATTACACTCTATTCTCTTCAATGGTTTCATTCATGATTATTGTTCTCTCAAATATTCTTAAAACTCAACGATGTTCTTCCAGAACGAGAATAATATAAGGTCTTTTAAATGGTAATTTAGTACTATTCATACAACGAGGAGCGTGCCAATGCTCTTAATCAGGTTTGATAGACCTGAAGTCATTGCTAAAGATGTGATTTAGGTATAAAGTTAGTGTGCGTAGTATTGCATTCGTCTAGACAACTAACTTTCCCACATTCGTACCTAATCACTCGTTTAATTAAATTTGGTCACATGTATACAAGAAACATGATTCAATTAACTCATATTTGAGGACAATATTGATAAGATTATCCATAACTAAAACAAAAACCAAACTTGAATCCAAGAATATAGAAAAATGTTCACAAAGTAAATGGTTTACTAAGGGGAGTCGGCCAACAAGGCCCCTTATGTCAAAATTCTGCTCTTCTAACGATGTTCGGTTGAGCAAAATTAGTCTCACATATTGACTACGAGAATGGTACTTCTCAATGACATTGGTAGGGGCACAAACAGGTGCATAACCAATGATATTTTCCATCCAAACAGAAGTAGATTCTGCAGGGTTGAGGTTCGGGAACAATATCTCTAATTCTTGAAGTTTTAGGTCTTAAGTGCCAAGGATCATGCTTCAAGCATGTGACATACCTTGACAAGCCCTGATTCTACCATAGGTTGTAAAAACAAACTCAAAATTGGATCATGAAAAAGACAAACCCATACTTGGGTTCGATAGGCTCCAACTGAAGTTAGAGGGGTCTGTTTATGAGGCCTCTGCCGAAGCAGAGGAATACCTTTGGTGCACCTCTGCCAAAACAAAACATGCCCTTTGGTACACCCCTGCCGAAGCAGAGCACCGCCATTCGGTAGACTCCATCCGAAACTAGGTGTATACCGTTCGGTACTTCTCAACCAAATTGTTGGGGTACCTTTCTCTTACAAGTGTGGTAGTGATAAGATCCAAGAATTTGGTAAACTTCTGCTCTCCACGCTGCTACTTTAGAAGTGAGTTAGAAATAAGGAAGGACGAGCAAGTATTCTCCAGTCAAAATTCGATCAGATTTATAAGATTCAGAATCGTACTCATTTATGGACCTAATCATGGTGTGCTTCAACCAATATCTTGCATGATCAGACGGTCCGTATGAGTGAGCCAAAGAGCCATGAAATCCTCATCCGAGAGGTGCTTTTGTTTTGTAATTCTTTAGGCATAAGTCTTTGAATAAAAAGCATGGCAGAGGCTTATTCAGCTCTTCCATGCCATTGTTGGCTTCAATGGTTTCTTAACTTCTTGATATTCAAATAGAGATTCACGTCTTGTACCCACATATAATGGTTTATATCAAGAAACGTCCAAATCAGTGAAATCGAACTTGTTATGGTTCGACAATCCATTGAATGGATAGAACAAGATTGTGATTGGTGCTATGGAAATAAGATCTCCATAAACATCAAAGTTAGAACATTCGGTATTTAAGACATGGTTTACATGAAAATGTTGGGTTTTCATGTGTGTATTGTTTTATAAAAACTTCAGGTTTCAATGACATTAAATTTGAAACTACAGGTTCGAGTTTAGTTATAAACTTCTGGTTCATAAAAATGAGGTACCTATAAGAACACATAATATAATATACAACTAAGTGTAGTTGATACATCCCAACCCGAAAAGTCCATCTAGACTCCAAATCGAGTTGTGTTGGTCGACACTAGGAGGGTGACGAAGCCATAAAGTGAAGTGATGTGGAAAATGTGAATAAATTTCAACCTAAAAGTGCCTAAATATAAGAGTGCACATGTGAGTGGGAATGAACCCATTTCACACTTGATGTCATAGCATAAGTAAAGTACATTGGAGTAAATTGAGAATTATACCATCGAGGGTAATGTCCAATACCAAGATTTGCCAATAATCTTCGTCGATACAAAAGCTCAGCTATTAAAACCTGGAGGGGCGAAAAACAAGGGTAAGTGGGCCAAAAAATAAAGCTTTGTAAAAATTGTTTTAAAAACATAAAAACCCTTCACCGTAAAACAAGTATAATTTCTAAAATTTACATACTACGTATAGTATGAAAATACTTACCGTAGCCTGCAATATCGCAAGAATACAATACGTCACAAAATTCGTAATTAACTACATGACGTCCGTAATCACATAATCTCGCACAAGTAAACATATCATATCGAGTTCTTATTGACACATGTTGACACACGAGTTTATGCAAAGATATTCTGACATGAACATGATTAGGAGTAACAATGATATACGCTCTAGTACTATAATTACATGAAGACTGGCATTATGCGCAGCACATACGAGTTCTAATTGCCTTTAGCAATCTAAGACAAGATTGGCACCTACAATGGATCCAAAGTGAGCGTACGGTGCAATGTGCATATGCACGTGAAAGACTGGCCCTGGCCTGGGTGAGTACTAACACCGGTACAACAAACGATGAGCAGATAACATAAATATGGTCACTCCACAATGATTTGATAACTCTAGTCAACATAATAGTATTCATAGCCGTAAATATAATTATGGCATCGATAATAATACACATACCTGTGCATTCCGTAGAACGTAGCATAACTTCATAATTTCTATCATTGTGCCAAAATCTTATAAACATCACGCTAATCTAGGCGTATTGTAGAAAACTATTTTTGATATGTATAAATGGAAACTAACAATTATATATACTATATAAAAGAAAAGACCCACTCATAGATCATGTCGTCAGGTCGAACTCACCTAGTGAGTTTTGAAGATCCTCGCGATGTGTTTCACCTAGAAACGAAACCATTAATGTAAATATAACGTACTAACGTAATTAAGCATTTTCGTACAAGGTATGGCTAATAAAGGAACCATTTTAAAATGGTCGAATTTCGAAAAACAGACGGTGAATTCAAATTCGGCACGTCAAGAAACCTAAAAAGGGACCTTGGGTTCCTCCACGCGCCGCCGCACGCGCTTCCACAAGTGGCTGCACTGGTAGTCATGTGCCACACGGGCCGATGACAAACAAGAGTCCATGCGCGCCCACGCGCTTACGAGTACCATCGTACTCGCCTTCCTCATGAAGGCCTACGTTTTGCAGGTTTTTGGTCCAACTTCCAAAGCTCCTATCAAGCTCGATTCTCCAACAAAATCCATGATACAAAAACCTAAGTGAAGCTAGAAGTGTAGGAAATAGGTCTATACCCATTGGAAGCCCAATCATGGTTGGGGTTGGCCAGGAATTTGGTCTGAAAGTGGTCAAATAGCCACGGTTCCTAGTTTTCTAGAAATCTGGAAAACTTCCTCCCTTGCCATTTCTGCCATGAATCCAGTCCAAACTTCACTCATTAAGCCTAAAAGTCATTTTAAACCATGAGGGATATCACACAAAGCATAATCGACACTCACCTTCACAGAAAATGGTGAGATCCACGTCGGTAAGTCTCCACAGTGTTAGAGCTCCATGATCCAAGAGCCATTCTCGTTGGGATGTCTGGAACTAACTCTAGGGCTAGGTTTCAAATGGTAGGATATTGTGGGAGCGTTGGTTCAACAGTCATCTGCTATGGAAGACGACGATGGTGATGGCCTCAGCCTCACGGCTGTTCTATGTTTGTAGAGATGAGAGAAACGACATGGAGGTTAAGAGAGATGGATGCATAACAAGAGAGAGACAAAGGGATATGGCATGGTGGTTCAGGTGTAGTTCCCGGATAGGTGGCGAGGTGGTGGTTGTGCTGCTAGGCTCCACAGTTTTTTCTTTTTTTTACAGAGAAAAAAGAGAGATGAAATATGAGAATGAGAAAGCTGAGAGGGTTAGAGGGAAAGAGGTGAGGTGGTAGCCAAAAAGTGGTGAAGTGAGGTGGGGGAGATTAAAAAAAAAAAAAAAAAAAGTGAGGGAGGAGAATGGGGTGTGGGCCCCACGTGGTACACATCCTAAGGCCAAAACAAAATCAAATTATCTCCCATAAATGTGAAATTACTAAAACGTCCTTTACGCTCATAGTTCCATAAAATTTTAATCGTAGCTTCGAATTTGATTCCACTTACGCTTACACGTTCGTATTGTTGAGTACTTCGAGAATACGGTAAAATAGTAGCTTGTACACATCACAAAAAGATAGTCAATGAAAGTCAACAAACTTACCTCTAGGGCATTTTTGTCAAATCACTCTTTTAAAATTTATAAAATCGTAAAATTAGGGACGGGTTATCGCAGTAGTAGATTTAGGTTGCTTCAGGAACTCAAGTGTAAGTGCTTCGGGACTACGAAAGGGAGTTAGTGGTTAAAAGAAATGAAATAAAATATTGAATCGTTAATATCCAAAAGTGGGCTTCAGGCCAACAATTTTGGATATCATGTCGGATTAATGGACTGCTGGTCACTCTAATTAATTCAATAGATCGGGATCATTTGAGGTCGATCGTAGAAGAAAAATAATACAAAGTTTTAGGCCATATTTTTGGGTTAGACGGTTGCAGGTCATGCAAAAGAAAATACCTAAAAATAGGTTAAAGCCGTGAAATCGGGCACCACAAAAGAAATATGGGCATGGGATGGGAAAAAAAAAAAGCCAAAAATGGCTTTGGACAGAGAAAAAAAGGCAACCTAGCATTGGATTGTTGGCTGCTGTCCAATTTGTATAGCCCAGCAGCTGCAAGCTGCGGGTTGGGCCATGTGAGGCTACTGTAGGCAGCTCAACAACCTGCAAAAGCAAGCTTGCAGGCTTGCGGCACTCACGGGCCGAGAGAAAAAAAAAATTCAAAAGTATCAGGCTTGCTGCTGCAATGCGGGCCAAGGTGGGAAAAAAAACAAAAGCCCATCAGCATGGGTTACTGCAGGTGGACCATTCTATGGAGGAAACCAAGCAATAGTTCGAGTTTTTGGGCCAGGGAATATTTTTTTTTTCCTCGAAATCTAGGGTTTAGAAAAACTCTAAATTGCTTCTAATTTCTTTTGATTATTTGACTCACAAATTCCACATAGCGATTAATAGTTGCATAATGCATGAACACACACACACACACAAATATATATATATATATATATGTATGTATGTATGTATGTATGTATGTATATGTATGTATGTATGTTGACAATTATATGAAAACATATGCAATATATATAATAGAAAGAAAATATAAATTAGGGGGTTCATGCATCATGGGGAATGTTTTCATCCTTCATGGTTGTTTCGAATATGTTAATTTATTTAAAAAAACCTGATTGGCAGAAAACAACTGAGCCTTTGAATTTGTAGAAGATCCTTCTCTGAAAGTTAGACTTGCATCTCTAATGCATTGTATCACGTTCAATAAAGAAAAATTAAATTGAATCAATAGCATGTAAATTCATTCAATAAAATAATAAATTAATCATATAAAGAATGATTAAAATGTAATACTCCTCTGATTAAAGAATAAACTATCTTTAGCGTAGCATCAAGAGCATGTTGATAACGTGTTGTAAGCATAATTTACTAAATCGTATAAAGGAGGCTAGAGAAAGGGGGTGCGGCACATAGAGAGAGAAGAGAGAGATGTGTAATTATGAGGTGTGTGTTATCTCACCCCATTGTGCCTTTATTTATAGTAGTAGGGAAAATAAATTCTTTACCCAATAGGATTACAACTCTAATAGGATAATATCTAGTTTAAGTGATATGGTAGAATCTCGTAAGAATATCCTAGATATGATAGAATTTACATAATCACATTCCGAATCTAATAGGATTACAACAGTTTTTAATTTCTTTTCATTTGTTATATTAGTTTTTAAAAAAGATAACACCATTAAATTAAAAGTTAAGTTCATAGATTTTGCAAAAAGTTAGAGACAGTAAAGAAACATTGAATTGGGAGCAAACTCGCGACCATATGTATTAAAACACTAAGAATTTTAAGTAGGGATTTTTACTCATTTTTGAATAACTAAGTATTGTTCATTTTCTTTACCAAAGAATACCAAGCATGGTCACGGGTGGTCCAATTCATGCTTAACCCTAGATAGTACGAATACATTAGAGCATTCCTTACAACCAATTCGACCTATGAATTAAAGTTAATTTTGCCGCTTTTCAAGTTCAACTAACTAACCGATCGATCTTTAATTGACCGTTCCCAATAACTAATTCAATCATAGTTATTAAACCCAACCATTCCTCCTAAGCAAAAGGTATTAAATTCAATCTACAAGAGTAGAGTAGTGTACATTACCATCTAATGCAAGTGGTTTCAGCTTAATTAGTAGGTTTTTTATTTAACTGTTTGTTTGAACATGGGTCGGTAGCGGCTTAACTCTTGTATCTATAATCCCCCAACAACCATTAAATTCTTTTACCAATGGTTGGCTTGACTCTTGTATATAAAAAAGGTTTTTTTGACTCTATTTTGCGCCAAGAGATGTAAGGAAACATTATTCACAACAAAAGAAAAAACAACTGGTATAAAATTAATTTAGATCATACTAGTATTTTTGGGAGTATACATATAAAATTGTAGTATTCGATTATATTAATTTTTTTTATGCGCTAAGATAATAAAGAATTCACATGTGGTCCAATATTTTAGTGGATAGGGTGTTGGATTTTCACTTATGCGTCTCCGATTCAAAATTTCTTCCTCTCATAAATTATTATAATAGTTTCGAACCCTCCCCTCCACCATAATAATAAATAAATTTTTTTTTTTTTAAAATGCATATATATTAAATTCACTTTACTTAAGCTCTTGCAACTAGAAAAATACTAACAAAACCAGTAGTCAATATTGTCCAGCATGAAATCAAAGTGAAATCGTGTTGCTGGCCACATTTGAAAGAGTAAGACGAAATCAGTCATCTTATTATTTTTTTTTTTTTTCAATTTTTGTTGATTTGTTCTTAAACTCGTTGTCCCTTCTGCGATCCCCAGGCCGTCTCCCTGCATAGTAGGGTTTGAATTTTCTGTTGGATTAATTCATTCATATATTATAAACAAAAAGAAAATATGAAGCACACTACACAGAGTACTATTAATTATACATATATAATATATATGTTTCTGAAGCAGGCAATTAAGTAGCTAGTTAGGTAATTAAGCTTGACTTTGTGTGTTTTTTTAATTATTAACTAAGAATTCGCCATATTTTATTCAAGTGCAAGATTGACTTAATGTAACTAAGCTTGACTGGACGTTAATTAAAAACTTGAAATAGGGTTTTTGGCCAATGGTCAATACATTTGTAAAAACTAACGTATATGCTCCATACACACTCATGGCTGCAGTAATAATAAACAGAACATTTTCCCTAAACATATTCAGTGGCGACAATAATAATTATATAATATTTGTTCAGGCATACTAAATGGCAACGATAATAATAAATAAAACGATCTTTAAAATTTTACAAATTACAGTATATGAATCTTAAAATCGAGGCAACAGCTTGTAAATGAACCTGAGTGAGTGACAGAAATTGATCACCACCACAATCGACGTTGTATCTTGAAATAAGCTAGTGATCCATAAGCTAGATCGATCGATTTATTTTTTGTTTCCCAAAAGATTGAACATACACCAGAAAATAACTTGGTCGGTCAAACGTCTACCCATATAACTTTCTTGAGTTCACGTGAATAGATATTTGAATTCAAATACTCTCTGTTACAAGTTATATATATAAGTAGGTTATTGTCTCCATACGTTTGTCGGCAGCAGAGAAACATATGCAGTTTGCATCAGAATTATGAAAGAGAAATTTTATTTGAACTCATATAACTTTTTTCTACACCTAACGTACTCTCTGCACCCATATTAATTACTTAGAAAATGTGATTTTAATCCTTGAATAAGTTTATAGTTAGAAAAATGTCTTATGCAAGATTAAATATTGATTATAGTCCTTTGACTGTATATCCATGTCAACATACATTATCCACATCAGCTTTTAATTGTTTGGGTGGTTTCATTGATTCTATTTTTCCTACATTGCCCATATGTCACGTTGGGAAATCACCATTTTAAATGCCGATTTATGAGTGTTCCATTTTCCATTTAAAACGCGAAGGTTCAGTTGTATGAATCTTTCATTGCCCCTTTCTGTGGCATTTCCACTAAAATTGTGTGGGTGTTTTTTAGGGTTTAGCTTTGTGGTGGGTGTTGCAATGGAGTTTTTTTATTATGTTGAATACTTGATATATTAGTTCAATATTTGTATATGATCTGCATATTTGTACTGCACATGGTACACTAATCCATATTTTGGCACACTATAGAAGTGATGTACACTAATCCAACATAGGTACCATGTTCTAGGTGCATTAAAATTCTGATTAGGTCCTTTTAATTTGGAGGTACTATGTATTTGGTACTATGATATAGGTACGTACCATGATATAGATATTGTGATATAGGTACCATGGTTTAGGTACATTAGATTATTTATTTGGTATTATGTATTCATTAAAATGATTTCCTTGAGTTTTGTTTCATGGTGATATGATTTTTTTATTTTTTATAATTCTAATCAATAATTACATTCGCTTTTTTTTATTTGATATGTAACTGAATTTCTTATTTGGTGGTATCTCTATTATTTTTAGATGTAATTATCTTCATAGGAGGAAATGAGGCATTCAAATCAACCCCTAAAAATTGGCAAGAAAGTCAAATATTTAATTGTGGGGTATTTTAGGAACTAAAATACACATTAAAACTTTAAAACAAATAAAATATGAGTTTTAATGTTAATTCTGAGGTGGACAGCCAGTCAAATGATTAATTTAAATTTTTAATCTTATACCAAGTTTTTATGACAAGTTGATCTAATTCAAGGATTAAACTCCACTTACCCCTTACTTTTAATTAAATTCTCAATATCTCTTTAAACCCAACTTACTACCTAATCTACCATCACAAACTAGGCTCGGACTGCTTGGAAGGTCAACCCAACCCTAACCCAACTTTTATAATTCGGGCTCTGGTTCGGTTTGGGTTTTAATCGAGTTTAATCGGGTTTGGGTTGAATCGGATTCGGGTTGGACATGAACGGGTTCGGGTTGCTCAACTTTTTCAAAATTAAAATTCAATCCCGCAAATTGTATCCATTATAAAGTAAAACTAAATATGAATGTTCAACCATGCAAAGTTTGAATTAAAATACAAGAAATACCAAAGCTAGTACCAAAAGAAAAGAAAAAAAGAAAGAAAGAGAGGAACACTTCATTGTCCAAAGTTAGAATCAAGTCTCTGTAGAGCATGAGACCCCAGTGCCAAAAGAGCTATGTAGAAAAAACCATCATCACTCATTTTCATCCAACATCGAAAGAAAAATAACAACTTAGGGTTTATGTGCCTTGCCTTGAATGAAAAATTACTAAAAGTGTATTGCACGTCAATGGTTGGAGCACCGAAGTCCACCAAACTACCACATTCATCCCCCTGAATCAGATGTACAATAGTCAGGTAACTAAAATAATAATCCCACTGGAATGAACCAGGGTTAAATTTCAATCAAATGGATGATTGTGCCACTAAACATTTATGAATTCAAAGTCAGATTGTTGGTAGATTTTGAGTACAATTCAGATCTTTGGTACATCCTTATGGTCCATATAATTCCATATCAACTTGGAAGCAGTAAGAGTTATGGGTGATCCTAATAGCTCTATGTGCTACATCAATGAACGGGTTCGGGTTGATTCGGCTGAGCAAATGATCAACCCAACCCAACCCAATCAATGAACGGGTTGAAATCGGCTTGGGTTCAGGGGGTTATAACTAAAAAAAAAAAACCGCTTGTTCGGGTTTAAAGTCGGGTTGGGTTCGGGTTAAGTTGCACCCCTATCACAAACCAAATTCAATATATAAATTTACGGGGTTTTTGAACTTTAATCCTTCAAGAAAATTTAAATTTAATAAAAACCTGGTGTTAGATTGAATATTGATTTTAGTCCCTAAATGTGTACTTAATTCAAATTCCTATTATATTTTTGTTTTTATATTTAATAGATAACTTATTTAATGTTATTACATTAAATTTATCATTTATAATTATACACATTTTAATTCATTTTAATTCATTAATTGTATTTAATTTTCTCTAATTAGTGTACCTAAACATCCGTATCATAATATATTTTACAAAATTAGTGTACCGAAATACCCGTACTCAAATATATTATAGTGAATTAGTGACATATAAGAAAATATGTAGAAACATAAGTGTACTGAAAATTCCGTACCTAACTATATGATACTAAACTAGTGTACCGAAATATCGGTACCTAAATATATTATATTAAACTAGTGTACCAAAATGTTCGTACCTAAACATATTATACTAACCCAGTGTACCAAAATATTCGTACCTAAAAATATTGTAATGAATTAGTGGCAAATAAGAAAATATGCAAAAACATAAGTGTATCGAAAAATCTCTACAAAAATATTTTCTTATATAAGATGCTTACCATAATGAGAATTAAATTTATAATATTTTCATAAAATTTAAATTCATAAAAATATAAAGTAAAAAAGAGACATTGAATACATATGCTGACATTAAATAGAGTTTAAGGACTAAAATCAAATTTTAATTTTGCATAAGACATTTTTTTAAACTTCATCTTATTTAGGGATTAAAATATAGTTTTCTATAAATTTATCTTTACACCCATTTAGTAAATAAAGACCCAAAATCAGCATTCTAGAACTCATTCTATGCGGTAGATACCAAAATCTATGAATTTTAGTGATACATAGTTCTCCATTTAATTGAGAATGTTTTAGATTCTACTCACTGAATACAAGATTATCAATACGTATTTTTGGTTAGTCAATGTTTAATGTTTGACTAAATTTTTTAAGAAAGTCGAGTTATACTATAAAACCAATTGATGTTAAGGGATTGACCCAACTTCTTGTAAAGAACCCGCATGCAAAGTTTAGTTAACTTTCTCACGTAAGACATTTGTTCACACTCTCAAACTTTTGACTCCTCCATTGTGGTGTGACTTTGTTTTGGATATGTTTTTGTTGAGTTTATGTATGACTCAATATAGTCAATGATATGAATGAGAGTTTCTATTTGCCTCGAATACTAAGTAAGTACAACAATAATCTACAAGCTAAAAGTTAGTGTTTATCATATTAGCATCAAGATCTTTTGGAATAAAATCTCATATATCAATACCTGTAATAGGCACGTATTGATGCGTAAAATTAAATTTAAATGATTAAATTAAGTAGAGTACATATATTGAATTGTATCAAACAAATTAGATTATGGGAGTGTTGGTCATGTGGATTAAATACAATATTACTGTTTGGGTTAATATTTGAATATTAGGTTCAGGAGAAAGGAAGCTCAAAGGCGCTAAAGCAGGTTGCATTTGCCCGAAGCCTAACCTTGAAGCCTAATGCGGATTAAAAGCCTTCTCAGCCAAGACATAAGCCACGTGTCTATAACTGAAGTGACAAGTGATGAAAACCAACCTACTATCAGCCAAAAAGCACTTTCTAGTGACACTACAAGTAAAAAGTTGATGATTCAATACCCTCTAAAAGCTTTCGGGCAAGAGCAGAGCTGAAAACAGTCAGGCCAAAATTGCCTATAAAAGGGGAAGCAAGTATCTGAGACAAGGACACTTAACCAATCATACAAACAAGCATACAAACTCTGCTCTCAATCCAGATTTGCATCCAGAAAGTTAAAATCAACCCAGATTCAATCATTTTAGCAATAGTTTCCTTAGAAAAGCTATCTTTTGTCTAGTGTACAAGCTATGTTACCTTCCCTAGTGTTGTAGTATCGATTCCCTCGTGTAAAACCTGTTTACCATCCATCCCTTTTAGCATACAACCCCTGTAAACTCAAAGATAAGTGGCTGCAAGAGATTCAACCTTGCCAGACAAGGTGAAATCTTGCCCGAATCTCTTTGTTTGTCCTTTAAATTAGTAGATTTGTCATCTAAATGTACTTTTCAGCATGTATTCAAGTTATTTCCAGTTATTACCTACCTAAGAGTCCCATGTGCATCCGGATCTGGTTAACATAATGAACCTGTTTTCATTAAGAACAACATGAAATCAAGCAAATGATTTAAAAGGCCCTAGACTCCCTCCATTCAAACATACAAGATCATGAACTAAAAGTCCTTGTTTACAAGGCAAGAAAAGAACTTAATGCAGACTTAACTCATCTGCGACAATCCTTTGATAAACAAGAAGTTCGAGTAACTTGGGGCACAAGTAATCGACTTAAAACATACTCGTTCTACATCTGCTATATTGACATAGTAGTGGCATGCCTAATCATTTAGTTAGTTTTGATTGCGAGCCTTAAGGCCTACACCTAAGGCCCCACGAAGATACATTTCAGAACTAACTTCAAGCTCTTATTGCAGCACACTAACAAGTAAGAGCCTGACTACCAAACATCAAAGTGTCAATCCCTTGGTGAGTTGTGCTGAGGTTCAGAGATCTTCTCCAAAGAAATCTTTGCCCGAACAATTACACAAACATCTTATATTCAATTGCTTGTACAGATCAGTCTTCCAGAATAAAAAACAAAGTTTCTTGTAAATATAATATGATAATACGATTTGGAACGGAGTAATTTTGTTCACTTGTCGAAGTCTTGTACGAAAATTTAACAAAAAAGACGACACGTGAAAAAGGCAGACGAGAGGCAGAGATGAGTAAAATGGAAACAAAAATGGCAAGTAAATTAATAGGAAATGAGAGAAGAAGGAACTGAAGTCCATGGCGAGACACTTCCAAAATTCAAAAATTAAATAAAACAAGCCCGTCATGAGTGCACGACTACGATGATGATGATGATGATGATGGTCTATCATCATATGGATTTGTAGTAATTTTTGGGAGTCGCATATATATACACTGTTAATGAAGTTAATAATTTGTTTGGGACTCTCTTTAGATATTAAAAGTGTATATTTTTTTAACAAATAATAATAAACGTGTTTTATGACAATTAAAAGTGCTACTAAGCATTTGCATTAAAAACGAAATTATTAATAAAATAAACGTAATAGTAATTTTTTTATTTTTAAAAAGCACTTAAATTACATGATCATTGATCCCATAAGTCATCAAAATGCGTAATTATGATCCTTTTAGTTAACTCCGTTACAATTTCTGTTAAAATATGTCACATGTCACAATGGTCCTTTAATTTTAACTCAATTGGAGACATGACCTCTCAACTTTACTCAATTGGAGCAATGACCCCTCAATTTTAACCTGATTGTAGCAATAGTCCTTCAAATATGACTCATTTTGCAAAATTCTGACAGAGTTGACGGAAAAGATTATAGCTGCACGTTTTGATGAGTTAAGGAACAAATGATCATGAATTTTTAGTTGATGGATCATTGCTCCAATTAGATTAAAGTTGCGAGACTATTGCTATAATTTTCTTTTGATGTTATTGGTGGAATTTGTATCTACGTGATTATAACAACAGTTCCTCCAAATTTGGAGAAATTTTTCATTGTGATTGGAAGATGGGTGGTACATCACGTGTTTCTATATAAGTGGTAGAAAATCTAATTTTTTTATTTATTAATTTTTTCACACATATATCCCGTCATTTATATAGTGGCATATAATGTACCATTTCATCTGTGAAAAATCTCTCCCAAATTGGACGGTCAACACTCCAAAAGTTCGCGAAGGGATCCACTGGATCCACAGATCCGATCCGAGAGACAAAACCACACACGCGTAAGCACACTGTACGTGCGGGAGTGGGACTCCTGGTCCAGGCAGCCAGCGCGCCAACCAACTCAGCCCCCACTCCCACTTCACTCCCTCCCTCCCTCCCTCTTTCTATAAAAAACGGTCCAAATCCTCCGCCTTTTCCCCATTCCAGCTCATTTTTACAACAAACTCCCTAACAAAACCCCAAATTAATTAAATAAACCCCCACCACTAATCCCTTCCTTTTGTTTTATTTGCCTTATTAGTTCCTTAATTACCTAATTCCCCGCTTTTTCTCTCTCTCTAATAATGGCAGTTCGCCGGCGATCCTCAACCGCCTCTGCCGCCGGCGAACCCATTAAATCCGACAAGCAGCTGCTCAAGGCCTCCGACGCCCTTCCCCTCCCGCTCTACCTCACCAATGGCCTCTTCTTCACGCTCTTCTTCACCGTCGCCTACTTCCTCCTCCACCGCTGGCGAGAGAAGATCCGCAGCTCCACGCCGCTTCACGTCGTCACGCTCTCCGAGCTAGCCGCCCTCTTCTCCCTCTTCGCCTCCGTCATCTACCTACTCGGCTTCTTCGGCATTGACTTCGTCCAGTCCTTCGTCTCCCCCAGCTCCCGCGCCGCCCACGACCCCTGGAAAGACGACGTTGTCGTCCAACGAAAAAATTCAGTCAATGCCACCGCACTCCCCTCCTCCATCTCCGCCGCCACAACCACCGCAACCGCCATCGACGACAATTCGCCGGCGTTGTCGACCGATGACGAGGAAATTATCAAGTCTGTCGTCGTTGGAACCACGCCGTCATACTCTCTCGAGTCCACTCTCGGGGACTGCCGGCGAGCGGCTGCGATACGGCGCGAGGCTCTGCAGCGGACAACCGGTAGTTCGCTGGTGGGGCTCCCGCTGGAAGGCTTCGACTACGAGGCGATACTGGGGCAGTGCTGCGAGATGCCGGTCGGGTACGTCCAGATCCCGGTGGGAGTGGCGGGGCCGCTGCTGATCGACGGCGAGGAGTACACGGTGCCATTGGCGACGACGGAGGGATGCTTGGTGGCCGGCACCAATAGGGGCTGCAAGGCCATCCACATGTCAGGCGGGGCCAGCAGCGTGGTTCTCAAGGACGGGATGACCCGAGCTCCCGTTGTCCGGTTCAGCTCAGCCGCCAGAGCTGCCAAACTCAAGTTCTTCGTCGAGGACCCGCTCAACTTCGATTCCCTCGCCGTCGTGTTCAACAGGTTCGGACCGTTCAACTTCAACCCTATTTCTTTTGTTTTGTTCTTTTAGTTTTCTCAAAAAATAGTTCGAATTTCACCTGCAATATTTTGCATTTTAATTTTAACAATATAGGGGTATAGTCAAACTCAGATTTGAGGAAAGACTTTAAAATCATAGTGTAATCAATTAAAGGATTTTAAAGGGTTTTTGAATCCATTCAAATTTAGGTGTAATCAATTAAAAGATTTTAAAGTATTTTAAAAGTCATTCAAAAGTGTATTAAAAAAATTAAGATTTTGGAAGATTTCAATAAGTTATAGGTTTTGTGAGATTTGAGAGTAAAAAGTATATATAACCAAGAGCAAAAAGAATCCAACCCCACCTCCTAGGATTTCAAATCTTTCCACCACAATTCATTGAAATTCTTTAAAATCCATATAAATTTTGTAAGAGTCTTTGATCTTTTTAAATCCTATCAAACCTATCACTTTTAAAATCCTTTAAAAGCTTTACGTGACTACCCCTAATTTTCTCACTTTAACTCACGTTGGTGAGTCATATTTTCCTTTTATTTTTGTTTTGTGTTGTGTTGAAAAACGATATTATAAATTAGTCTCACCTACGAAAAAAATATTCAAACTTGATTACAAAGAACGGGTTCACGCATGCCCTCACCAACCTCACCTAACTTGTAATTTTTTTGTTTTTTATTTTTTATTTTTGATATTTTTTTGTTTATTTGCGGGGCTAAAGTGAATACCTTTTATTTCGGGAGTTTCATCTGCATGTAGTGTGAGTTGGTATTATTTTCTGGCGAGGAAGAGGAGAAATGATTAAAAAATGATTTTGTTACTAATTAATTGGTTAACTTTATCTTTGATCTGCTATATCTCGATGATGTTGATGGGATTGTGTTCATTTCCTTCTTTTTCTGCGTGAATCGTTTAAATTAAGGAAAATGATTCTCACGCTCTCGCATTTTTCCAATCTTAGGATGAATAAAGTGAAGAAGAATTAAATGACATAAACAAGAGGAGGGTGGTATAAATCCCTGTTTTAAGTGATCACACAAATACCATTTTGTTTTTAAGTTGAAGAGTTAATTATTATTTATCTATTAGTTTATGACACAATAAGAATTAATAATTTGGAATTTCGTTTGTTGACTTGACTGCATATGCACGTTCAGATCCAGTAGATTTGCAAAGCTTCAGAGGATTCAATGCTCGATAGCAGGGAAGAATTTGTACACGAGGTTTACTTGCAGCACTGGAGATGCCATGGGGATGAACATGGTCTCCAAAGGCGTCCAAAACGTTCTAGAGTTCCTCCAAATCGACTTCCCTGACATGGATGTTATTGGCATCTCTGGTAACTTAATTAATCTCTTTCTTCCTCTTCTTTTTGTCCATAATTTGCATGTGAGTGTTGATTTCGGGAGATTCTCGCATGTCGTCGGAATTGCGTGCAACTGAGAGGGTATTTCGTGATGACTGTTGTACTCGTAGCGGATTGACAACGGTGATGACGAAGTTTTACGTGACGAGTGTTATACTCACAAGATAGTGTTAGTTTAAAAATACCAAGGATACAAAATTCATTGTTAGTCACGTTGGAATATGTATTTTGCCCTCCCAACTTTAACGTATATGACAAAAGCATTGTATGTTTACATTGTCAGATCTGAACTTGTGATTAGATGTCTGACAAGTGATAGCATAAGAAAAACAGAATATTTACTGTAATTGATTGGGTTGATTTAGTTTTTCCTTACTCCGGAATGTGCAGGAAACTTTTGCTCCGACAAGAAACCGGCCGCGGTGAATTGGATAGAAGGGAGAGGCAAGTCAGTAGTGTGTGAAGCAGTGATCAAGGAAGAGGTGGTGAGGAAGGTACTGAAGACCAATGTGGCTGCCTTGGTGGAGCTCAACATGCTCAAAAACCTAACAGGTTCTGCCATGGCTGGTGCTCTTGGCGGGTTCAACGCCCACGCCAGCAACATTGTTTCTGCGATCTACGTCGCCACAGGTCAGGATCCGGCTCAGAATGTAGAGAGCTCTCACTGCATCACCATGATGGAAGCCATAAACGACGGCAAGGATCTTCATGTCTCAGTCACCATGCCTTCCATTGAGGTACAGTACAACTATAATTAGTGCTTGATTTACGGTAATCAATCCGCAATTCATGCTCAATTTTAAAATGAGTTTAAAAGGCAATGTTAGATCCACAAGTACTGCTTGGCTCCATACTTTATGGAGTAATTCTTTCTTTAACTACAAATCACAAACCGACAAATATATTGACTTATAAAAACAACATCATAAAACTTTTAAACTGTGATTTTTTCGTAAAATGGCTCCTCACGTCACAACTTGGTGTTCGGAATGATATTCTTTTAACTGCAAATTCCAAAGTAATACTAAATGTTTCTGCACAAGTATTAAACAGTGCTGCTTCCGTAGAAAAAATTATTAGATATAAAACGCCTAGTGTCATATGCTGCTATTTCCAGACAATTTGTCTTATATCAACCTCCTAGGGTTTAAAAACTCCCGGGTTTGAAGGGTTAATGTGGAACAGAAACCATTGTTGTGAGTTCCAACATATATAGAAGAACGTAACACCAATGCAGAATTTGCAGACATTTTTGTTTTTTTTTTTTTTTATGGCTTTGAGAAAATATATTTCCGAGTGTCTTTGAGATCTTCAACTGAGTTGACACCTAACTTATCCCAATTTAATTTATTTTACTTTAACTTCTTCAGGTGGGAACAGTTGGAGGAGGAACCCAGCTTGCATCCCAAGCAGCCTGCTTGGACCTGCTGGGTGTAAAGGGTGCAAGCAGAGACGCGCCCGGTTCAAACTCTAGGAAATTGGCCACCATTGTAGCCGGTTCAGTGCTCGCCGGAGAGCTCTCGCTGATGTCAGCAATTGCAGCTGGACAGCTAGTCAATAGCCACATGAAATACAACAGATCTAGCAAGGATGTCTCAAAACTTGCCTGCCCCAGCTAAACGTGGAAAGGAGAGAATACAATGTCATAAATACCCTTGGAACCTGTGGTGTATGTAGAGAAATAAGTAAGCTCGACAGTATGGGGGTTGTGACAGAACATGCATATGGTGGGTACGGTTTAAGAATGCCTCGAACCAGTGTGTGATAATTAAACTTGAGATGCTAACACGCGTCAACAAGTTTGTCGGTGCGCCGTGTGTTTGCGACATAAAAGCCACTTGTTGGGAGCAAGAGATTCCCAAGCATCTGGTTTTAGGGGTGTCTTTTTTAGCATGTGTAGTAGCTGGCTTTGTAATCTTCGATTGTTTGTTTGTTGTCAAGTTGTCATTTAGTTCGTACTTTTTAATTAGAATTAAATAATTTCAAAAACATATCCAAAAGGAGTTTGTCCGGATCTTTGGTTAGCTTTGATCCTTCGAGCGGTTGCTTGTATCTATGAAATCTGCAGTATAACCAATTGTATATTTTTGCACGAAACAAATGACATTATATATATCCAAAAATCTCCCTCTTCTTTAAACATGGTATATTTTCTATGTCCTTTGCTTCTCTATTCATCTTTGACTCCATGGTTGGTCATGAGTTGTGAGTATTTAAGCTGTGAACCCATAAACAAAGAGTCTAAAACTCTTTGACTGCATAGAAGATTACGACAACTCTTACGCTTAATGCAACCAATATGTAGCAGGAGGTTTTAACGAAAAACTCACGGTACTATTCAATTGAACGAAAAATCACATATTTACACTAAAAAGTTAATTTTGATGCTATTTACTTTACCCTTTATTTTGTCTTTATCATTAAAACTCAAAATTTTCAAACATTTTTCATTGGTTTTCCTCATGTAGTAATCGGGTAAATCGAAATATAAAGAGTTTTATGTTTTATGAAAACTTCTTATAGATAACGTGATTCGGGTACTTTGTAAATTTTTTGTCAATATAACCGACCATAGGGTGTAGGAATGCAAAAAGGACTTCGATCTACCAAACACAAAAACAAAGCAAAAGCTAAGGGAGGGTCCACGATGACAAAAATATCGTGATCCATCACGAATGCCAAAAAAAGGACAACTAAATCTGCGGTGAACAGGCAGATTATGGACAAAGTTGCTTAGCATAATTGTCAAAGGAGACAAATTGTCCACCTTCGTGATTGAGTGCTATTCTTAATCATTTCTATTTTATGCGATCACGGTTAAGCCACGTTAATATTTTATACTGATTTTTTTATAAAGATAATAAGATAAAAAATAATAAAAATATAAAATATTAACATGATTTAACCATAACTGCACAAATAAAAAAGAATAGAAATGACACCTAAATAGAAGGCAGACAATCTGCCTCCATTGTCAAGCGGCGAATTGATTTTAAGTTTTGAAACAATAACACAAATTTGGAAATAAAACTTTCAACTTTCCAATTATAATTTCTTCTCTCTCTCTCTCTCTCTCTCTCTCTCTCTCTCTCTCCTCTCCTTTTCAAACAATAACACAAATTTGGAAATAAAACTTTCAACTTTCCAATTAAAATTTCTTCTCTCTCTCTCTCTCTCTCCTTTAATCATGTTTCATTTTCTGTTTCCTTGATCATTACGAATATGACCTGCTTTGCTCGTTGTAATGGAAATTTAGGGGAATGGTAGACAGAATCAAAACACAATTTACAATTCAGAATAGGAAATTAAAATCTGAATTTTAATTTTCATACATATTTATTGAATTTTTTCACATCGCATTAGATTTCAACCATTGAAAAATACTAATTTAAGGACCATTGTGTCAAATCTTGTGTCACGAATCCGTCCCTAAGTTATATTATGTACAAATATGTTTTGATAAAAAAAACATAATAATATTCGATGGAATTTGCCCTCACAAATGCTTAAAATGGATTAAAAAAAAAACCGCCGTCTGTGGGAATCGAACCCACGACCACGTGGTTAAAAGCCACGCGCTCTACCAGCTGAGCTAAGACGGCTTGGTTGTCATGAGCTCTTGTTATGAGATATTTATAAGAGATAAACAGTTAAACTCATCGGAGATTATTATAGTCCCAATTTAAGATAAATTTTTTATTATGCTCAGAACATGTGTAGTATACTAAGTGTCCTTATATAAGTGAACCACCTATGTTCCAAACACAAAAAATCTCTCCCAATCTAGAGATAGGCCGCCTCATATGCACGATGCAACTGAAAATGCACAACCACTATGGTTTGTTGGTTTTGGGATTTTCATGCTACAAAATATTAGATATCTCTCAAGTTTCCCTGTAAGCATGTTTATTTATTTGATATTGGGAAGTCTCGAATTGGAATAATACCTAATTGTATGTTTAGGATATCATCGACAGCCATGTTTATCTCCATATAAATATGCTTGATCTTGCACCCCTAGTAGTACCTATTAGGATCCCGAAAGACCCATCCAACACCAAATTTTCCCATTTTCATCTAGTTGAGGGTCTGTTGTTTCCGTTTTTGTTTCTTTTCTAATTGTTTGACTCGTGTCCCACCTATTAACTTAGAAATTAACACACTTTAAAAATCAAAATAATAAAAAAAACTAACAATAAAAGATCACATTAGCCGCATCCAACCCCACTCCCCGGTCCAACTTTCCTTCAACCACCATCACCGCCACCACCTCCTCATCCGTCTCCTCCTCTCCTTGATCACCCGTCAAACTTTAGTTTGCTAATTGTGGCTTGTGGGCTTCAATTTTGATACTTTTTCAATCTGAATTTTTCTCCTTTTTAATGCATAAGATACATGAATAACCCATATTCCAACTTTATCGTTCTGGGGGGAGGGGTACAGGGAATATTGTATCCATTCTCGGAATAAAATGCCTATAGGAGAGGATTGGTGTGGTGGATTGTAACTACGATAGGAGTTCCTGGGATGGCGGACGGAGGAGGACGAGAGTGTTGGCGGTGGCAGTGGCTATTGATGTTGCATAATCTATTCAATTCAACCAAATTTTAACCACTAGTACTATGATCTAGTGATATTCCTCTCGACTTGTGAATGAAAGGTCTTAAGTTCGATCCTCGCCAAAGACGAGTTTAAACAACATTATTGCTAGCACATTATGAGGTTAAGCCCACCCATTCTCCCTTGCGTATATAATATCGTTTGTTCAAAAAATAAAAAATAAAAATCAACCAAATTTTGGATGCCAAATAACGAAAAATTACTAAATCTTCAAGCCATTTTTCTATTCATCCTAAGCATACAAGGCACACGATCTCTTCGTTCCCAGATGCCATGCCATGAACATGTTCATATGCGAATTATGAACGAATCCTACAACACTAACACTGTAAAACAAATAAAATACTTGAATAATTACTGCAAATCTTCGGTTCCAACATTCCGTGATTTTCTAGATCATTTTCTTGCAACCAAATGATAAACATTTATTGGTTCCAAATCGAGTTTTTTTCTTTATCCTGCTGTTGATTAAATTTTGCTTCTAACCGAGCATCGCTTGGATTCCTCGCCAATCGAAGGTAGTCAATCACTCTTACCCTCCTGGGATCCAATCTCTTGCAAGTAATGTTCTGCTTCCAAGGCTGCCATGCATCCTGCACCATTACAGGAATGAAAGAAATCAAGTCTCAGAGATTGCAAAAACTAAACGTCTTATAATGCACTTAAAAACACAGTTTGAATATATGAAGAAGATTACATTTAATGTTCTCTGCGTGCTCATTTACACGCATGAAGAAATATAAAGTTGCCCAAAATTATCTAGATGAGCTTGATAACGGTGCCAGGCAAAGTCATCAACTAAATAGTTTTATGCGAAAGGCCAGCCAAATCTCAGAAAACACAACAGGCAGGCAACCATCCATCCAACTCAACTTCATGCATCCTTATGAATTTATCTGGTTGTGTATGCAAGCTTGCTGAATTGGAGAAAAAGTTGTGCGAATGCATCATTGTATGTCCAAGCTCAATTCACCGAGCCTCAAAACAACCTTGAGTAACTTAGAAAGTCTTTGGAAATTAAAATGTGGCAACCTTTACCTAGTGCACTTAGGTGAAGCTCAACAAGGGGCAGGATGAAATCAAGTCCCCCGCATTGATAAACCTAACTTAGAAGGGTGGGTTCAGCTGAAGCTCGAAGTCAATCTATTTGTATATTTCCGACAGCTTCTTAGCTATTCAGCGTCAGGAAGCTGGCTATGAATAGCACAGCTCAAGATCCCCTACCCCTACAGTAGGGAGTTTAAGTCATGAAAAAAACTTAAGTAGGACACCCCAACCACATCATATGTACAGCATCTCTCATGAAAGCATGAAATCCCCCCATGGTTTGGTCCTCTCAACCAAACACTAGTTCTACTCAGTATAAGAGTTACCCTAGTAAGATAGCCCTACTGAAGTTTGTTGTCATTGTGGTAACATCAAGCATGAGAAAAGAAAAATGAATAAACAAATAAGAGTTCAATGCAACACATATAAGATAACTGATCATACTACCAAATAAAATCAAAAATTTTCAGTAGTCATTTCAACCAGATAACGAAACAGATTTATGCACAAAAGTCAGCTGGCAAATGAGGAACAATGTTTAATCCAAATCTGTCCACACAAAGTTACCAATACATGTGTACAAGCAGAAATCACCGAAATGCCTCCAGTCCATCATGGAAAGGGAAGAACAAATTGCATCCTGACAATTATCTAATAAATTGATAGAATAAGCAAATCACAAAATGCAAGGGAAAGGAAATGTGTAATTGCCAAAATGCCTTGCAAGAAGATTACTATCTATTCGAAATTTCAAACGATCAAGTGAAATGAATGTTTGAAGGTGAATGACAGTTTGGCAACACATAACATAGCCTGTAAAACATGTCAATTCGAAGTTCAACCTCTCGGTAAGTGAGCATTTCCTTAGCATGTAGTGATTGTGTCTTTGTTAGCAATTCGATCTTAACATGCAACACAATTAGTAGGGCTTCTTAATTGAAATACAAGCAACACAAAAGCTGATAAATCATAAACTAAACATTTCACAGAGCAATTTCAAATTGCATTTCAAAGTAGACATCTTTGTTTAGTTAGAACTTAGAAAAGGAAGAAGCGTTACCACTTCCGGCGGCAGTGATAGCCTGCCTGTATTTCTTGTCCTGAACATCTCCGGCGGCGAAAACCCCTTTTACGCTGGTCTGCGTAGTCCCCGGCTTCGTGGCAACATACCCATCAGCATGGAGCTCCAATTGCCCATCCAAAAACTTGGTCGCCGGTTCGTGCCCAATTGCGAAAAACAGCCCGAAACCTTCAGATCCGATACCTCCGCAGTCACCACATTTTTCACCTTCAGCCCCGCCAGAGGCCCTTTCCCTTCGCTGTACGCCTCCACCACCTCCGAGTTCCACACCACCCGGATTTTCGGGTTGCTCAGCGCCCGATTCTGCATAATTTTCGAAGCCCTAAACGTGTCCCTCCGGTGAATTATGTGCACTTCTGATCCGTACTTGGTCAGAAAATTCGCCTCCTCCATCGCCGAGTCACCACCTCCAATCACCGCCAGCGGCTTGTTACGAAATATCGGGGCAGCGCCGTCGCACACCGCGCAAGCCGAAATCCCGCGGTTCCAGTACTCCTCGGAGCCAGGAAATGGAAGGCGCTTGGCGACGGCGCCAGGTGGCGACGACGACGGAATCGGCCAGGACGGTCCTTTCATCGGCGAAGATCTTGAACGGAGTGGTCGAGAAGTCGACCTTGTTGACCGTTTCAGTGAACACCTCGGTGCCGAAACGGATGGACTGCTTTCGGCACCGGTCCATGAGATCGTACCCAAGGATTCCGTCGGGAAAACCCGGAAAGTTCTCGACGTCGGTGGTGGTGGTGAGCTGGCCGCCGGGGGCGATGTCGTTGGCCATCATGCCCTCAAACAGAATCGGCTTAAGCTCTGCCCGGGCTGCGTAGATGGCGGCGGTGTGCGCCGCCGGGCCGCTCCCGATTATGCAGACCTTGGTCCTTAGGGTATTGAGGTCGTCCATGGCAGAGGCTAGCTTCGGTGCTGTTGACGTGGAAGCGGAAGACGACGAAGGCGACGAGGAGAGACACGCGGCTGCGGCTACTCCAACTGCGCTGCAAGCTCTTCTCAGCAGGCTCAGCACCTCCTGCGGGTTTGAGCAAAATCTCATCTCTAAAAAACGACACGTCGTATTGCGCCCCAGTCAATAGAACGGGTCAAACAAAATAAACGAGACAAAAGAGAAACGTGTTTTATTTCCACAGCACGAGCCTTCTGCCGCAAAAAACAATTTGTAACGAGAAAAATCCGTTGCTATTAATAATTGGATATTGATTTTATTTGTGGTTTATTTATAGAAGAGTGCTTTGGAGGGGAATATGGAGACACGGTTACTTGGTAAGCAAGAATTGAGCGTCTTGTGAACAGGGCAAGTAACCTTTGTTCTTTGCTTTGCTACTTCACCAAAACACAAAAGCCCATACTCCAACTTATTGTTCTTCAAACAATTTCATACGGTTTAAGTGAGCATGAAAGTGCGAGTTTAATTCTAAGAAGTTGCAATGATACACACACGGTGGGCAAGAAAAATTGAGTCACTTAAGAGTGAGTTCAATTGTAGAAGTGGAATGCATGAGTCTCGTGAGTTTGAAATATACAGAATTATCGCTCTCAGACTTTTAAAATCACACCATTGCATCGGTAGTGTTTTCCTAAACCACAGGGCTCCATTCTTCATTTAATTTCACTTGTCATTAGAGAACTATAGGCTTATGTTTTTGGTCCACTGGGCTCCATTCTTCATTTTTTTTTGGGTCGAAAACTCGGGCTTTATTAGTGACAATCTTGTAATTAAAGCCCAAATGATTCTATTTTGGGCCTCTGGGGACTGGAGTCCAATTCACAGATAACCCAGGCCTCTTTACCATTGTAAAACCAAAAAAAAGTGGTCAATTAGTGGGTTATTCAACATCAATTAGTGCTGTTAATATTGGACTTTTGCTTTAATCCTCGATTTAAACAATTAGATGGTGGGCAGGGGACACCCTTTTCCAAATATGAATGCCACAACTTTTCTTTTTCTCGTCTTAATTTCAACAAAGAAATTTCCTTTGGTTTTCTTTTTGCCCTGTTGTTTTTATTTTCTTCCGTCAGCAAAATACAGATAATATAAAAACATGTTAGGTGTAAATTGAATCTGCATTCAACCTACTATGAACCTTCCCAAAAGGTTGCCACCCACCACAGAATCTCACTACCAAATTAATCCTCAATAGAGGTGGTATTTCTTCGACACGAACACAATTAGAATCGACCAGAACACGATACAAAATCGAGATAGAAAACAAATAATAAAAATCTTCTAATTTTGACATTAATTTATCAAGCTTTTTACACAAAATTCATGTCACCTCCAAAAAAAACCAAAACTCCTGACCAAGATCAGATGTACAGAGAGACCGAGGAAAAACAAAAGCAAGTTTCCGGCGCAAGCAAATAATATAAATATAAATATATATATATATGTTGTAGCACAAAGCATAACATAAAAAAAAAAAAACTAGGGGTTTTGATCAACAGAAACAGAAGACCTTTTGATGAACTCCAAACAGTCAGCAATGGCTTCTGCATAGAAAGAATTGGACCGTCCATATGATCTCAGTCTGCAGCAATCAGCTGATCCCGGCCGTCCCTTCTTTTGTTTCATCTCTTTAATGACCAAACTCCTTCTGCTGCTGCTGCTGCTGTTCCTCTTGATACCACTAGGGCCATAATTAGTACCGGGACTACTAGTCCCAGGAATATTTCTTCCCATACTTTTCTTTAAACACTGCAGAACTTGCCCATATGAACACCTTAAGAATCTGAACAAACACACGAACCGGGCACGTAGGAGCCTGGAGACGGAAAATCTTCTATGGTTTAGCCGGAATCCTCTGTTTGGTCTGCTATTTCCGACTATGTTGTAGCTCATGTGTCCCATGTTTGTCATTTGGTTTTGGGTTGGGGAGGGGGTTTGTGAAGTTTTTCCAGAAGCAATGTGAATATGTTTTGTGGTGTGGGGGTATATATATAAATAAGGTTGAAGGACGACTTTTTGGATGGTGAGGGTGATGATTAAGGAGGAGGGGTTTGGTTTGGAGGGAAGGGCCTTGGAAATGTCTATGGAGTGCTTGGATTTTTGGACGGCACTGTCAAGTGGGTGGACTGTGGAATCACATCATTATTAAATACATAAAATAACACGGTTTGGCTTCATACGCGACAAGGAGATGACAAACGAACTGTAACTATTTAGGATATTTTCGGCATCTGATTTGGTATGTCGGATTGAATTAGAATAAATAACTCGTTATATTCAAAATATAGTGAAGTTTAAGGTGAATAGCTTTTTCTTTTTAGATGAATGGCTCGTGGATTATATACATTTGTTTAAGAGAAAGCTTAGTTTTGAATAATTCATATGAATGGAGGCCATAAGGGGGACAAAAGAAAGAGGAAATCCAAGTGTCCCTTTTCAAATTAGGTGAGTAAAGTAGCCAAATTATTAGACAAAGTTGATTCGATTCAGTGATCCGTGGGGACAAAGCCCTCGCAAACTGGTAATCTAATATAATCCTACGTTTTAGGGCTGTCTAAATTCTAACATTGTTTGACTTGTGAATTGGCTTTTTTGGTAGAGTGGTTAACTTTTTTTATTAGGGTTTTGATAAATAATTAAGAGTAATAACATCTTTCAAGGATACATTAGGGTTTTGATAGACTTATGAATTGGCTTTTTGGTAGAGTGGTTAACTTTTTTATTAGGGTTTTGATAAATAAGAGTAATATATCTTTTAAGGATACATTAGGGTCATGATAGATGTATGGATTGGTTTTTTTTGGTAGGGTGATTAACTTTTTTACTAGGGTTTTAATAAATAAATAAGAGTAATAATATCTTCCAAGGATACATTAGGGTTTTGAAAGACTTACGAACTTGCTTTTTTGGTAAAGTGATTAACTTTTTAATTAGGGTTTTGATAAATAAGAGTAATAATATCTTTCAAGGATACATTAGGGTTTCGATAGACTTATGAATTGGCTTTTTTGGTAGAGTGGTTCACTTTTTAATAGGGTTTTGATAAATAATAGTAACAGTATCTTTCAATTTTCAAACACATTAAAAAAAAAAATAGTCACTAGCTAGGCTGCTTTAGTGAAATAAATATTAATCGTTAATCTCAGTTCTAGCATATTAAAATTGTTATTTATTTTATTAAATATTGTATAAATATTGAGGGAACTTTATTAAATCCATCCAAACAAATCTATCATAGACAAAACCAAGGAAAATTACAAACCGATAAATTAGTAGATGAGTGAAAGGTGAAAAGATGTGACAAAATAAATGACATTTTCCTTGTTGGTTATCAACTTTCTCAAAGTTTTTTACGGGTGCTAATATGTCATGCAGCTAGCGCTTAAAGCGATTAAATATAGTTCAGGCCGTTGTCGTTATGGTAGGAAGAAGAGTGCCGGGGATGGCCAGCTCCGGCCACCGATGCAGAACTCACTCTATCATAAATGATTCGTGAGGAGATATTTTGCTTAATTTGTCAAACGTATGCATTATGGAGTCGTTAAAGTGTCTCACCAATCTTGTGTGTTCGATGCAAGGTTCTAAAGACGCTACTTAGGGCTTAAGTGGCTAGGCAGAGGCCCAAGTGGATTAGGCGAATTTAAGTAATTTTATTATATATCATATAAATAAGTGCATGTTTATATTTGAAAAAATATATATACTTGTATTGGAATAATAAAATGAAAAATAAAATGACATATAGGTTATAAAGTATCAGAACATATTGAAAACATAGGGAACACCCGCCTTCATCCAAGTATTCAATATGTCTCTTATATTTTATTAAAAAAATAAATTATCGATTTTCTGTCTAAAGGAGAATCTCGACCTATACGGGTGCGTAGATGGACACTTAAGCAGGTTTATGCATCATTTCTTAATTTTCAAATGTCTAAGTATTAAGTAAGTAGTGGCTAGCCGCTTAGAATCTAGGTGGGGTCTAGGCACAGTGTTTGACAAATTTTTTTAGAACAATGATTATGTGTATCCATCTTATGATGACACCCAAGAACAATGATTATGTGTATCCATCTTATGATGACACCCAAGAACTTTACCTGCAATTATCAAGTAACTAGGAGTCTACCACGCTAATATTTGGAAGCCACCCACGTACATGTGTATTTTTCTTTTGTCAAAGTGTATGCATTATGAACGATGAAGAGATTTTTCAATATATTCGAAATATGAATAGATAAATCTTGCATTGAAAAGTTTTCATATCTCACACATTATCTGAGATATTCATTGTATCGATCACGATAAATCGGTGAGACTCAAATTTTTTCTGCACGGTTTGTCACTATCTCTCGCCGAATCGTAATGGGAACTAGTAGGTATGTGAATTTGCGTGATGTGCATGGGAAGTCAAGGCACGAGTTTTAATACAGAAGAAAGTCATTAGAAATTAGGAATTTAATCAAATCACGGTGAAATTGGAATGCAGATTGACATTTGCCACCATAAATTAATCCATTTGTTTATAACAAACGATATATAAACGTAACAATTCCAATGGTTAGAATTTGGTACAATTTTTTAGACACAGAGAGGGTTGTCGTGGCCCTCCCACAACGTTGGAACTTCTAACTTGTAAAAGGGTGGATGTTTGATCAACGTTCGCATCGAAAAATATATTTGTTGGTAACCCATCTTTCAGAAGATTAGAAGAAGCAAAACCCTAAAATATTATCCAGAGTGACGTGGCCGATGATGACGGATTCCAAGTGGCAATCCTTAAACCACCATGACGGTAAGAACGTTCTTCCTACCATTTGGACGACTATTCCATGAGAAGGAAAAATGAAAACTAATAAAACAAGTACATGTGTTTTATTTGGTCACAATTTTTTAATTACGCGACAATTCTAACATTGAGAAGACTTGTTATGCATGATTATTCTTGAGTAATTTAATTTGGATATTTTCGGATTATAATTAGGTTAGTGGGAAGACAAATAGAAAATTTACTCGATTAAAGATGTCTCAAATCTTATTGAAAACTACATGTCTAAATATCATTTAAGTAATGATAGCTCAAGCTTATGTATGTTAATGAAGATTAACACCCTTTTTTTTATTATATAGAATTGCTTTAAGGCTTATTTTTAGCTATGACTCTGAAATTCGATTTTAATTTCCTTTTGCTCTCTATAACTCAAAAATTACCATTTTACTCCCTGAAATTCAAGGTACGCTCCACTTTGCCCCCTGAAACTCAATTTTGATCCCATTTTACCCCATGAAACTCGAAATTCGTCTTTATAAAACTCAAAACCCGCTCTACATTGCCTTAGATCTGTTAATTCTTATGTAGGTTTGATTTAGGTGCGCTAGGCTAATCAATTTAATTTTTGTTTTCACCTCTTCAATTTTATATAAACTTAATATTCTCTAATTATTGAATGTTAACGTATAATGGAGATTTATAATCAAATTTATTGCAGATATGACATAGTCTTAGTGGATATCGGATCTCACATATGTTTTAAGAGTCAACCTATAAGTTTCAGGGTGAAGAGAGAGTCCACAAGTCAAAGTGGAGCGAATTTGAAGTTTCAAGGAGTAAAGTGGTGACTTTTGAGTAACAAAAAACAAAATGAGATCAAAATGGAGTTTCAGGGAGTGTAGTTAAAAATAATTAAAGATTCAAGTATCTATCAACGGTTAGTTTCATTCAACCAAATTTTTTTTTTTAAACCTACGAATTATTTAAACTTAAAAAAAGGAAAAAAGCGCACGGCGCTGGCATCGAAGAGGAATGTGATATTTAAAAGTATGGTCTAGGTGATACTCTTTTTTACTAGTAAGAGGTTTTATGTTCGATTTTCTTCAATGACGAATTTGAACTAAATTATTATGGTTGACCTCTGTGTAATTTAGCTCAAAGCTCCCACTTTTAGTGTGGATATAACGTTGTAGTGAAAAAAATGTAGAGAAAAAACAAAAATTGGCCTATAAGGGTCCCTTGCTCATTAGTCCAAGTTTGGGCCTTATAAGTTATACAGGGTTACATATTTTTCCCTGGGTTTCAAGAATCGTTTGAGTCCAATGAATCTGACCAGGCTTAGGGCCTGTCTTGGGCCTATGTTTCAAAAGTTGATGTCCAATTAAATTTTAAGAAAACTAATAAAAAATACTTGAAAACTTTGAATTTTGACGATAAGGACAAAATAAAAAGTAAAGTGAATAGTACCAAGATTGAGTTTTTAGTGTAAAAATATGGTTTTTCGTTAAAGTGAACAGTACCGTGAAATTTTCGTTAAAACTCCCTTAAATTTTTGGAATCCTTCCATCATCGCTAAGTTGACTTGTTGTCTTTATTTGTTTAACGTAGTACTCAGATGCTCCCAATTTACTTACGTACATAGAAGTACACTAGGCTAAGTGGTTAACAAATGTCTTACGGTTGACCAAGAACAAAGTCTTGTCACAATAAGTAACTTGTTTTTTAGGAAAGAAAATCTTAACCTTATAGAAGTACCAATGGACGGAGAAATGAAAGTTGACATACGTAACATTTATATAACGTTCATGTAACCTCACCTTATGTATAAGAACTAACTTTTAACTTAATAATTTGGACGAATAGGAATATTATAATTAATTTGATGTACTAAAGTCTAAAGGACCAATTATGTAGCATTTATAACTTTAAGTCATGTACAAACATTTTCAAAATACATAGAAAATGAATGATACTTTTGCTTCTTGATTTTCAAGCACGGGCTTTGGACTAAGTTGTTTTGCAGTTATTTTTTGTATGATCTTATGTTATTTTGAACAAAACATCTTATCCTAAAAAAAAAAAAGACACACAAAATATTATTGTACTTTAAATCATGAGTGAGATTTGCACGTCAACTCAAACATAATCCCATTCTAAACTAGTAATACAATATTATATAAAAATATAAATATACATAATATTATAGTATTGCCGACGTGATCATAGAGACGCAAATGATGCATAATTGGATGTGCAATACGAAATACCAACTCAGCAAAGTTTGGACGTTTCACTTTTGCTTCAACTAGGGCGAGCACTGACGCGGCAATTAATTCTTTTACGACAAATTAGCTGTGAATAATTCAACGGATATTTTCGGATTCTTTTGGTTAGGATCCTGAAAATGTATTAATTATGTTTGTTTATTATGCATCGTGCGATCAACTTTTATTAAATATTATTTATTTTTAATTTTAAATAAAAAAATTTAAAAAATTTATAATCACACGATATACGATGAACGGATACAATTCACGAATCTCTAAAATAAGAGTATCCGGATTCGTGAAAAATTGAAGGAGAAGTGACTGTTGCACTTCCCAAACAATGATTTAAATTAAAAAAATTGACATATTAATCAAAATTAATTATGTGTATAAACTGAAGCAACAATTAGAAGTACACTATGTATTCTGAAAAATTCCCAGACGAATTCATGTATATAAATTCATAAACATGCACATGTAATTCGTATTTTTTTAGGGTTTGGTCAAAGATGTCAAGCAATTCAGATGCAGAGATTGCAGCAGCGGCTCCTGCTCCATCTGCATCTCAAGAAGTTGCAGAAGTATTAGCAGCAGCACCGCCGCCGGTCTCCGATTCGGCGTTTTCCGCTGTCGCCAACTCCGAATCCGAAAACAACCCATCACCGCTGGGGCCTAATCCGGAAACCCCAGTTGGTTGGCCGGCCGACGGAAAGCTCAGTCTCGAATGGGTCCGAAACCTCATGTCCGTTTTTGATTGGGCATCCAGAAATCTGGACCCGACCCAGTTGCCCGACGTGTTTCCCGTAGAGGTTTTCGATAGCTTGGTCCTCTGCGCATCCAAGATCCTCCACAAAGAGGCCAATTGCGTCGCTGTCGATCAGTTAGGCCCCGAATCTACCGTGGTGGTCGTCGGAGACCTTCACGGTCAGCTGCACGACCTCCTTTTTCTCTTAAATGATGCTGGGTTTCCATCAGAAAACCGATTTTTTGTCTTCAATGGCGATTACGTTGACAGAGGGGCTTGGGGTCTAGAAAGCTTCTTAATTTTATTAGCTTGGAAGGTGTTTTTGCCCAAAAGTGTTTATCTTTTAAGAGGAAATCACGAATCGAAATACTGCACTTCGGTTTACGGATTCGAGAAGGAAGTACTGACAAAGTATGGAGATAAAGGGAAGCATGTGTACCGAAAATGTCTTGGGTGCTTTGAAGGCCTTCCCTTAACCTCCATGGTTGGTAAATATGTATATACTGCTCATGGCGGGCTGTTTCGCAGCACACCGGCGACCCCCAAGAGATCGAAAGGGAAGAAGAATAGGAGGATAGCTTTCAATCCTGATCCCAGTAGTACATTGTCTCTTGGATCCTTTGAAGAATTAAATAAGGCTCGAAGATCGGTTCTTGATCCTCCGTGGGAAGGTTCGAACTTGATTCCTGGTGATGTGCTGTGGTCGGATCCCTCCATGAAGCCTGGTCTTTCTCCGAATAAAGAGAGAGGCATTGGTCTGCTTTGGGGTCCTGACTGCACTGAGGATTTTCTCAAGAAGTTTCAACTCAAGGTAATAGCAAGATTTGGAATCTACATTTCTAGTCTTAGGCTTTACTTACACAGTACTTATGGAAAAATATTCGTTTTAGGATATAATGTTGATACTTTGATTTTTAAGAGTATGTTTTTTCTTGTTTGCTTTATGGTGAATTGCTTCTTCTTCGTTGCTAAGTGATGCATTCAATTGATAACGTAATACGACTGCAAAGCATTGCATGCTTCAATTGTAATCTAGAGACAAATCGAGACAAATCACGTTTCTTTTTTTGGAACAAAACTTTTAATTTAATTTTGGTACTGCTGCGTTCCAAGTGCGGTGATGGCTGGATAGTAATTAGCCAATAACTATTTTTCCTTTTGAGAATTTGAATTTAGGGTAACATTTTGTTTTCAAATATGGTGGCAAAGGGTCGACAACGCGTTAACTTAGCATTTACTAGCCATGTTAAGCTGGTTAGTCGAAATAATATCAGCCGGATGATCAATTTGCAACCCTAATATAGGGTTGATGACAAATAGGTTATTACCACCGAGTATTTTTGTATGTCCTAGTTACGTGATGACATTTAAGGCTTGTGTATGAGTATGGAGGTGCTTATGGGTTTGTTGTTGGCTTTGATAATTTTTAACCACCTTGGCCTTGGCTCAATAGGTAGATGGTTGGTAGGGTTCGACTATGTCTTTCGTTAGAATTTTACTAGTTAAGAAAGAAAATACCTAGTTTTTAATTCTCTTTAAAAATGACTAGCAGCTGTAATGTTTCTAAACTGCTCAGAGGCTGTTGCACTTTATGTTTCTCTCCCACAATAAGCATGTGATGATTTCTTTCTACTCTCTTTTTACGTTTACTTGTGTTGTATTTGCATGACTTGCAATCATAGTCGAGATGCAATACTAAGATTTGGGTTATTCTATATTTGTTAAAACGACAGTTGATTATCAGATCGCATGAAGGTCCAGATGCGCGGGAAAAGCGACCAGGTCTTGGTGGGATGGATAACGGTTACACCATAGATCACATTGTGGAGTCCGGGAAGCTGATTACTTTGTTTAGTGCTCCAGACTACCCACAATTCCAGGTTTGTGTAGCATCCTTTGAGATTGGTATTCATTAACTCGGTTTTTAGTGAATTCTTGGCATAACTGTTCATTGATTGGCTGTTGGCAGTATACGGTTTTCCTTTGCCAAATTGCGCTGCAAAGTTTACTTGATGCATGTATGATTGTTTTGATGGGGTTTTACATGTTTCCTTCTTATATCCATCCCCTTTTAAAGTAGATTGGGTGCTGTTAAACATGTCATTCAAAATGGTGCTTTTGTGTATGTCACGCAGCACGTGAAACTGGTGCTTTTGCATGTTGAAATGTATGGCTATTGATTATTCGTTTAACTGTTCCATCTCCATTGAGGTATGCTGTTATCCTTTCTTAACTCTTGATTGAGTCTTCGAGTTTATTATATTGTGCTTTCGTTGTCACTGGACATTAGAACCTGACTCGTACCAACACGCTAATGTTTTCATATCAATTAATATCACTTTTTTTTTTTCCTCTGTCACTCAGGGGACAGAAGAGAGGTACAGAAATAAAGGGGCTTATATTGTTCTAGAACCCCCGAACTTCGATAATCCTGTATTTCATAGCTTTGAAGCAATCACTCCAAGACCAAAGGTAGTTTTTAGTTTCGTGTTGGAGTCGAATGTTCATGTTTAAAATATTTTCGTTCTTACTTGGAGCTTCCATTGCAGGCAAACCCCTTTTACAATTTCGAAGAAGTGATTGATTCCGATGAAGAGTTGGACTTGGCATCAATGGCGACTAGCCCGTGAAGGTCCTCGGTCCTCGGTCACCTGTTTCCGTCTTTCGTATGATGTCATCGCCAGTTTTACAACCCGTTCATGATTTTGCTGTGTTACTCAAATTTACGGAATGCATTTTCTTTTGCCCTGCGAAATGCCCATTCAAAATGTACAATTATCTTCAAATGGGGCAGTCTTATGGTAATCATTATTATTTGTTGGCTGTGACATTCATTGATCTGTTATTTATCTTCATCTTTCATCTTTAACAACTTAGATATGATTGATCTGAAGAGCACAAATTCGAAATAGCGTATCTTCCCGAAATAATGTTACATCTTCAAGAAAATGAATGAAGAAGAGGATTCCTAGCCATGTAACTGAACATGTTGGTAAATAAGTACAACGGTTAGGTTATATCCTGTACTGACCTACTGGATTATAACCAACTAAACTAGCTAACTTGGCCTGATTACGGTTGCTAGAGTCTGTCTAATTTCTACAGAAGAGCCTGATGGTCAAGAATGGACAGGCATCACGAAATGCTACTGATCCGACTGCTCGAACGGAACACGAACAAACAACTGCCCGTGCAGGGTGACCACAGCTGATGTCTGGTGTGGATCAATTCTTGATGGTAAGGTGACAACCTGTTCACGAAGCCAAATACCATATCAATCACCTTTGCTGTTTAAAAATGTTTAAGCCTGTAACATGTCAAGAAAGGTAAAGTGAAAGATATGAAGTCCGATCTTTATGACCGTTGCTTGTTTGACATTAGACAGTAGCCACGGAGAAAAAGAAACACACCTTTTTGAAAGCTGTGACACCCCATGGATTATCAGGATGCTCAGGTTCTCCACTTATAACCAGTCGCCCAGCTGGATCTGATTGAACACGCACCTGAGATTGATTTCCAAAAGAATTGGATAAGCAATGTAATTACCGAAACATAAACCTAATATTTTACACATCAAACAAATATCAAGCAGGACTTCTCAACTCAATTTTAGATTCTAAAGCTTTTTTTCCCCTTTCATGAGTACAAAATCGAAAAACTGACAACGGATGCCTTGATATGCAAACATGTACGTACTCTACCAAGGCATAATTTAGCGACAGCTCTCAAAGAAACAGCCTAGCGAAGTTATCAGCAGGCTACTTGCCGGGTTCCTCCGTTCTCACATTTAATAAAAAAGGGAGATTGATGAAAGTTGGTTCATTTTTAAACAGCATTTTTTTTTTTCTTTTCCCTTTTTCCCCAGCTCAAAGCAGTTAGTTGAGTGCAGCACAAATTGGCTATGGTTTTGTGATCCTCCCAAAGGGGCCTAAATTTGTCTGAACATCTTTCAACTATGCTACTTCCTGTTTTTATAACGTGGCTTATGATTTACTGCCATTCCCACCTTAATAAGAACACAACAAAAGAAACGATTGCATGCATGTCTTCTAAAAGAATATACAAATGATCTCTATAAGAATGCAAAGAATCGTACGGTAGCAAAGCAAAAGGAAGGAGAGCGACGGATTCAGGAACATGTAAACTTACCTCCTCACGGAGAAGCCCTGGAACTAAAGCATAGACCTCAAAACAATCCTTCTGCAAAAATGACTCATCTCATTATACTGGATGGTGCTCGAAAATTCCACAAATGCAAATTTCCTTGTGTTCAAACATGTATTGGATAAACTTACAGTTCTCTGCACATTGATCTTCACCCAATCCGCTGGAGGTCCAAGATCGACCACATCTACATCCAATCTACCCAAACGGACAAAACAAAGCCAAGTTAACACTATGATAACATGTCGACTGTGTACTGTCACTGAAAAATTTCCTGATATATTAGATATAGACAAATGAAATAAAAATAGAACATTATCTCAACTGTAACTTAGATTCTTTAGTACGTGCAGCTTTTACCACATGCTCCACAAAAGGTGGCTTCTTTCTTTTAAGTGAACCTGAAGTCAACATACAAAATCTGAGGTGAGAAGTTATATACCAGCTATATTATTACAAAGGACACCATATATACCAATTATATTATTACAAAGGACACCAGTTACACTGAGAGGCCATACCAATGCTTTTAAGCTGTTTTTCACGCCTTTGCAAAGAAATAGCATTTTTATCCTAAAGAAACAGAAGAGATGGTAGTACTATATCAGAACCAACTTCTACATGGAGAGAATGAAAAAAAAAGAAAAAAAAAAATGAGAGCAAAAATCTTTATACTTTCCAGACCTTTATGATAGGGTCACTGACTTCACCACTCCCAGTGATACGTTGTGAGTGCCATCCCTGCATGGCACGTGCCGCAGCATCCCTTCTTGCTCGACCTGACCCTGCAGACTAATTACCACAAGCATGCATTAAGTGTTGGGCTTGTTGAAGAAACTCCTTGTTGAGCAACCAACTGCACCAATTTTCAAGGTTGACATGCCATGGTTCATTGTGTCGAAATTTTTCATGCGAATAACAATGAATGTATACGTTCTCGGCAGTACATGGATACCATTTTCATTCAGTGAAACATTTTACCATGAGATGAACAAAATGGCATAAACACCATGCCACCGAAGAGGGATAAAAATAAACACCACAAAATCATCTAATACAGTAATACACAAAACATTACCAAAAGATCCCGGGTCATAAGATCACAACTTACCTGGTTATCAATATTCATAGGCTCTGGCAGGGAAGAGATTGGTGGTTCAGTACCAAATTTATGCCTTTCATAATCTAGGAGTGCCTGAAGTCACACAAGAACAACCAATAATGAATAACATATAAACATTATGTTATACACCAAGGAAGATATTTAACAATGGACTTATAAAAATACTGAGGCGACCACAAGTGACTCGAATAGAAGCTTTTATAATTAATTTCCAGCACAGGCCACTCAAGCACATATCCACATGGTCAACCACCAAGAAGATGGACAGACCCAGATTTGCTCAATCATAGCAGGCAATTGAGTCTACAATTATGGTTGCCCGATCCCATAATTCTTGATCCAGTATCAAATTTGAACAGGTGGGAAATTACAAACACATAGCAACTAATAACCTATGGAGAATCCATAAGAAAGATGCAGCTTGCAATCACGTGTGTGCACACATACCTTCTCATAGAAACCTCGAAATGTCCATGAAACTGTAGTGCATGTCCTGCAGCAGAAATAGAAAAATAACTTAACTATCTTATAATGCATAGTAAACATTATTGGACCTTTTTAATCCACTCCTCACACCACCCCTTTCCCACTTTCTAAGACAGCAAATCATTATGGGGTTAAATAGGAACTAAAGAAATTTCACACCTAGAAACACATTAACTTTACTTCAAGTTTTTATCATGCTTCATATATGTACGTTTTATGTTCTTTTTAGCAAGGACTTTTTGCACAACAATATGGCAGATATAAACATCTCAAAGTTGACCCTTACAAATAACAAAGGAGAACCAAATGACCAACAACGTATTGCCAATGAAAGAAGTCCCCCAATTTCAGTGTTCATAGATTATATCTATTAGAGAATTAAGGAGGGTGGATTTTCTTCGTTCATGTCCACAAACTACAGCACTTCTAAAATTTCCACATCTCCAAGTAATGGAGCTTGCACTACGTAAATAATAATGGAGTTGAGCAGAAGTTGTTCCTTACTTTGGAGGTCTAAACGCTTCTCCCACTTGCCGCCACAACTTATTTGAGGTCACCTACAATAAGCAGACAGATTATATATGAGCTTCCAACAAGAAAACACTATAATTCTGGAAATGAAAACTCATATTATATATAAGTGTCTAAACTATATGAATAAAAATGCAGACTCCACACCTTATCATAGCCACCCAATCTTGTCACACCTCTCCAAAGCCTTATCCCAATAAAAAGTTGAAATGCATTAGCCAAAATAATTAACATTCATATAATTAGTAAACAATACAGAACCAGTAAAAATGATGAGAATAGACTTACTTAAGGCAATTCAAACCCTCTCCATAAAACTTAGGAGGTTTAAATTCCATGTTCCTCTCCTTAAAGAAATTTTCCACCTCCTTCATGAAAACTGATTGCTCCTCTTCTGTTCCAGAACCATTACCTTCATACATGTCACTGTCAATGTCATCTAAAAGAAACATGCCCTTTGAGCTTGGGGTTCCATTACTTTTGGGTGTAGTAATATCTTTTTCATCCACCTTATTCTTCAATTCTTCCCCACTCCCAGAATCAGCCTTTATATCAGAAGATCCGGCATGAGGTGTAACAGGTTCCTTATGACTCACAGTTCCACTTTCTTCCACGGGATCACCAGATTCCTGCTCCGGCACTTGAGAAACTTCATTTTTAACACCAACAGTGGGTTTAGCAGTCTCTGCAAGACTTGTGGAAACCACGTTGCCATCCTCACAGCCATGACTATTACTTTGAGGCAAATCCTGGGCTTCAACACTCTTGGCATCAGCTACGGGTTCAGTATCTTGCTTGACTAACTGATCGCCATCATCCTTTAGAGATTCGGTATCTGGCTTGACTAATTGTTCGCCCTCCTCCTTTAAAGGTTCGATATCTAGCTTGACTAATTGTTCGTCCCCACCATTTATTGTGACTGATGGAGGAGGCAAATCCCTATCGGATTGCTGCGAAATGGACAGTGGTTCTACTTCTACATTAGTGTTATCATCAGCGGTCATCTCCACGTCTGTCTTATTGGGTAGAACTTCGCCATTTTCAGCAGGATTCGGGGTTTCCTGGACCGGTCCAGAATCTCCAGAATTCGGAGAATTATTCTGCTTGTTATGATCATTTTCTGGTTTCCCATTATTTGAAGCATCAACTGGCAATTCTTGTCCAGTTTCCTCCTTCTCTTCGGTATCACTCATTTCTAAGTACAAAAGCAGTAAAATTTCTACTCATCCAACAAAAAATGAAACAGAAAAACTAAAAAATATAAATAAAAAAATTAGGGCAAGAAGCAAGAACAGAAAATCGTATAGCGGTAAACTAATCAGTCAAAAGTAAAATTTACGACTCTGCGCTTCTGCCGCAAACGATTGTATCAAAAAAATTGAAATTTTAGGCGGCATCGTACAAAATCATATCTTTTTTCCCGTAAACTAGAAAAATATGAAGAAATTGGGGAAAGAAATAACAGGGGATTATACGAGCTGCGTACCTGGGTTGGAATTGAAGAAGAAGGAGCTTCAAATTCGTACTATCAGAACGAAGAACCCTAATTCTTTTATTTTTCAATTATTTATTCAGCCGATTTTCTTTCTATTTATTTCTGATAAATCGGTCCAGAAATTCGTTGCTTTTAATTTCTTCTCGCAGGTGAAATTGACACGCTAAGCGCTTCAAATTATGACGCGAACGACGTCGTGCTTTTCGTTATTCCCCAATTCTCACATATTGCAATTAATTAATTTTCTTTTTACTAAAATTATATTTTCACGATTTGTTCTCAGTGAAAATATTTCTGATATAAATATTTTATAAAAAATTCAAGTTAATTTTTTTAATGCATCGATATTTTTACACTAAGTAAAGACAAAGTGCAACAAAATTACACAATGGACAGCTTAATCTGGTATCGCATTCACCATCATGATATTCGAATCTAAAACCTCTTACTTCAAAGTGAAGAGAAATACCAAACTATAGTACTGAATAACAATTCAAGTGAATTCTATAAGAACACTTGGAATACTTAGAAGTGTTTTTACAAAGTCCAAGTGCTTTTGTAATCTAAAATTATTTTTCTTAAAACACGTTTTAGTCATTTAAAAACATGTCACGAATCAAACATTAAGTTAGCGTTGAAAAGCTTAGGACGTCTTCTTCAACTTTATAGAAGGAAAGTTTCTTAAAAAACATCATCTTCAATTACTTATAACCCAAATAAATTTAAAACGTCAATATATCAAATTCCGTATTTATCTTTATTTAATTGTCATGATTAAATGACTAGTAATTTAGGGTTGAGATTTTGACATAACCAACAAGTATGACTTGCGAATCTACGCCATTTGAAATTACTGTCGAGTTTCATCATTTTATCACTTTTATAAAAGAAGATTTGCTTGTCCTACAATCAAAACATAAAAATTAAAAAAATTAAAAAAAAATCGATCAAAATGTATATATATTTTAAAATATCAGTAAACATAGAATAAAATATAATATAATACTGACTCATCGCACATCTTTCTTGCCGAGTGTGAAAAGGGTTTTAGGGAAGGATCCAACGGCACGAAACGTTGTGATCCCTGATGCTCCTCCAGGTTTCGTCGAGTACCAAATCATCTGCCCTAAACCCCCGCCACACTCCACCACTCCCCCTCCCCTCCTCCCTCTCTCTCTCTCTCTCTCTCTGTTCGTCACTGCTCTGAACGTTCAATTCACGCCCCGTCTCGCTCCTGCGCACTCCCGGGCGCTGCCAAAACATCTCCAGAGTGAAGATTTTTGTACCCATTTGCAATTTCTCCTTCTTCCTGCTCAAATGGATCGCCTCCAAGGTTCTAGCTTTCCCTCTAAAATCCAAAATTTCCATCAAAATTATGCATTTTTTTTTTATTTTCCCATTGGCCCAATTTTGTTCGTTGTAATTTATGATTGAATTGGTGATTTATAGCATTTTGGTTTTAATTTAAGCAATAGAGAAAGAAAAATAAATTCATAGTTCCATGTGAAAAAATGGAGTTTGAACCGTTGAGCTTGGGCAATGATGATGTTCTTGAATTCGACATGATGGGTCTGGGTTATATTGACCAACCTGTTGACCATGATGACCTCCTTCATGATTCTCCTGCCACTGCTATTCCCACTCCTACTGGTTCCGATGTTGTCAGTAGCGTTGCTGTTTTGGAGCATTACATCCCGGAAGGAGACAGTAGCCTTGAACCCTGTGAGGGGATGGAATTCGAATCCGAGGAGGCTGCCAAGGCCTTTTACAATTCCTATGCTCGCCGCATTGGCTTCAGTACTCGTGTCAGCATGTCTCGTCGCTCCAGGCGCGATGGCGCCATCATTCAGCGGTCTTTTGTTTGCGCCAAGGAGGGATTTCGTGTCAACAAGAATGGGAAGTCTGGGTCTGACTGCGAAGGGCGGGCCAAGCGCCCCCGAGCAGAGACCCGAGTTGGTTGTAAGGCCATGTTGGTAATAAAGGTTCACGACTCTGGGAGATGGGTTGTGTCTGCTTTTGTTAAGGAGCATAATCATGAGCTCGTTCCACCTGATAAGGTGCACTCCCTTCGCTCTCATCGTCATGTATCGGGTTCTGCAAAGTCTTTGATTGATACCTTGCAGGGTGCTGGGATCGGCCCCAGAGGAATTATGTCTGCCCTCATCAAAGAATATGGTGGTATTAGGAATGTTGGCTTCACGGAGCGTGACTGCAGGAATTACATGAGGAGTTGTAAGCAAAGGACCCTTGGAGGCGACACTCAGCTGCTCTTGGATTACTTGAAGGACAGGCAAGCTAAGGACCCAGCATTCTTCTTTGCTGTGCAGGGAGATGAAGATCAGTGCATGGGCAATTTCTTCTGGGTTGATCGTAAGGCAAGGAATGACTATACTTACTTTGGTGACACTGTTACCTTTGACACAACTTACAGGTCAAACCGCTATCGGTTGCCTTTTGCACCTTTCACAGGGGTTAACCATCATGGACAGCCTGTATTTTTTGGATGCGCCCTCCTGATAAATGAATCTGAGGCATCGTTTCTGTGGCTTTTCAAAACATGGCTCATGGCAATGTCTGGCCAGCCTCCACTGTCAATTACGACTGATCATGATCGGGTGATTACCATGGCCATTACCCAGGTTTTCCCCGAGACTCGACACCGCTTCTGCAAGTGGCACATATTTAAAGAATGCCAAGAGAAGTTGTCCTCTGTGCTTTGTGAGCATTCCAACTTTGAAGCAGAGCTTCATAAATGTGTCAACCTGAGTGAATCAATTGAAGAGTTCGAGTCTTGTTGGCTGTCCCTAACTCGTAAATATGATCTCGGGGAGCATAAATGGCTTCAATCGATGTATGCTGATCGGCAGCAGTGGGTCCCTGTGTACCTGAGGGGCACCTTCTTTGCGGAAATGTCGGTAACACAGTGCAGTGATAGCATGAACTCTTATTTTGATGGATATGTCAATGCATCAACAACTCTACAGCTGTTTGTTAAGCAGTATGAGAAAGCTGTTGAAAGTCGGTATGAGAAAGAGGTGAGGGCAGATTATGATACCATAAACACTGCTCCGGTTCTTAAGACCCCTTCGCCCATGGAGAAACAGGCAGCTGGGCTTTACACGAGGAAATTGTTTACGAAATTTCAAGAGGAGTTGGTTGAGACGTTAACATTTTTGGCAACGAAGGTTGAGGACGAGGAGGCAGGATCCATTTTTCAAGTTGCTAAATTTGGGGAAAGTCATAAAGCTTATACGGTTAGATTTAACGTTCATGAGATGAAAGCATTTTGTAGTTGCCAGATGTTTGAGTTTTCTGGCCTTCTTTGCGCACACATCTTGACAGTTTTTAGGGTGACAAATGTTCTCACTCTGCCATCTCATTTCATTCTGAAGCGTTGGACGAGGAATGCCAAGAGTGGTGTCATATTGGAGGAACATGCCGGCGATTTGTTGAATAAGCCACAAGAATCTCTAACAGTACGGTACAATAATCTGCGGCATGAGGCACTTAGATATGTTGACGAAGGGATTACAACTGCTGAAATTTATAATGTGGCAATGGATGCCCTTCAAGTGGCTGCAAATAAAGTTGCCACTGAAATGCAGAACGGCGGGAGAGCGGCCGCAACTAATACAGCTGGAAGAGAAAATGGGTTTCGTTTGGGAAATCAATCAAACAATACCTTCGGTGATCATAAACGGGGTTTTGAAACTCTATCTGCGGTCAGTTTCCTTCTGTAACCACTTGAAACCTCTTACCTATATGATAACATTAGAGCTACATCTGTTACGTTTTCGTTTTTCGATTCTTTGAGTTGATGGTTAATTTTGCGATTCAATTCGATATTGCAGGATCACCAGGACAAGAAAATGCAGAAACTAGAGCGTCAACTCGAGCGCGCACGACGGAAATGTGAATCGTATAGAGCTAACTTGCTATCGGTTTTGAAAGATATTGAGGAGCAAAAGTTAGAGCTCTCTGTTAAAGTTGAAAACATTAAGTTGAGAATGAAAGAGTAGTGTTCAATGTTCTCTCTGCTCCCCCTGTGTGTCCCCGGCCAGTCTCCGGCATATAATACGCGGCGCACCTGGATATTATATGTGAACAAATTATGGTTAAAACCATGCACTGGTGATACCATTTTACGTATTTTACTACCACACAATAATTTTTGTGCGTAAGCAATTAGGATCAATGTCACATCAAGTAGGGACAAGTGTGACAAACAATTAATTGAAAAATGGAATAAGTGTCTTCACTACGGGCTTCGACCCTATATAAATTATAAACTACTAAATTGATTAATAAAGTATGAATTAATACAAACATAAATATGTTGCTCCAGATGAAGGTTTTGACTACTAGCTAAGACATCAAGAGCGATTTTACAATCTGACTTTATAGTTGATACAATGTGTTATCGGTAAATTTCCCAGAAAATGAATAGAAGAAAAAGAAGAAAAACTAACGAAAAATCTTCAAAAACTTTAGTTTTAATCAAAAGGAAAAAATAAAGGTGTAAATGAATAGTACCAGGAATGACTTTTCAAGGTAAAAATGTCCTTAACTTAAAAGTAAATAGTTCCAGAAGTGTTTCACTAAGATTTTCAAAAAAAAAAAAAAAAACCCAGAGAAGAGGGAGCTGCATGTATAGGTGTACATAGTTAGAGTACGTACGAACTGTTCAAAGAATTTTCAATTGGAGATCAGCGTGTCCAACCCGTGCCTTGTGCCGTTCGAAAAGATCCTGCAGTGCTGCAACAAACTGACCGTGCACTTCATTCACCTGTAAAAAGAAAACAGAAGCATGAACTCCGACATTTTAGCCATCACCGGTCTAGTAGGCCACGAAATTTTCAAACTTCAGTATATATAACTTCGTGGAGCTGCAGCAGCCAGTGACTCCCATCACCCCGATAAACTTCAGTTCATGGATTTCGCTTATGGGATGGAACTAAATCTATATCCAATAGGCTTTTGAATACATTAATAGCTCTTGACATGGGAGGAGTTCCTCAAGTCAACAAGTAATATATGCTATGGCTCTGTAGAAGATACGATATTTCACACGAATGGAGTTTCAATTGCAAAAGAAACTGAAGATGGAGATGGATGTGGTACGGAATAGGCATTGAACATTACAACTTTGGTTTTGAGAGACGTCTTGTTTTTTAAGGCAAGATTAGATGCATTAAATCAAGCATGATGCATGTGGAAGATGAAGTTCGGGGCAACAGAAAGAGTGCTAAAAAGTAAGTTGGAACTGTCCAAGCACAGTTTTCCCATGATTGAATCTTCAGAGAGAACCAAACACATACGTTATGCTCAGTTTTGGTGGAATCCATACCTCTTCCATGCTGGGTTGTGGAGTCTTCTTGACATCAATTGGTTTTCCGACCACCACGTGCATTGGATGACTGTAGGGTACAGGACTTCTGCATTCAAGAAGCATGATATGAACAATTAACAGTTGCCAAAAACCATAGCGTTGCTAACATTCAAACATCACAAATGTACAAATATACATAACTAATTCCTTGTTTGGTTAGAAAAAGAAACAAATCCTTCAATAGTAATATAACTTCTCAATCTAATTTCACCGGAATAGTTTTTCCTTATGAGATTTAACAGACATACTTTCCAAAGCTAATTGCAAAGATAGAAGTCTAATTACTATTAAGACGATGACGATATAGTATCTTAAACTCAAAATGCATACCCAAATAATCCCCAGAAGAAAACTGGGGTGAACTTGATAGCTCTAGCAAACTTCAAAATCAATTCCCCACTTGGTTTCCACCACTTGTAAACATTTGACTGCAACATGGATGGATCATAAGAAAAGAAATGGGAATATCATTCCATCGTTAGATGAAGCAAATGCATTAGAGATGAGAAAAGTATAATCAGCAATCCCAATAAATGGATGTGGTTTCACATAGAAATTGCAACAAACTAATCTTAATAGCTAGAAAACCTGTTGACATCAATACATATTTGGACCAGAAAAGCCAGCACACAGACACAAAACAGATACCACGTGACTGGGTAGTAGATGACTTAATAGGTGGAAAAACTAGATTGAAAATGCCAAAAATGGCAATACCTGACCAAAGCAGAAAACTGGAACCAGGGGATTACCCAGCTCCATGGCTATGCGAACAAATCCTCTTCTCGACTTGAGGAATGCTATCTACAAAGTAAGAACGGATTAGCAATTAGAAACGGAATTACAATTGAGAAATCAGACACCAGCTGATTGTCAGATGAGTGCATATAGCAACAGATGACTAGATGAAAAAGTAGAGCAAAAGCACAAGAAAGATTTTATAGATGTAAACCTCACTGCCATGCTCCATATAAAATGTCTCCTGCACTCCACCAGGCACAATGATGCAACTATAACCAGCAGATAAGTGGGAGATAAAATTACTCCTTGTGGCTGGTGTAAGACCCAGCCATGTCCATACATGTCTCAGGAATGGTGTGTAGAACACCTAAACATAATCCCCAACACAGAATCAGCAAAAGTATAGAACATAGATAAGAAACTGTAGGGAAAAAGGTTGAGACATGAATTGAAGAAAGAGTGGTGCCAACTAAGCGAAGATGTCTTACCGCGCTACTCGCAAGGACCTTAATTTTGGGGAGAGGCAAGAACCCAGTAAGGTCAGCAAGTGCAACAACACCAATTGGCAAAACCGAATGTGGTTCATAACCAAAGACTGCATCAACCAAAGATAGCCAAAATGCCACTCCTATTATTAATTCATCACAGCTTCTAACGTGATATAAATACATTGGGAAACATGCAAAAGTTTGACCATTCACAAACTTTTACTAAAAAATAGAACTAGAGGGACACTAAACCGTGGTTTATGTCCATTTAGTGTACTTCGGTTTTATTTTTGATTAAAAGTTTGTAACCGGTTCTACTTCCATAAAAGAGGAGATACCATAAGAGCGATTAGGATCAAAGGCATTGATGTCCTCTGCGTACAGAGTCACGGGAAAATAAGCACAGGCATGCTTACATATGTACCTGAAAATCCAATCCAAACCAACATAAATTACTTTTATACTTGTCAGTTCCGCTTTGTGCAGGACGTCTTGTCTTTAACTAATCCGATACTGTAAATAAAAAGCCTAAGCTCTACACCCTAAAACCATCAACGTCACTAAATATGATCAAATTTGAAATTAATAAATTGCGCAAATGACGTCTCTCAAAAACCAGCAATCCAATTCCCAAAGAGCCCGAAAAGGGTGCAACTTTTACCTGGAAAGTGATCTTCCTAGTTTGCTCTTATCATCAACTGGGATGATCATAAACAATACAAGCAACCCAAGTACACTGAAAATTTCAAAATTTTCACCAAATAAATCAATAAATTAATGACAAAATTAAAAACTTCAAAAAACCAAATTAGGGGAGGAAAAAAAGCCTGAGAAAGATGAACACTTACAGAAGAGCCTTGGAGAATGGAAGGAAGAAGATTGTGAAGAGAACCAGAGCCGCGTTGAAATGGATTGTACCCAGCCAAATACCCAGAGCCAGAACCATGTGCAAAACATTTGACCCGAATATTTCTCTGCCTTGAAAACCGCCATTTTCTGAGATTCCTCCTCCTTCATCTCCACCATTTCTGCTTCTGCAACTTCTTCTTCTTGTCCTTTGGGAGCAATTTAATCCGACCCAACAAATTAAATTGTTAATAAAGATGGAACATGGGCGGGTTCGGGAAGATGTGGTCACTGTTGAGCGGCATCGGTGTCAGCTGTCACCGTCCCAGCTCCCTTCTCTCAAATGTTCTGGGTCTTTCTGTGTTGCGCGCATCATTGCATCACTTTCTATCGGTGAGGCATATAAAAGACCAAGAAAGTGAGCAAAACTGACTCGTCCACCAATTTTTTATTTAACAAATTTGGTACAACCATCTCCACCCTACGACAATGTTTCATGTTTACCGCTGCTGTTAAATAATACAGTGTCAATTTTATACGCCATGTTCTGCGGTTTAAATATGTTTTTGGTACAAATTGAATTTAAGATTTTTAATTAACATTACTTAACAATAAAGAGTAATATTACTTGATCGTATTACTAAGTAGTAAATTTTATTTTTATTTTTAACCATGATGCAATTTCGCCGTTGAAACCAGCACTTATTTTTGTTTAGTCATTTGATTATTGTTCCAAACATTTATATATTTTTTATCCAAAAAATTGTGTTGGTATTTACTTGATCATAATTATAAAACACTAAATGATTTTTAATTTTAGTAAGTTTTTACAAGATGATCTTTCGAAGATTATATGATAAATGAATAAATTGGATCATGTAATACACGATCGGGTAGACGAATTGAGTAGTTAACACTTTTATAAAAAGTGAGGTTTTTTTTTTAAGTGCATTTTTGCTGAGCACATTTAAGTGGTAGTGATGCACCTTATTAATTAATGTTAGAAGAGTTTAAATCTTGAGATTTGTTGTAGATAAATTAAATCAAAATCATCTAACGATAATCAATGATGTAGTGAGCATCACCATCACTTATGGATGATGAGCAAAATAATTCCACTTTTGGTTTACTTTCTTTATCTTCTTTATTGAATTTAGGGGTATGTGAATTTTTTACTTTCCACACATGTCTCTTAATTTCAATCGTTGAATTTTGAATTAAAGAAAATCAAAGCAAAAGTTAACAACGAATTTGTAAGAACTTAAAATAAATGTGTGAATAGCACCACCTTTGGATTAAATTTCAAAATGGATGTGAGTGATATGCCTATGTTAGTATTATAGTAAGAAAAATGTTGATAATATCATTAACTATAATTCATTACCAATCTTAGCCGAGATCCAACTTTCCATTCAAATTCTGTCATTTTTGCCTATACGTGCGATTGGTTAAATTTGAGAGAATTTGAATTAAAATTCTATTTAGATTAGTTTAATCACATAATTATTATATTGAATTTTTTTTCTTAACTATAGACCTAACATACAACTTACAAGACATAGAGTTCTTAAAGTAAACAGGGAATTTGATGTAAAGTCGAGCGCAATATCGTTCTTAAATTCATACAGTAGATCTCATTTATTATGATAAAACTTTAGGGTGGTGTTATCCTCATACCTATTTTTACCATCCATACATCTCTTGGTAATTTATGTCATTTGATATTCTTCAATTCATTTAATTCAACGATCAAAAAGTGAGAAGATTGTGTAAAAAGTAAGAAAGAATGTGTGAATATCACTACCCAAACTTTATTGTTGTTAGTGGTCAACTACATATCTAACACGTTACCACACCACAAAGATACTTTATGCAAATGGATAATATTATTTACACACTTATGTTTATTTTTTACATATCCTTGTTAACATTTGGTTAATAATCTTTTTTAATTTATTCGATCTAAAAATATAAAACTAAAATATATATATTAATGAGTAAAAATAAATATATGAATAACATAATCAGCCTTTTTCCAAAACATGACGAACATGCAGCCGACCAACGCTTGACCAACTTTTCACAACTGTACCAAATTCCCAACGGCAGTAATGACTACTATTCAACGAAAGACCATGGTTTTGCTTCACCCCGCACGGAACGTCCATTTTTCACATGTCATTGAGGTGGACCGTCTGCCATCTCGTTTCTATATTCTTTCCGTATCCTTTTATTTATATGATCACGGTTAAATCACATCAATATTTTATATTCTTATTACTTTTTGTTTTATTATTTCTATAAAAAATTAATATAAAATGTTAACGTGGATTAATCATGACCACACATCACCAGAGGGCATGGAAAGTATGGAAATGGAAGGGCAAACAATCTACCTCCCATTCTGAAAGTGTGTTTGCTTATGGAATTAGGCAAGTAAAAGATGTAGTTTACCACGCATTAATTACACGTGAACAACAACCAGTAGTGATTAAAGAGCAGTTACATAAATTTATCGCTGGATCCCTTTCCACCTAATCCTCCTTATAAAACAATCCAGGCGATCGGGCCCATGAAATTTGATCTAACGGTTAATGTTATTATAATTTTTAGAATGTGTCACTGTTTTTAGCCGTTAGATCAAATTTCAAAGGCCTAAATTGTTTGATGAGGAGAATTAGGTGGAAGGGATCCAGAGAGGATCCCTTTCCATATTTGTCCATATTTAATTTTAATTTTTTTTTAAAGGGACCAGCTGGTGTCTTTGTCATGCAGTCCACTCTTCCGAGGGTTAGGAAGACTCACAAAGACATTTTAGTCTTTCCCTGACCATCATCATGCGATTCACCAGCGTTAGGAATCGAACCCAAGATGTGCCGTGTGGAGTACGAGTCTGGAATTCATCACCAATTACTGGATCACCCCGTGGTGGTTTATTTGTCCACATTTTATAAGTTTGCTCTTTGTATCAAATCAAAAGCCTTTCTATATGTTACAAGTTCGACTAATCTCATTAACTAACTTTTAGTCCAAGACCAACTCCAACACTTAGACCCAGACATAAATATTTGGGTTTAAACCCAAATAATGCCACCTAAAGCTAAGACCCAAAACCTACACAAATTGAGTTTGAATCCAAATCAATACTCAAATTTGGGTTCAGATTTGGCTAACTCAAATCTTGAGTGAGCCTCACTTTTTTCTTTTTAAAATGTGGCTGCAAACAGTTAGTGACTGACAACTGAGCCTCGCATGGAAGGGCCCTAGTTGTCCAAAGGTAATGTGAATCCTTCGATTTTTGGACCGTTGGCTATCAACGGTCCATATCACACTCTTTTTTTTAGCAATCTTTTGAAATTGAACTAACAGTTCATATTCGTTTTATTCAAATTCAACAGTAAAAAAAAATTCAACGGCTAAAAAAAAATTCAAGGGCAAAATAATAAAATACATGTTTGGTGTGTGTAATGAAGTTTGGTTGGTTGGTGTGTACAATGAAGCTTGGTTTGTTGAGTAGTGACTAGTAATTTTGGAAATTTTGCTGGGATTTAATTCTTTTTATGTTAAAACATTTATAAAATTAAAGTAAGATAACATAACTCAAAGTTACCAAAAAAATTGGGTTAAATTCATTCAACAACAATTTAATACATTTTAGGTTCTGTAATTTAGATCATGAGTAGGGCCGCCCTTGAAGGAGTGTAAGAGTTGCACACACATAGGGCCACCAAAATTTTTAACGTGATACAGTACCTATAGGTTATATATGTTGTTGTGCACCAGTATAACAAAGTTTTCTCTTAGCACAAGTGGTGTTTCTTTGTTCAGTTTCATGTGAGATTTGTGGGTTCAAATCCCATCACCGCCTCCAGTCTTGGTGCCTTGTCTTTTAGGTGATCATAACCAGACTTATTTACTATTGGTACTTCTTTTCAAATTAAAAACCTTCTATATATTGTTACATAAAATTATATGCTGCTGTGGTTTACAACTCAAAATTAGAGTGTTAGATACGAATTTAGAAGTGGCGGACAATTGGACATTGATCGGGAGAAGTATATATAAACAGTATCAGAAGTTTCTGGCAACGATGAACGTTCGATGATGGCAACCAATCAGTTGGTACATGCAAAAAGTTTAAGGTTTCATGACCCTGTTACGTTTTGGTATCTAATTTGGTTTGTATTGACTTTTTGGTTGAATTCTTTGCTCGTGGAGAGATTTTTTTATTACTGAGTTGATTAGGATATGGATTTACTTCCAATTAGGATTAGGATTCTCATTGTAACCAAAGTCCTATGCATTATAAATAGGACATTAGAGGTTAGTTTATTTTGTGTGCCGTCACCATTAATGTAGAGAGTTATCTCTCTTTTAGTTTTTGGAGTGGAGGTCACTGTTTGAAGTTATAATAAGTGTGGCAAATTCATAGCTTTGAGAGAGACTTCTCCATTTGTTTTGGATCCTCTACTCGTTTGGTTTAGAGTTTGCAAGTTGTGGAATTTGCGTTGTGAGAGTTAAACAATCTTTTGTAATCTCAATTTGTTTTGTGAAATTTTTCTTCATGCTTTGCCCGTGCACATAGGTTTTATACACCGAATCACATAAATCTTTAGTCTTCTTTTGAGATTGTTTGTTTTAGCTTTCGCCTATGACTTTGATATTTGGTACTCTATTAGAATTTGCTTACATATACACACAAAAGTACAACACATGTAATGCAACTGGCAAACTCTTAATTTAGCAGCCACGAAGTAAAGAGATTAGAGGAAATTGATGAAAAGAGGGGGAGTTAGGGAGGAGGTAAAGGGCTAAGAAACTCCTATCGCACATCTGGCTCCGCTTTTAGTCACTTTTCAATGTTAGAAGATGTCCCAATTTCGAACTGCTACTCTCTCCCCCAATTGGTTGAAAAAATTCAATATAAGCCCATCTCTTTATCCCACCCCCATTTAGTAATGTCCTCTATTTTCTATTCATATTCTAGGATGTGTGATTGTAAGTGATAAATTTTTGATATTTTCTATAATTTTTTTCTTATTGTTTGGGGATAAATTGTAGGGTGCACTTTCGTCCACGATTATTGTGGCCTCTGGATACATACATAATATAGGTTGTCCATTATCCTATATTTATTTAATTGCACACGAAATCAATTATTATCTTAATCCTGTTTATCAACGAAAACTTGTGGCAGTGATCCTCTTATATTTATTTAAACTAAAAATTTAATAATTGCACACGAAACCAATTATTATCTTGATGGATTAACATGTGGCATCGACAATTAATTAATTAATGCGGAAAATAATATTTCAGGATGATTAATTAATCAACATCCCATTCTCCTCCGTCTAAACCATTCTCTCATCTGAATAATGGAAGCAACATTTTTCTTTCTTCTGCCCTTTTTGCAACAATTTGGCTTCCTCACATATGCTTCTGAAGATCCTTGCCCAATTTCCTCAGATGCTTCAATAGTGACGCAGCTTGAAATTGATGCATTTTCCACATCCATCTCATGGCTTATCTAAATTGGGGAGGATGAAAAATATTTCAAAGATATTACTAAATTCATAGCGAAAAAGAAGATATGAAAAAAATTCTACCAAAAAATATTCATTCCTGCTTACCTGTAAAACACGCTTCTCGAGCATAGCTACTCTCTCAACCAGTGTGCCTTTGTGATGTGCTTCTTCAATTGCAGATGACAAAGTCTTACGCTGATCATCTTCTGGTTCCAAGGAGGTAGGACAAGAAGAATGCTTGGCTGATAGGCAATGCTTGTGTTCCAATAACTGCAGCTGTAAACCATGGAGATGGTGAATCTATGAGCATATGCGCAAGCTCATAAAAAAAAACTATCAGTGGGAAAAATAAAATGAAGAGACATTTTACCAAACGATCAAGTCGATCCAATCTTTGGAGAATCGGCATTGGTAAACTGATTTCTTCTTTTCTATTTTTATCCATGATCGAGATGTGGACGTAACTACATTGACTACAGTATAAACAAATAGCAGATTCAAGCTTGCATTATTTGTTTTTTGTAGCTAAATTGTAAAAGTATAACGTTTTTCAAGAAATTTGGGCTTATAATTCTGAAACTTTCAAGAGCATGGACAACGCTTCCATTTTAGAAGCAGCTTTTAAGGGCAACCACCTTGCCATACGTTCACTCTGACTACTACAAGTTTTCTTCAAGAAATACATATTATTTATTTATTTATTCTTATCTCATCATCTCTTATCTTCACAAGATTTTGCTTTCAATATATCTCTTTCTAATCTCTCTTCCTTGTCAGAAGTGATGGGTTGGCGTTTAACTCTAAGATCCTATTTGGTGGGCTGAATGGAATTGGATTTTATGGATAGGATTGAATTGGTTAAGTTTTAGGGATCAATTAAGTTTTGTCAGACATGACTTGTAATTCAAGTGTAAAAATATGTTATATAACTCATTCTATTGTGGATTCATAATTCATCTTGTCCAACTCACATTTTGACACAACAAATAATAGATTGTCCATTTTAATTGGTCATAAGAGCTTGTTTAGAAGTGCTTTTAAAATGGTTGAAAATGGTGAAAAAGTTTCTTAAACCAATCTTTAGTTAAAATACAAGTGAATTATGTAAAAAAAAAAAAACACTTTAAGTGTTTTTGGAATCCAACAACATTTTTTGTAAAAGCAGTTTCCATTATTTTAAAAGCACGTCCAAATGAGTCATAAATCTCTGATTATATTCTATTTACATGATTGTGTTTAGTCCTATTACGATTACATGCAATTAATATAAACTGCAAGAAGAGAATACATTCTCTCGAACTAATATGATTATACTCACGTCTACAGATTGCTCGTGGTTTTGTATATTCAATCATGCATAATTTTCCCGAGATGGAGAAGATTGACATAAGAAAAATTATTCTTATTTTATGGTTTGATCAAGAAATACCCTCGAGATTTGATGATTATTTCTTAAATGCATAAACATTGTCCTTGGAAAGTGAATATGGCTTGTTTCACATGCACGGATCCGCTATCGTTTTCCTTGGCGCATAATCAAATCTCTGCGGCAGCTTTGACATTATTTAGTTGCGCAAGGCCATGCTAATGTTATATGTATCGTTCTAATTTTATCGAATGTTCTTAAAAAGGCAGTTTACAGTCGTATTGAGTTTTTTCGAGTAAGTTTTTCATATAATTCAAACTTGTTACATCTTGCTTCACAAGTTTATGCATGCATATTAAGCTATAATTAGGCTTATAACCCACGCTGTTGGTTGGGCTTTGGTTTGTTTGGCTGGTCCATTTTGCTTGTCAACGTACTTTGGTCCGGACCTTTGGTTGTTTAGTTTGTAAGTTTGTGTCCTTCTGGTAACTTTGTTGGCCTTGTACTTAGAGATGGCAACGGTTCGGTTTGGAAACGAAAATACTATATTCATTCCTATAATCCTAAAAACTAATTATATCCATAACCGCAAATTAACCATCGGGTATTAAGCATAATCATACCCACAGGGTAATGGATTTGTCATCGGTCAACGGTTATATCCATTTTTGTCAATAAAAAAAATATATTCATTCAATTGACGCATAATAATTTAGCAAATATCAATTTCGTCATTAAATATTTGATGTATAAAATGATTTAATGAATGGATCTTGTGAAGCATAAAAATTAAAGCTAAACGTTGATAATGTTGGTTTGATCTTTTGATTGAATTCTCATAGATTTTGATTTATATTAAAATTTTGGAACTTTTCCACGAAATGCAACTCACAAAATGCAAATTTTGTATTCTCAAGATAATAGATTTGGTGAATAATATATATATATATATATTTTTTTTTTTAATACTTTAATATTATAGATAATATATATTATTCGGTTCGGATTTGGGGATGGATATGGTTGGGAACCCCTATAACCATTTCCAAACTATAACCGAATAATAATCACGGTTTTTCCCCAGACCCAAAATATACCTGAATTTTCATACCCAAATCCAATCCATTTGGGCGGTTATCCACAGTTATCGGGTTTAACGGTTATAATTGCCATCCCTACTTGTACTTTGGCTATGCCCTGGATTAATATCCAGTTTACCAAAAAAAAAAAAATTTAATTATTAAGAAGATGGAAAAGATTTGAAACTATTACAATAATTTAGGGAGAAGAAATTCTGAACTCTGAACAGCTGGGTGAAAACTCAACACCCTATTTACTGGGATATTAGGTCACATGTGAGGCTTATAAATAGAATGATTTCTTGTAATTAGGTTCAATGTTTACAAGATTTCATCACTAAACTTGTTACATCGCTTATTCGCATAATAAACAATACCCACTTGGAATTGTTTAAGAAATTTATTTATTTGTTCTATAATTTATTCTAAAACTTGGTTACATTCATAATTTAACAAGAAAAAAAAGTTCAACCTCCATTTTCTATAAAAATCCGGACTCGCAAAATAGAAACTTAACTACAGCTGAAATGCCGAAAGTTCTTCTCAACTAGCACAATAATATATGCATAAATATATATTATGTGGTAAATTCTGGATACAGAAACTCTCAGTCCTTTTCATTGGGACTTTCCTTTTCAAAAGGCATGAGCAAGGCATAAGTGATTGCCATTGCTATCCACCCTCCAACTAAAACCCTAATAGCAGATGGCATCACCGGGGAACCGCCCATACGAGCTCCCACGCTGCCAAAGAGAGCCAGAGCTACTGAAGCCACTACCACAACCACCGCCATTCTTATAGTATTTTGAGGAATAAACATGGCTGAGAGTAAAGGCACAAGTGAGCCACACAGAAATGCCAAGGCTGATGCAGCTGCTGCCTTGTGTGGACTTGGCAATGACTCCTTCCCTTCACTAATTTGTGTGATCTCAATGGCAGTAATCTTCCTCGTTTTCTCCGGCTGCTCCGGCGGCTTGGATGCTGAATTTCCACATGGGAGTCCTGTTGAAGGAGTCAGTTCAACTGAAATGGTTAGGTTAGATTTTTCCTTCGTCTCTTTCTTACCCATCTCAGTTTTGTAACTGCACTGTCTTAAAAGAGAAGTCCTTTCAATATCTCTTTGTGTTGATACCGAAACAAACTCCCCCACAGCCATGCTGCAAGCTCCAGCAACAGCTCCCGCTATGCCGGATAAGACCATCGTCCCACGATCTTCCTTCGCTGCCCCGACACCAAGCATCAAGGACGTGGTTGACAGTAACCCGTCGCTTGCTCCCAGGAGAGCAGCTCTGAGCCACTGAGCTCTCTGCACTTGCTCGGTCCTTGTGTTCGCGTATTTCTCATCATCAGTTACAGGAAGCTTGTGCTCAACTGGGGTTTCGAGTGTATGACGAGAAGTATCCATGGGAAAGAGATGGAAAAGTTTTACTGCAGAAATCGGATTTGGGGAGTGTGGCTTCCTCAATTTTCCACAAGCTCGGAGGAACACGTGGTGTTATAAATCAAATGTCTAGGCTGCCACATTTGATGAGCGAAAACGAACAAAAAAAAACCTAGGTGGTTCCGTTGAAGATGACAAGGAACCCAAACGTTTAAACCTATGATTTTTGTCACATCTCATTGCTTTCTAAGGAAAGATTCTTACCTATGTTGCCACCTTCTCTTCTTTCATTTTATCTGTTGTGTCGTTTTTCATCTCTCCTAAGGTACCAAGTAAGTTATTTTGCTGCATCTTTAAGGATATTCCATACTCTTAAGTGCTCGTTTCAACCGACACGCTCACAAATCGTACTTCTTCTGTTCAACAGCAACAATTTTCCACAGAAAAAGTTTTGATAGATCTTTTCATGCTAGGGTATGTGCAGAGGCATATATACTTTCTCATACATGAGAATATGAGATGCATTTGTTTGAAGGTAACCTACAACAAATGATATATTTCATTGGTAGATTGTGTTCCTATGTCATAAAAAAATAAAAATTCATCTGCAAACACTTATGCTGGTTTCTGTGGATTGCATGTGGAGCTCACCGAGATATTCAATGCTGAAAACCGAAGAAAAAAGATGCATTAGGTTAAATTCTGAATTTTAAACTTTTAGCTATTCAAAGAACTTGATTTAGTAAAATGAGACGTCTACAACAGCGATGTGTGATCCGCATAGTTTATTTCACAAGTGTACTGTATGACTGGAATAACTACAGCCACAGTAACCATCAGATACATCTAATGGTTTATATTACGACAACCAACGGGGACAAGATCAGCATATAGAATCATCAATCATGCCACTTTCCTGGAAAAAATTAGAAAACTATTGGAGAATCATCGGTATCATCTACCTTTGTGAGCTACTTCGGAGCTCTGAGATGGACCGTTATAAACAAAATCAAATAACTAAGACCATAACATAGGATTAAGAAAGAGAATCCAATATTTTTGTAGAGATAAGTCTATATGGTGGTTAACGCATTAAAGGTGCTGTTTCTTACCCTATAGATATCCATCCCTCTTGTCTTGCTCCTCAGCTTCCTTATTAGCAGTTTGAACAGATTTGAACCACAGGAATGCCTGCATTCAACATCCACGTTACAAAGCCAAGGGGATTGAGTTCATATCATCCACACACACAATCATCCATACCCCAGATTATTGATCCCTTGAAATGAATTTTTCGATGGTTTAGCATAGCACAATAGTTAAACAGAATGATAGGTTCATGATAGAGGATCAGTAAATGAATAGATCAAATCTTGAAACTGAATTAAGAAGATCAAAAGAAACAGAACAACTTACAGAAGTGGGAATGCCAGTAAATGCAAAAAATCCAAGGACTGGAGCATAAAATATGCTGTCTGAACCCAAGATTCCGAAGACTGGCTTTTTGTTCACATACTCAAAAACAGAACCTATCTGCAACATTATTTTTCCTGTTATACACCACATCAAAGGGACATATACAGTTTCAAAAGGACCAGGCGAAGGAGCTTACTGCAGCAATTGCAGTGATCGCTGAGGCAAGTAGATAAACAAAAAAAGGAACCTCAAATCCCTCTTGTGCATCATCTTTCTTGCCTTCATTCTGTGCCCAAGGAGGAGGCTCGTCTGAATCCGGTTTAGCCCACGAGGGGATTTTCTCATCAGACTTGCTTGATTTCGCGGAACCTTTGGTGACAGCAGAAACGGAAAACCTACGAGAGGACTTCCTTGTTAGAAAGCATTGATGGGTTTGGTTTCCATTTGAAAGAGTTTGATCCCGGATTCTGTGTCCAGCACCCAAGAACAGTTTGGGTAACGGATTATCATTCATACAGCCATGGTTTACATTAAAATTGCACGCAAACAAGAAGCTTGCAGCCATAGTTTATTCCTCTTCCTCGTTCTGCTCTTTCTGTTACTGAAGATATTAAAAAGCATAATATAGTTAGCAGCAAAACAATACTAATTCTAAGGCGGTTTTCCAAAAATTAAGATTGCTAAGCTCTTGTGCCATCTTCTCCTTCGGATAACACATAGCGGCTATATATTTTGCATGATCAGTAGTCCAAGCTTGTAAGTGACACTAGTAAAACTCAGACCTATGTTCTACTATAGTTCTGAGTCTAAGTTTTTGCAGAAGTAGGGATTTTCGCACTCCCTCCTACTTTTTTACGGATACAATTGAATATATCAAAGAAGAATCAACGAACAAAAATAAAGAGGAGTGCAGAAGGAGAAATTGGGGGTGTGAAATCACTACTCTTTTGCTAACAAGCTCCACAAATTCAATCAATTTTAGATGAACAAACACCCAAAAAGGTGGACATTGCCTTTCTAGCTTTACCAAAATCCAAAAACTTTGATGAAAATTGAACCAATTGAGTGACTTAGATGCATCTTAATCATTCATTAGATTAGAAGATTATCCATGGAATGATGAGGCCAAATCTTTAATAACACAAAATTCATCAAATTGTTCTTTTCTCCTCGACAATGCGATATTCTAAACTACTCTAATGTAAAGGGAATTGAACTCAGTGCAAGAGAAATGATAATTTTTTTTATCTTTTTTCAATTAAAAAAGGGGGAAAGATTAGAGCTTTTAATTATTCTATTGACTATAATAAGAGTGGGTTAGTCAGTCCAGTACACGTACTAAAGAAAGCTTCTTCCCGAGTGACTGAAATCTGAACAAAAAGTCATGCAACTTATGAAGACAAGAACTTTTCTGCACTAACGTGAATTTTAGCAGATCAAAATTCATTGATTATGTTTACAATTAAGCTGAGCTGAATTTTGAGCAGATGCAATTTGCAATGAATTCAAAACCCAATTGAAATTTCACTAGTGATGATTTAATAGAAAGAAAAAATAATAATTACTGAAAGAATTACAGAAAATTAAGAAGAATATATGAGAGGTGAGGGAGGAGCGTAGAGAGCTTACCTTCTTGCTGGTGTTCTGTTTTATTTGCACCAGATGCTCTCTCTCTCTTATTCTTTATTTATTTTTATTTTAATTATCTAGCATGGTCACGTGCCTCCCTCACTCTCATGTTTCATTTTTTTTTTTTTAATTAGTTGGATTCCTTCTAATTTTCAATCAATAAAATTTATTCCTTATTAAGTCAAATCAAATAGATATCATGATTTTTTTTGGGGGGGGGGGTGTGTGTTTTAAATTGGGTATATTATTAACCAGGCAAAGATTTTTTGTTTTTTTTGGGGGGGGGTGTGTTAAATTGGGTATATTATTAACCAGGCAAAGATGCCAAAAGTACAACGGAAGCCCACACGAGACAAACAACCAAAAAACAAAGTCGGAAGTGCAAGGGGAGAAAACCCGACACTAAAGGGAACAACAAGTGTCACCCCTTGCATGACCAAACAAAATTAATGTGGGTAAGGTAGACCATGATGGTGAAGTAAATGAACAAGTGAAGATGGGGGTCGATTGACCCAAGTAAAGTTGCACATCTCCACAGAGCTTCGCAACGCCAAACGGTCAGTCGCCAGGTTGGCTAATCTTGGAATCCAAGACCATCGACAGTCATGGAAGGAAGCACCAAGTTTCTTGCACTGTGTTTAGATTGGAAACACCTCCCACCTGCCATTTGTGAGCGTACCCGTTAAACACGAGATGAAGCTCAATGAATCAGATTCTACAACCACACTGTGAATACCCATGGAATGACCCAACTTACAACCCCTTAAAATGGCGATAACCTCAGCAGCCATAGCAGTAGGGGCCTAAATAGGAATATTTCGAGCAGCAATGAAAGCACCCACAAAGTCTCTCACCACCAACCCAACAAAACCATCATGCGAAGTAGCAACCCAACTCGCATCAACATTAATTTTAACGGTGGGATGGCACGACATCTGCCATCTTTCTTGCGATTAATGAGCATGAGTTCTATGCTTTATACTACCCTACCCTATAGTACCCGAATGACTGCACAAAGATGCACTAAAAGCCTTGACGTTGGTTGAGATAGCTAGCATCATTTGTGAAGGATGATTGGTTGCTGCTGAAAGAGGAAGCAACTGGCCTTCCATATATACAAACAAGAAAACACAACCCAAGTGAAAAATAGGTCATTATCAGCGTTCGAATGTTTAAAGGCCGTGATAGTGCCCATCAACCAATTCAGCCATGTAGTGATTTCAGCCCTATTAACTCTATAATTGAGGATGCCCCCAAACCAAATAGTTGCCACCCATAGACAAAGGAGAAAAAGGTGTTACACCGATTCCTCCTGCGATTTGCAAATGGGACATAGAAAGGAGGAGGCAAAATGACGTTTGTAGAGAGACTGTATAGTGGGTAGGGCATTGTGCATTGTTTTCCATATAAAGCACCAAAGCTTAGGAGGTTATTTGAGTTGCCAAATGAGTTTCCACAACCGTTCCGGAATGGAAGAAGATGAAGAGGAGCTGAAATTAGTATGTGGTAATGCCCCGGAACATAGCCAATGGTAACCCTATTTGACTGAATAAGAGCATGTCTTAGTAAGATGCCATATTAACCGGTTCGGGAGCTCAAGGTCACCTGGGTAAATTGCCGACATAGCTGCATACTCCTCTGGCGGAATAATTGGTCTTAAGAACTCAATATCCCATTCACCACTTTCCTGATTAATTAAAGAAGCTACCTTTGTGTTACGACTGACCGGCATCGACACAGTTGAAGTGGAGTGTTCGACCTGGATGAAAGGCAGCCACCGATCACCCCAGACCTGAATGACCTTCCTACTCATGAATTTCTAGTGAGTTGCCCGTAATAAAAATCACGTCCAATAAGTAAACTAGACCACACCCATGACGCTCGCCCACCCAATTTCGCACTAAAAAAAGAACAGTGGGGGAAATAACAGGCTTTCAATACCTTTGCCCACAGTGAATCCGGCTCGTGGATGAGCCTCCAACATAGTTTCGCTAGGAAAGCATCATTAAAATCCATAAAGTTCCGAAACCCAAGCCCCCCTTTCATTGTCAGCAGCCCTAGAGTAGCCTTAAAGACCCAATGAACGTGTTTCTTCTCCATGTTATGTCCCCACCAAAAATTGGTAATCAGAGTGTTTATTTCCTTGTAAATGATATCTGAAAATTTGAAAAGATTCATCGGATAAGCCGAAATTGCTTGAACCACCACCTTGATCATAACCTCACGACCTGCCTGTGATAGGGTAGCTTGTTTCCATCGTTGGAGTTTCCCCAAAATCCGCTCCTTTACATAGGTCAAACCTTTCCGCTTAGACTTTCCCCACATAGCTGGCACGCCAAGATAAGTTCCGGGATCATTTACTATCAGCATACCCATGATGCGGCCAAGATCATCCAACAAGGCCCTCGAGACATTAGCTCCGAAAAAAACACTAGATTTATGAAAATTGACCTGTTGTTCGGATGCTGAATAGTACTATTGTATTAGCTTTACTAAATTTTGATAGTTCTCCACCTCAGCTTTAAAAAAGAACAGTGTATCATCAGCAAAGAAAATATGAGAAATAACAGGTCCATGGGGATTAAGTTGAACCCTTGAAATCAATCGTTCATCACACGCCCGCAAAATTAATAAGGAAATGACCTCACTAACAATGAGGAACATATATGGGGATAGGGGATCACTTTGCCAGAGACCACGTGAATGAGAGAACTTTTGACCAGGCTAGCCATTCATCAGAATAACAAAATCAACCGACAAAAGACAACCAAATATCAACTAGCACCACCACTGATTGAACCTCATCCTTTCCATGACCGCCAGTAGAAAATCACATTCAACTCTATCATAAGCCTTATGCATATCCAATTTAACCCCAAGTTCAAATTTACCTTTTGTTCTTCGTGTCTTCAAATAATGGAAGAACTCGTGTGCAATGCCAATGTTATCTTGAATCTGCCTTCTGTGAACGAGATATCAGCTCCGGCAGCAATGGTTGAAGACGATTGGCTAGGACCTTGGATAAATTTTTATAAAAGTAGTTACATAGGCTTATGGGTCGAAACTGGGCAATAGACTCTAGATTTGGAACTTTAGGAATGAGCACAACATGCGTGGAATTGATGCGGTGTAAATAGGGAGACCCCTACATAAAACCTTGAACTATACCATTAACATCAGCCATAAGATTATCCCAAAAAGGCTGGTAGAAAACACCTTGGAAACCATCGAGGCCCAGGGCTTTTAATTTGCCCATTTGAAAAACAGCGTCCTTAATATCCTCTAGAGAAACCGGTATAAGGAGTGAAGCATTCATATCCTCCATCACCTTCAGCTGAATACAATCAAGAATGGTTCCTTACTATCGATCCCTATCCGACGTAAATAGATATTATGGATTTTGACACCAAACTAAGTATGATTCACCAGTTCGTCAAATTAAACTTTCATTCTAATACACACTATGATAATCCACTATCATCCATGATTTTTGCACTCCAAAATATGGATCTAATTGCGATTAGTTTATTGTTGATGAATAAGAAAAACTTGAGTATAACCAGCTCTATATTGTTATAAAATTTATAGTTTAAGTGTGATTGTGTAAATTTTAGATTAGATTTGATTCTAGTTATTCTTTCATGAACTTGTATTCCTTGGGGATGAATGATTTCTTCTTTCCCTTATTACTATAAATAAAGGCACTACATGGAGGGGGGAATAACACATCCTCTACACAACCCTACAAACACATATATTTCTCTGCCCCCAGCCCCATTTTCCTGTCAGATAAAATAGGCTACAACACGTTATCAGCACGCTCTTACCGCTGCGCTTAGGAATCTGACGTGGAAGTTTTCTGCATCAAACCAATTCATTCAATATCATCATGCAATCAGGTTCTTCCAAAACAACGGTTTTTATCTCGATATTTTTGCAACCCTGATAGCATGAACATTCACTATAATGCATGACCCAACTTTACATTTTTCAAATTTTAGATTTTACATAAATTGTGTATACAGTATATCCATAATTGTTGAATTATGTGAATTTGATATTGCCATGAATTACATCAAATATATGTCCATGCATTAAATTATTAAATTGAATATGCATGCAACTGAATTTTGTAATCTGAAAAAAAATTAAAAAATTAAAAAAATTTGGGTTCTTCGAACTCGTGACCCCGAGCAAACATAGAGCATCAACCTCCACTGAAACCCGACGCATATGGCGTTCAACCCGGAAAACCCAACTCATCTACAGAAAGACAACGACATTACCGTGCAATTTTCTGGCAAAATCCAACATGGTGTCGTGATTTTTGAACCAATATCATTCAAATTCCAGAAGAATTCATCGAATTTGGATGAAATTCCAATTTGAATTTCATGGGTTTCCTTTTTCCTTCCCCTCGATGTCGAGGTACCCCATCCGGCACTAGGAATTTGCTCATCGTCAAACCCATGGCCCTGCACCAAGAACCATCTTCCAAAACACAGCTGCCTGAAGTAGCGACACCAACCTTCTTCCTCGACGAGTGCACCCAGCTCTGGCTAGGATGTTTTCGGCTGAAACCCAAGCCCAAATTGGGCTGGCCCTCTCAGCCTGTGGAAAAACAAAAAAAGGATTTTTTTTTTTGTGACTGGGCTTGCCTGATACGGCCCAAGCTATGGCTTGACCCTCAACGTGACATTAGCCTGTGTCCTTATGTCTACGTCACACTAAATTTCAGCTCGAAGTTGGAACACCAGTACACTGCAATGCGAAGCACCGGAGCGCGCCTCCGAGTAAGCTTATAGCCACAGTTTGCTTCTTGCCATACCTAATCAGTGCCCATATGGGCCTCTCGTTTTTGGGCCTATTGCTGCAGCCTGTTTGCTGCTATTGGGCTCGTAGCCCAAATACTAATTGGGGCATGATCAGCATGTGCCTACCCCAGCCCAATTTTGGCTATGGACCAAGGTTCTAAAAGACGTTAGGCGCTAGTTGGGTAGTGGGTTGGGGCCTAGGGCCTAGGCGAACTAGGCGGATTTAATTAAATTTATAATATCTTATAAATAAGTGTTTGTTCGTATCTAAAAAATGCATAATTTCATTTGGAATTATAAATTAATCAAATTCAAACATTAAATAGTTTTTTTTTTTTTTAAGCAAGAGTTTTAGCATTTTAAGTACATAATAAAAATACATATGGTGTGATCTTAAAAAAAAAAAAAAAAAGGAATAATAAAACATTACAACAAAAAAAATTGAAAAGTAATAACAGGGTTAAGAGTGGAAAAGGAAAAGGATATAAAAAGTAGTAAAAAAAATGGTGGGGACCATTTCAAATAAAACGTGCAGGCTACAACTATAGAAAAAAGATGGTGGGACCATCTTAATTGAAATCGTGAATTAAAGTTAGGTTTGGGAACACAATCGTCTTCTTCATGGTGCTAACTTTGCAACAAAAAAAAATTGTAGATTTCGCTGTTTCAGTGTCTTCACATAAGCCTAATTAGTCTCTGCCCAGCTCTGCCTAGCCCTGCCCAGACTTGCATATCTCCGCCTAATCCCATCCAGCATTTGCCTAATCTGCTCTCCGATTTTGTAGCCGATTAGGAGTAAATCGAGGTGGTTGGCTGCCGTCCAACACTTAGGCACCACCTAAGCTGATTTTTAGAACACTGGCCTAGACCTGACGATACACATTTGCTCAGCTCACCCGTGGGCTTTAGCCCATGTTTTTGGGCCTTGAGCTTAATTGTTTATTTTTTGACAATTTGGGTTTTATAGTTTTTCACCCACACTTTAAATTTGGCCTGAAGTCCAAATGATTAATTCAATTATAATTATAGACCTAAAGTTCTGTTTGTATATTTTCTTGTTGTATATTTCTGTGTATATATATATATATATATATATATATATTTACGTTTGTTTGCAAGAAGATATGAACCTGAAGTTCATAATTATTTCGAAACTAAAGTTTCTAGAAACATGCCTTGTTTGAAAACCTGAAGTTTTCCTTAAAAACATCACCCATGAAAACCTGAAGATTTTTCATGCGAATTTAAACCAATACATGTCTATTAGAACCTGAATGTTCTACTCCTACGTGAATGGATTGATATTTTTCTCCATTACACTAATCACATCTTGTCCTTTATTTTGTGATAGGAACATGTCAAATTTGAACAAACTTGACTTCACCGCTTTGGAGGTCTCCGGAATGAACTACCTCAAATGGGTCCATAATGTGAAGCTCCACCTTATTGCAAAGAATTTAGTCCCGTCATTGAAGATGTGACGGACAACCCAGTTGACGAAGCTAAGAAAGCCACTGCAATGATCTTCATCCAAAGACATATTCATGACGCACTGCAAACCGAGTACCTTGCCGAGAAGGATCCACGAGCATTATGGGTCGCTTTGGCTGATCTTTTTTTTTATCACAAAATGACATCTTCTTGCCTGAAGTAAGACATGACTGGCAGCATTTGCGCTTCCAAGACTTTAAGTCTATGAATGAATATAATTATGAAGTTTGTCGAATCCGATCACTTCTCAAGTTTTGTAAAGAAATTTTGACTGAAGAGGATCTCCTGGAGAAGAGCTATTCAACCTTCTCTGCTACTAATATTGTCCTGCAACAACAATATAGAGCTCAGAAGTTCACTAAGTTCTCGGATTTGATCTCTGTATTACTTCTCGCTGAAAAGCAAAATCAACTGTTGATGAAGAATCATCAAGCTCGACATACTGGGGTGACTGTTGTGCCTGAAGCACACTATAGCACGAACCAACGCCCAAAACACCAAAAGAGGCGTAGTAAGGGCTGCTAGAAGCCACCCCATCAAGGTCAACAAAGCCAAGGCCCATCTAAAGAATGAAATAAAGCCCAGAAACGCCCTAACCTCGTTCTCAAAGCCCCAAACTTCAAGAATAAGGGTAAAGCACTTGAAACCATGGATGCGGACATGTGCTATCGCTGTGGTTCAAAGGATCATTGGTCTTATGTTGTCGAACTCCTCAGAAGGTTGTAGTTGAATATCATTCTCATCGTAAAAAGTTTGAATCCAACTTTGTGCAAGTGGATGAACCATAGAATACCAAGATGGAGGTTTCTGTTTTTAAGAGACCGTTACACTTATGGAAGATTAGAATCTTAAACATAAACTATTTTTCTAGTTGAAATTTTGACAATGAGGCCGAATTCCACCTAGTGGTCGAACCCCCCTTGTGTTTTTTGGTTAATTTTGAACAATTTTCCTTTATGTATTATTTGTTGGCGATTTGTTTTTGGACTAATTAATTACCATCATTGAATACTTAAAATTATTTTGAATGGATATTTGTTTTTAGAACTTTTATGCATCTGACTGATTCAAATTACTTTTTATTCTAGGTATGACTAGTAGGGAAGTTAGTTGTCTGATGGTTAGTGCAACCATGCACACCATTTTACGTGAATGCATATATTTCACTAGCTTCATACCTAAGAATGCACATCTGACAACTTGATTGAAGGATACGGTAAGACATGTATAATGTTGTCCAATGGTACAATTTTGACCATTGATATGGCACTTTATTCTCCACGTTCCGAAAGAACGTTGTTGAGTTTCAAGGACATAAGAGATAATAAATACCATGCTGAAACCTATGTAGAAACTGGAGTTGAATTTATGTGCATAACTTCCTACAAATATGGCCAAAAGCATATTTTAGAGAAGAAGAAGCATATCATGAGTGGTCTGTATAATACAACATTACGCCTCAAAGAAAGCCACTATGTGGCCGGCCCTACCTCTGTAATCGCGGATGAAACTACACTTTGGCATGATCGTTTGGGACACCCTGGACGAACAGCGATGCTCCGTATCCTCAAATCATCACACGAGCATCCACTAACCCAAAGTTTAGGTTCGATTCAAAGAATTGCATGTCAAACTTGTTCTATGGGAAAACTTATTATTAAGCCTTCTTATGACAAGATTCGTTTGAATCCTCCTATTTTTCTACAAAGGATTCAAGGGGACATTTGTGGACAGATTCACCCTCCATGCGGACCATTTAGATATTTTATGGTTTTGGTTGATGCCTCCACACGTTGGTCACACGTATGCTTGTTGTCCACAAGAAATGCTGCATTCTTCAAATTGTTGGCTCATGTTATCAACCTTAGGGGCTCACCACCCTGATTATCTGATCAAATCTATTCGATTGGATAATGCTAGAGAATTCACATCTAAAACTCTTAATGACTAATGCACGTCGGTTGGAGTTGAAGTTGAACATCTGGTACCCCATGTTTACACCCAGAACGACCTAGCAAAGGCATTCATTAAGTGTTTACAAATGATTGCTCGACGTTGGTTATACGCACCACATTTCCGATCGCTGCTTAGGGCCATGCAATATTGCACGTAGCCATGTTGGTTCGCCTAAGGCCTGTTACAACCCAACCATATAGCACTCTTTAGTTGGTTACCAGATACGAACCTGACATATAGCATCTGCGCGTTTTTTGGTTGTGCAGGTCGATGTGTCGATTTCGCTGCCCTTACGTACAAAAATGGGGCTTCAACGAAGGATAAGAATCTATGTTGGATCTGATTCTCCTTCAATCATTCGTTACTTAGAACCTTTGACAAACGATTTGTCACTTCTATGAGACAGTTTTCCCGTCGTTAGGGAGAGATAAGAACGTCAACGTTCCTAAAGAACAACGCGAATTATAGTGGACGACTCCCACTTTCTCTCATTTAGATCCCCGTACCATTAAGTCTAAAACTGAAGTGCATCGCATATTAGATCTTCAGAGCATAGCTCAGAGCATGCTAGATGCTTTCACCAATCTAGTGTGAGTGACAATATCACATATTTCAGCTGCGAATGTGCCTGCAAAGATAGATATACCAAATGTACGACGAATTTCCCTCCTGGAGGCCCAGGACGCCAACTTTGGTGATCCACGTACATAAACGGCTAGCCAATCATCTGCCCCTACACATAAGGGTGGCAGACCTCTTGGTTCAAAGGATTTACATCCCCGGAAGAGGAAACCCATGACATAAGCACCTGAATAGCCTACCGTGAATCCAACTGTTGCTTACTCATTCTATCCAACTCATAAGGAAATTTACTATTACTGAAGTGTCTTTGAAGAAACGAATCCACCTTCCGAGAATTGTATGATTTTAGGTCTATTATGCTAGCTTAGATGATGTATGGTGTAGAAATGAAATGATCATCAACGATGCATTAGCATATGCAGTAGCTATTGAGATCATATTGAGGGATAACATTGAACCCTGTTCTGTTGATGAATGTCGAGGTAAAACCGATTGGTCAAACTGGAAACAAGTAATCCAAATTAAACTTGATTCACTTGTGAAACGTAAGGTGTTTGGACCTGTAACTCTTACTCCACCACATGTGAAGCCTGTTGGCTACAAGTAGGTTTTGTTCAGAAGCGTAATAAAAAGAACGAAATTGTGCATTACAAAGCTCGTCTTGTTGCACAAGGCTTCTCACAACGCCCTAGGATTGACTATGACGAAACTTATTCACCCGTTATGGATGTGATTACTTTTTGCTACCTTATCAGTTTAGTAGTTTCTGAAAAACTGAGTATGCAGCTAATGGACGTAGTAACTACGTATCTCTATGAGGATCTTGATACGAAATTTTCTATGAAAGTTCCCGAATGACTTACATTAACTGGATTAAATATTTCCAAACCCCGGAACACGCTTTCAATTCGGCTAAGGCGTTCACTCTACGGTTTGAAAGAATGTGGTATAACCGTCTGAGTGAGTATTTAACTAGTTAGGAATATATGAACAACGAACTATGCCCTTGTGTGTTCATTAAGAAGTCACATTCCGGTTTTGCGATAGTTGCAGTATATATCGATGACATGAACCTTATCAGAACTCATGAAGAGCTCGCGAGAATTACCGCGCACCTAAAGTCGGAATTTGAGATCTAGGAAAGATTTGATATTGTTTCAATCTCGAGATAAAGCACCATTCGGATGGAATCTTAGTACATCAATTGAACTACGCCCAGAATGTGTTGTGCCACTTTAATCAGGATAAAGTGAAGCCTTAGAGTACTCATATGGTCGTTCGATCGCTAAATGCAAAATAAGATCCCTTTCGTCTGAAAGAGGATGATGAAGAGATTTTGGAGCTTGAAGTTCCTTATCTAAGTGTAATAGATGCTTTATTGTACTTAGCTCAATGCACTAGACCTGACATCTCTTTCACTGTTAATCTTTTGGCAAGATATAGTAATGCACCAACACGCAAACTCTAGACTGGTGTTAAAGACATTTTCTGCTACCTTAAAGGTACTACAGATTTAAGCTTGTTCTATCCCTACGGATCCTCGAGTGCCGCACCCCCTTATCTCAAGTCGATTCTTGCCTTGTTGGTTATGCCGACGCAAGATATTTGTCTGATCCGCACAAGGCGCGCTCTCAAACGGGTTATGTCTTTACCTTTTAAGGCACCGCAATCTTTTGGAGGTCAACTAAACAGACCTTAGTTGCCACTTTGTCTAACCTTGCTGAAATTCTTACCTTACATGAAGCAACTCGGGAATGCTTTTGGTTGAGAGCAGTTGTGCGCTATATTCGAAGCTCCTGCGATCTTTACCCAGTCGTTGATGTCCCAGTGACGATCTACAAACAACTCAAGAAGAGTTACATCAAATGAAAGAACACCAAGCATATTGCGCCGAAGTTATTCTTCTTATATCAACAACAAGAGTATCAGAAGATTGAAATCACGCAAATCCATTCACAATACAATATGGCCAACCTCTTCACCAAATCACTACCGAATACGACGTTTCAGAAGCTTGTTCATGGAATTGGTACACGTAAACTTTTTAAGTTGTAACATTGCTAGTTCTCTCCTCAGGAAGTATACTTGTTTGATCTTAATGTACTCTTTTTCCTACGATTAGAAGCATTTTTCCCACTAGGTTTTTGCTACCTAACTAGGTTTTAATGAGGCACTCACCTTGGGTTGATCACATCCCTGATAACAGTCCCGTAGACGTTTCATTTGACTTTGCATTACTCACGCATTTTTCATTAGACTATGAGTTTTGTCCTTACTTGGGTTTTTACCATAGCCATAAGGTTTTTTAGTGAGACTTACTTCATTATGCAAGTTCATACCTTATTGAGAATAGTGTGTTCCTAGAATCAGTGCTGACGAGTCGACTTCCTCAACCTCTACATGATGCCGAATCTACTTGAGTATTTACACACTCAAATGGGAATGTTATAAACTTTCTAGTTTAAGTGTGATTGTGTAAATTTTAGATTAGATTTGATTCTAGTTATTCTTTCCTATATGAACTTATACTCCTTGGGGATGAAGGATTTCTTCTCTCCTTTATTACTATAAATAAAGGCACTATGTAGGGGAGAATAACACATCATCTACACATAATTCTACACAACCCAACAAACACTTCTCTCTCTCCAATCTCTCTCTCTGCTGCCGGCCCCCTTCCCCTGTCAGATGAAATAGGCTATAACATATATCACATTTTTTTAATTTTCTCACTATTCTATAAGAAAATTCTATTTCGCTCGAAATATGTTTTCGATTACATATCAAAATCTAGCATGAATTAGTCCTCCACTTTTGCAAATATGATATCTTTTGTTTGGTGGAGAGAAAATGAATTAGGGTAAGATAATGCTAGGGAGACCAAATTTGTAAATCAAATGATGTGTCACTAATAAGAAACAAGCATGTTAATCGACACCTAATTAATAATCCAATCATCTATAACCACGTCATTTGGTTTAAAAAATTTGTTCTCTCTAATATTATCCAGTAGAGTATTAAAGCAACACGCAATAGGAAAGATTAACATAATTGCTTGCCTTATTAGTGAATTGACAATCATCTTTATCAACTTGTGAGATTGGATGCCTTCCAAGTCTTATTGCTTGGGAGAAAACGGAAGAGGATCTTCTCCAAATCTCTTCTTCCTAATCCACCAAATCAGTAGATCTGTGCCATTAAAATTTGATCCAACGACTACATCAGGGGCCCACTTTAAAAGTTATAATAACTTCAACCGTTGGATCAAATTTCAAAAGCCCAGATCCACTGATTTGGTGGATTGGGAAGAAGAAATCCGGAGAGGATCCCTTTCCGGAGAAAACATCATTAGCAATGATTGTGCATACGATATCAAGTTATCATTTGACAATTATATAATATATATTCATCATAACCATAATTAATGGTGATCTTAATCACCATCATTACCAAACTCACGGTAAAGTGTTACCTTTACTCGATTTGGCATGCTTCTGGTAGATTTTTTTATCGTTGCAAATCAATAATTATAATACGTGGTTACTTTTCAACTTCAAGATTAACTTTGTATGAGCTGTTAGTTAGGTGGAGTTTCTAACTTTAAGCCTCGATTATGATTATCATTCGTTTCAGTTTGGTCTAGGTTGTGAACGTGGTTGAGGATAGAAAGTTGCATTCTGCGTGTTTTTTACTTTTACCTTTTTATCTTTCTCCTCGTATGATTTATCAAGAGACGAGAAAGTTATTGATGTAGTTGAGTTTAGTAAGTAATATTGAGTAGGTAGATACATCTTTGTGTGCAAATCACCCTCAACAGCTCAGCCACTGCGTCCAATACTTGACTGGTTTTGCTTGGTAGATGAGCTTTCAAGAAGCTCATAGTGATGTATTGACCCTCCAAAGAAATGAATAGTTCCTATCATGGCAGTCTTTAATTTGGTGGAAGAAGTTCTAAATTTTGATCACATAAACGATACTTGCTGATAAAGGAAAATGATAAAAATTATACTAATTAACGATGATTATGTGATCTTATTATTTGTTAATGGTATCAGTTGAGTTTCCTTAATTCAAGGCTAATTGTCTAGTCATGTCCATATAATTCTGCAAATAAAAAAGAATTATTAATTCATTATTTGGGGATTAAATTATAATTTCCCCCCTTTTTAGGTACTCTGTTTAATTGGCTTAATTTATTCTGCAGTTTATATATTCCTTCGATCCTTTTCTCAGCAGAAAAGAAGCTTCAGAAGCAGAACATTGCAGCATATGCACGTTAATCTACATATTCCACCATTATTTTTTTAATTAACAACGAGTTAAAGAACTACCATCACAAGTTTACATCGTGAACTGAACCCCATTAACTTAATTATGAAAAATAAATAAATAAATAAATAAATATATATATATATATATATTGGGCAAAGCAAATTCTATATTTGGGGTGAAAACCCCATAATTGTTGTGTAAATTATATAGTAATTATTTAAAGGGCCACGGGTGTACAAATCTTAGAGATAAGATAATTATGGAATCCATGAGGAAGTTGGTTACGATGATGATGGAAATAGCCAAATATGCCGAAGTAATCATACTTGGTCATGATTCACATTCAGTTAGAATGTGCAGCTGTAGTAATAGGTGGATTGTCTTGGTGATTATGATGTTTTTTTTCAGCTTATTTTGTTTCGAGTTCAAATCTACTCCCTCCTTTTAGTGTAAATTAGTGTAGTTTATCGCTTAAACTAAAAAAAAAAAATGCAATCGTAGAAGTTAGATCCACATTATAACTTATTATGGTTAATTTTGACAGTGATCCTTACACTCATACTCATGTTTCACTTTGGTGCTTTAGTTAAGGTGTTAAATATTAGAATCCTTTAATTGTATTGCATGTCCTATTCCTTCCGTCTATTAAAGGGTAAAATTGTCAATTCAAGTGCGACACGTGAGGCAATTGATATAATAAAATTGAAGGTTAAAGTGAAACATGAATACAAGTTCTTGAGAACATTAGACTAACCCAAACTAACCTAAATTTCAAGAAGAGGAATTCAAACTCAGGTACATATGAAAAACACATCGCTTTAACAATGTAGCTATGTTCATATTCACATATTTTTACTGATTAATTAATTGAGTAGCACATCACATTTTGTACAAAAAATGGATCATTGACATCATAGCCTTTAGTAGTTGAGCATGTCTACAAAAAAGATATGGTCTAATCAATATAAACGGTGAGTAAACGATATGGTCTCATCAATCTAGACAATGTGATGATGATGATGGAGTGAGTTGCGTGAGCGAGTGCTACCTCAACTGTTATGTTTGCCGGCTTTTTATTCTTTCGCTTTTTCAACGGTCCGGGTTTCAGGGTTTCACTTTTTGAGGTTGGTTCTCTCTGGTTTTCCCACCGCTCACCCACTCACTCACACTCTCACCCCTGCCACTAATCTTGCCTTCAAGTTTTATCATCATCGGCGGTTGCTTTGTAACTGGGTAATTTTATGCAAAAGCAATCATTCCCTCTGTAAATAAAAAGAGCACACTAGTCCCTCCTTATAAAAAGCCATCTTCATCTTCTTCTTCCTCCCTCTCTTATCCAACTGTTTGGCTCCCTCTTCATATTTTCCTCTCTTTCGGGAAAGGAAATAAAAAAAGTGGGGCACTTGAGAAAATGGGGTCTTTTTGTTGTAGTGGGAGAATCAGCAGCATTCTTCTTCTGTTCTTATGTGTTCTTGCTGCTGAAATTAGCATTTGCCTTTCATCCAAGGTAAATTAAATTCTGGGATTCTTTAATTCTATGTTTTTCTGGTAGTTTTCAGTGATTTATTTTTCCTGGGTTTTTAGGTGTATGTTGTTTATATGGGAAGCAAAAATGGTGAGGATCCAGATGAGATTTTGACACAAAACCATGAAATGCTTGCTTCTGTGCACACTGGAAGGTCAGTTTTTTCAGAAAGTCCTTTCCATTTTTATTTCATTTAAATAAAAATCATGTGTGTGTGTCTATATATGTATGTGTATTTTACTGATTTGGGTTTGCTTGTTCATCTCTGATTGTGTTGGTGAATTGCATCCATGGTGTTTGAACAGTATGGAGGAAGCTCAGGCATCGCACATTTACAGTTACAGACATGGCTTCAGAGGCTTTGCTGCCAAGTTAACCGACCTCCAAGCTTTCCAAATTTCCAGTAAGTTCCCCAATCCACCTCTACGAATTACAATGTGAATAGAAATCCTTGACTTTGTGATTAAAACCATGGTAAATTGAATTCACAGAGATGCCGGGAGTTGTTTCGGTTTTCCCCAATTCGAAAAGAAGCTTGCACACCACTCATTCCTGGGATTTCATGGGCCTTTTGGGTGAAGAAACTATGGAGATTTCTGGGTATTCCACCAAGAACCAAGTTAATGTCATTGTTGGTTTCATTGATACTGGTAAGCACTGAGCTCCGAGCACTTTTTTTTTTTTTTTTACGATTATATTTACCAATTTACTCTTTCTTTTGTGCATCTAGATCTATAACACAATCTCTATTCAGTAAAATATGGTTGTTCAGTCAACTATCATTGATTCATGGCCCATTTGTTGACTTAAGTCCCTGTTTTGTTTATATTATAAGGCGTCTTATCTCCTCTCACATGACTCATGTGGCATGAACATGCCCCATCATTTTTGCTTTCTGTACACATGAATGCTTTTGGCCTGATTGAAGCTATTTATGACACTAATTGTTTAAAGGGAAATAAATATTTCTGTTAATAATATTATTATTCACTGTCACGAGCAGGAATTTGGCCTGAATCTCCAAGTTTTGATGACGCCAACATGCCTCCGGTGCCAGCCAGATGGAAGGGGCTTTGTCAATCAGGAGAAAAATTCACTGCTTCAACTTGCAACAGGTTGTTTCGTGGTTTGAATGGATTGTTTAGTTTGTTTCATGGACGTTTACAATTGGAAATCTCAAATGGTTAAAAACTTTTTTCCATAGGAAGGTGATTGGCGCTCGATACTATAAATCTGGTTATGAAGCTGAGGAAGAGTCAACAACCAGAGTGTCATTCAGATCACCAAGGGACAGCTCCGGTCATGGCAGTCACACAGCCTCTATAGCTGCTGGTCGGTATGTGTCAAACATGACTTATAAGGGATTGGCAGCTGGAGGGGCAAGAGGAGGTGCACCGATGGCTAGGATTGCAGTGTACAAGACATGCTGGAACTCTGGTTGTTATGACGTTGACCTACTAGCGGCCTTTGATGATGCAATCAGAGACGGGGTTGATATCATGTCTCTGTCTCTAGGTCCTGATGCTCCTCAGGGAGACTATTTCAGTGATGCCATTTCTGTCGGATCATTTCATGCTGCTAGGCATGGAATTTTAGTGGTTGCTTCTTCTGGAAATGAAGGAAACCCGGGTTCTGCAACAAATTTAGCCCCGTGGATGCTCACTGTTGCAGCAAGTTCAACAGATAGGGATTTCACTTCTGATATCATACTAGAAAATGGTGCTAATTTCACGGTAATTCTATCTACTTTATGTTTGAGAGATTTGTGCGTTATTTTCGCAAGCCTTATAAGTTCTGAATGCTTGATTAGGGTGAAAGTCTCAGTCTCTTCGAAATGAAAGCCTCAGCAAGAATTATTTCCGCCTCTGAAGCCAATGCAGGGTATTTTACTCCGTATCAATCCAGGTGAATCAAAAGGTACTTGGAAGTGAGTTCTGTTTAGATGTCGATGCATAGTGTGCTTAAGTCACACTTTCTCTACTACAATTTGTGTTGCAGTTACTGTTTAGAAAGTTCCTTGAATAGAACCAAGGCCAGAGGGAAGGTTCTGGTCTGTCGACATGCTGAGAGTTCAACGGAGTCAAAGCTCACTAAAAGTATGCTAGTGAAAAAAGCTGGTGGTGTCGGGATGGTTCTCATTGATGACGCAGATAAGGATATTGCTGTCCCATTTGTCATCCCTTCAGCTATTGTTGAACAGAGGATAGGGCATCATATTTTATCTTATATTAAACGCACACGGTTGGTCTTATAAACTAAAACATGAAGGTTCAAATTTTCTGTATTTGAGTTTTATGTTTAACTGATTCGACCATTGTGAACAGGAAACCCATGTCTCGAATTTTGCCCGCAAAGACTATACTGGGACTGAAACCTGCACCTCGTGTTACTGCGTTTTCTTCAAAAGGCCCCAATTCTTTGACACCGGAGATTTTGAAGGTAAATTATAACTGATGATCAGAAATCACAATGTACTGGCCTTGTAATCCATTATGTTATAGAAAACCTTATAACTATTTTGCTTTGTAGCCTGATGTCACAGCTCCTGGACTGAATATACTAGCATCTTGGTCCCCAGCAGCAGGGAATAAGCAGTTCAACATTCTTTCTGGTACTTCCATGGCTTGCCCACATGTAACAGGAATCGCTGCCTTGATCAAAGCTGTTTATCCATCATGGTCCCCAGCAGCTATTAGATCTGCAATCATGACTACAGGTATGATTTCATTAGCTGAAACTACACTAAACTTGCAGTCAGTTTAATTCTCAAACATAAAGTTTTCAAGTTATCCCACTTTGTGCCTAAGATTGTACCAAGGAATCTGACAACAAATGAAATTCCAGCTACTCTTCTGGATAAGAACCACAAACCCATCCTAGTGGACCCTGAAGGAAGAAGGGCTAACGCATTCGATTATGGCTCAGGCTTTGTGAACCCGAAAAGAGTCCTTGACCCCGGTCTTGTCTATGACGTGCATTCAGCAGACTACGTAGAATTCCTTTGTTCAGTTGGTTATGACGAGAAAGCAGTCCATCAAATCACGCAAGACAACAGTACATGTAAGCAGGCATTTCGAACAGCATCTGACCTGAATTATCCATCTATCACAGTGCCGTATCTTGTAGGTAACTTCTCGGTAACTAGAACAGTGACCAATGTTGGTAAGCCAAAGAGTATATATAAAGCTGTGGTGTCCTCACCCGTTGGAATCAATGTTACTATTGTCCCAAATCGATTAATCTTCAATAGGTTTGGCCAGAAGATACAGTTCACTGTAAACTTCAAGGTGGCTGCTCCACCATCGAAGGGATATGCATTCGGGTTCTTTTCATGGGTAAGTGGACGATCAAGAGTTACCAGCCCCCTGGTTGTCCGAGTTGCATATTCGAACTCAGGGCTGCTGAGATAACAACCCACAACCCGCCCCGAAAATTAGATTAGGACCTTTGTTATCCTTGCAGATAATAGAAACCGTACACAGTAAGAAAACAATGCAGAATTATTATCAGATTATCTGTAATTTTTGTGGGTGATATGAGATTATTTGTTAAACCAAGTATATCAAGGAAATATTTATTTGTTATTTTCTCCCTTCACTCTGGATTATAGCACAATTTCTTTGTTTTCGCTTCCTCCGGCATTTTCTGTATCCAACGGAGAGTCTGCTTTCGGTTCTGTGAATTGTAGAACGTAAATTTTTGCATTTGACGAATGAAATTTCTCTGACTAACAACATTAACACCAAACAAATACCGGCAGACAGTTGTAAACATATATCATTCATCTTTTCGAACATCGAAGTATGCCAAAGAAGTTTAACATTTAACACCACTCTTTAATCTTTGAGATCATACAGCATTACAATTTACAAGTGTGCAAATCAACCACAAAAACCGGTTATGATATCGAGAGATAAACTACGATAAATGCAATTCCGAAGGATCAACGAGGCCTTCTAACACAACAAGCTTGTCCAAAAGTGCATTCTTCTCGTCCTCAAGGGTCTTGACCTCATCTTCAACCGCTCTTAGATCGCTCCCCAAAGCAAAGCTCTCTTCCTCCAGCAGCAAATACTTGAGCCTCAGTGCACGGTACCCGCTTCCAGATGGGGAGGAGTCAGGCAACGAATCTGAGCTCAACCTCTCGGGCTGCTGCTGGAAGGATGGAGAAACTTCGTTCTTCATGTTTCTTTTGGTTCCTTTCTGCCCTGCTTTTACCGGAGGTGGAGAAGCCCCGTTCGCATCATTCCCTTGTTGCAAAAACAAGGGGCGCTTCTTGGTTGAGGGTTTCTTTTTCTTCAGCTTAGGAGTCGAAAACTCATCGGCCAGCGACATCTTCGGATCCTGCATTTATCACTAGATGCTGCAATAGTTGAATATCAGATTACCCGATGAACAAGACTACAAAATAATAAGAATATTATTAAACAAATTAGAATGTCAAAATGGCTATAAAACCTCAAGATGCTACATTGTGACGAACTTAGTCTACATAGCTACGAAGCATTATATTTATAGAGAACAAACTTAACCCTAATAATACCAGGCTAGGCCCAAACTAAACTTATAAGAAAACCCAAATAATATAATACCTAAAATACTAATATTTTTCAACAAGCCCCATCAAACTCATGACGGAATACGACATGCGTTTGCAAACAAGCAGATGCGGACTAGCTCCGTTAGGCAGACAAGCAAACTGAACTTGACTTGACCTGATTGGACTCGACTAGCGAACTAGCAAACTTGACTTGACTTGCAAAGTGATTCCGATTCTTACATGTTAATGTTGACAGTATGGAAAGAAATCACATGAGTGCTCCTCGTCACCAAACGGATGAGATTTTCATATCTCCGATGTACCAACAAACGAACGTCAACAAATTCTGGCAACTATCACTCGAGTGGTCAACACTCCAAGCACTCAAATAACAGTCACAAAACAATTCCAAACAGGCCAACAACTCATATGGACCTAAAAACAAACTTAACCATTTTTTCCCTTTGACCGTGTGGGCCTAAAGCAACATCACACAAATTTTTTTATTTCCTTTCTCTTTTTGCCTTTTTTTTCCCTTTCGTTGCTCCTTATTTTCTCTTTGTTTACTTCATGGTCCCAAACTAATCAAACAAGAAACACCATACCAATAGTCAGATCAACAAGGCACAGCAGATGCAACTTGGCAGCAAGAAAAATCAACAGAAGAAACAGGCAGCAGCGGTGGTGGTTTGGTTGCAGCAGCAAGAGACGCAGATCGTGAGGATGGTGGTGGTGCGTAGCAGGTCTGATGTGGGCGAGAGCAGCTGGCAGACAGGTGTGCGGTGGTGGTATGGATCTGGGTTGCAGTTTGCATCGGTACAGGCTTCAAGACGGTGTGATGCGAGTCCAGTATAACTGAACAAGTGTGGCAGATCTGATGCGGGTCACGATTCGAGTGGTGCAAGCATGGCAGGTTCGTGCAGGCGTGACCGGTCTACAAGGGACAGGAGTCACATAACATTATTTGTCAACAGAAATGCTGACAAACCGGCAATATGCGAATTGCAGCAGTGGGGTTCTAGTCTTCAGAGTGACGCGGTACCCGTGGCTTGGTGACTCAACTTCAGAGTTCTAGCAATTTCAATCTTTTTTTATTTTTTTTATTTTTTATTTTTACATATAACAAAACCCTAACTACTACAAGACTGACAAACCAACAAACATACATGACGAACTGATATGCAGCGGACAAACGGATGAACAAATTGATACCTACCCAGAACAGATTAAATTCCGAAGAATCGAATTTGCTCTGATACCAAGTTGAATATCAAATTACCCGATGAACAAGACTACAAAATAATAAGAATATAATTAAACAAATTAGAATGCCGAAACGGCTATAAAACCTCAAGAGGCTACATTGTGACAAACTTATTCTACATAGCTACGAAGCATTATATTTATAGAGAACAAACCTAACCCTAATACTACCAGGCTAGGCCCAAACTAAACTTACAAGAAAACCCAAATAATATAATACCTAAAATACTAATATTTTTTAACAGCAATCACCAGTACACAAAGGATGAATGCATTAGAACCCCTAGCAAATCCTCATTGGTCCCCAAAATCCTTCACAATTGAAAATTCAAATGCCAAAGGTTTCAACTTCAAATCACACCCTCAAAGCCTATAGTTTAACTCTGAGGAATTCCCAAATTTAACTAACTCCATGCAATTATACGAAAAACCCTAACCCTAAAAACCCAATTCAAGACATTAATCTTCATGCATATCTACAATAAAGCTACAATCTTTCTTCCCAGAAAAAGTAAAATCAACAAAAAACTGAATGAACCCTAAAATTCGAATTCCATCGACTTAATACATCAAATTTGGGAATTCAAATTCGAATTCGTTTCCAGCTGCGAAAAGTAACTGATTGAAGAATTGCAATCAACGGAAAGAGAAATAAGATTCCAACTAGGGGGTGGAGGAGGAAGTACCTGAAGACGAAGCTGTGAACTTGGGGGGTTTTCGGCACCGTTTTGCGTTTGGAGCGATTGCGTTTTGGGGCTTTGTTGTTTTTGCTATATAATGCTATCTGTGATCTGTGGGCGACTGTTTGACTCCACTATTGGGGTCGCCATGATTAAAGAAAGTCATGGTTTCTCTGGCTGGGAAGTCCTTTTCTTACTTGGATTGGATTTCTCTCGTTATTTTTTCGTTTTTCTTTTTATTTTCCAAAACCTCGTTTAATCCAATTATTTAGAAAAATTGGTTGTCCATGTATTTAACTAGTAAATGTACTATTTAGTACTATAGTTTAGTAATTTTAAGTTCGATTCTCGTAAAAAATGAATTTAAATCATATTATTACTAGTCTATCGTGCAATTAAGCTTACTTCTCTAAATAATATCAATTGTTAAAAAAATATATATGGTAAATGTCGGGATATTGGTCAGCAAAGTCATTATCAACAACTGTTTAAATGAAAACTCTAGGATGCTCTATGATGCTCCAAAATATTATCACCACGTAGAGTTAGATTTGTTAATGTTGTACAAACAAAAACTCATTAACTATTTCAAGCTTTTCTAAAAAAAAATTATTTATGGATTAGATCTTGATACAAGTTATCGGCACTTTGAAAACACGTATCATTTATTATTTTCTTAAAATTGAAAAAATAATACTTTTAAAATAAAGTCAAACGTCTTTTCATTTAGTCAAAGGCCAATATAAATTGGACTGGCTTCTCTGCGCTCCTAGTTCCTATACACTTTCATCCCTTCCTATTTAAGTCATGTCAACATTTTATATCACTATTGTTTTTTGTCTTATTATCTCTATAAAAAAATCAATATAAAATGTTGACGTGGCTTAATCGTAACCGCACAAAATATGAAGGATGGGAGTATATGGGAACTAGGAAGGTAGAGAAGCTGGGTCCATATACATTTTAAAAGGGTCATGAGTTACACGTGCAAATTCTTAAATAAGATTAATTACCTTAATCGGCTAAAAATTTGTTTGCATTAAGACCCCATTTGGTATTGTTTTTTTCATTAAAAATTGCTTAATTTTAAAGTTAAGCAGTAAAAAAATATTTGGTAATAATAAAATATCCTGCTTATTTTAAAAGCAATGGGTTCTAGATAGCAGCTTTTAAAAGCAGTCTGTAGGTTGCTTTTAAAAACTGCTTTAATAAAAAACAGAGTTGGGTCTTTAATAATTATTTTCAATTGTTGTAATACCTTCATTAATTTTTTTTAAAGGACATTGTTTAGCCTTCCACACACATTTTATCCCTTAGAGAATAAGGTAAACATTACCACCTACCACTGCAAATACTAACTTTACACTATCACCGCCATTACAACCACTATTTTTTTCACCACCATTGCCATAACCACAACCTCCACCACTGTCATCACTACCCTCATTGGCCATAACCACAACCTCCACCACTATCATCACTACCATCATGTCACCACCATCACTATCGCTGTCGCCACTACTACCATTGCCACCACCACTACTACCACCATAGATGCCGTCATCGCCACCACCACCACCATTACCACAACCGCCACCATTACTACCACAATTGTCATTACCACCATCATTGCAGCCATCGCCGACACCACCATACCGCAACCACCACCACTGCCACCGCCCTACCACCATTGTTACCTTTCCAACCCAACCAACACTTCCCACTATTAGCACCACCATCATTACCACCCCTGATGTTGTCACCCCCACTCCTATTACTATGCTCATTTGTCATTGTATACAATTATATCACTTTTATATTAAATTATACCAAATGCTTTTGCACTGCTTTTCATACTCACAACACTTTTAAAATTCAGTTAACCAAACGCTTATCAGCTTTATTTTATATCTGATTATTCTTAACGCACAACAGAAGTAAATTTTTTTTAAAAGCACAAGAATCTCAAACTGATCCTAAATCACAATAAAAGTAATAATTCAAATTAATCTAGATCATCTAATGATCGCAGCATGGAATAAATTTTTCACATGATCATGTGTTATTACTAATTAATCAACTTGAAAAAATTATTAATAAACGACAAAGTCAACATTTGATAAACCCAGAATAAAAGCAAATTAATATAACATTACTCAACAATATGACTGTCTTGTCGAAAAATTGAATGAAAATTGCATGAGATGAAGTTGGAAAGAATTTAACCATAACAATACAAAAGAGAAAACAAAAAGACAAACCTGTCCATGTTACATGTACATCAAAGTTAAAAAATTAGGTGGCTAGATAAGGAAGAGCGCCTCACGCTGCGGCTGACCCATTGCTAGATAAAGCTAAAAAATGGTTCAAAGAATCTAATCCTCACTTTCTAAAAAACATATAAAAATATGACCTATTTGTCGATTTGTTTTAGAATTTGTATGTAACTGTCAATTTTCTTTTCAAACTTTAAATTTAGTCAATTACAACTCTGAATTTTTATAAAAAATCAATTTCTCCATGGTGTTAGATTTTGAAATTTTAAAATTTTAATCTAATTTTTCATCCATTTTGATCAGCGGACAACACATGCAACTAGATGAAAGCGAAAAGGTAATTTTGTTTAGGTAAATTGGATGCAAAGCCAATGCTTTGAAACACTGATTGGACTCCCATAGCTAATTCAAATAGAAAGTGTACAAAATCAACTAGTGGAAGAGAAAGAGAAGGAGAAGAAGAAAAAAGTAATATGTTGTCCACGTTTGAGATAAAATTACTTTATTGTCTTCAAACGTTTGTCATGTGATCAAAATGCATAGAAAATTAGATGAAAATTCCAAATTTTAACGATAAGGGAGAAATAAAAGTTTGGAGAAGTAATTGGTTAAAATAAAAATTAGGAGAAAATTAGCAACTCTTCATAAACTCTGGATGAAATCGATAAATAACTTAAAAAATATTGACTCTTGATTAATTGATTAAAATTTTAATTAAAAGGGTCAATTAATTCTTTCTCAAAAAAAAAAAAAAAAAGAAAAAAAGTCAATTAATTGACTGGAAATTTCAAATTTATAACACGGAATCGGCAACCGAAGGTTCAAAAAACTCATCGAATTCGCAGGAACAAAAAAAACCAATAAAAAATTGAAAATTGTAAACAAATAAAGAGATGTGCATTTGCTGAAGAACTATAGTCAGTTAATTACAGCTGTATACGATCTCTCTCCCTTTGCAATCGTCTCATACAATTTCACATGAGCGAGCGTGCAACGACGTCGTCGTCTTCTTCTTCCAGCTGCCACATGAAGCTGAAGCAGCTGACAGCCGGTGCGACGGCTCTCCTGCTGCTTCTGCTGCTGCCGGCAGCTTTCTCCGATACTGACACCCTCAGTACGTCTCAAAACGAGTTCGGCCCCTTCGACCAATCGTATTACAACAAGTTCGCGGTGCTCCTGCCGGCGACGATCAGCAACCAGGCGCTCCAGATCACGCCGGACTCCGCCGGAAACTTCACCCTCTACAACCGCTCAGGTAGAGTCTTCTACAACCAATCTTTCACGCTCTGGAAAGATTTGGATTCAGATTCTCCCGATTCCGCAGCAAACGAAAGCCACGTGGCGTCTTTCAATTCGTCGTTCCTGATTAACGTCTTTCGTCTCAACGGCTCCGCCGTCCCAGGCGAGGGCCTGGCGTTCCTCATCGCGCCGGATATGACCCTCCCGGAGGCCAGCGACGGTCAGTACCTCGGTTTGACCAACGCCACCACCGACGGAGACCCCAACAACCACTTCCTCGCCGTCGAGCTCGACACATTTAAACAAGATTTCGACCCGGACGACAACCACATGGGCATCAACATCAATTCAATCCGGTCCAACAAGACCGTTTCGCTCTCGGATGTGGATATCCAAATCGCGCCTCCCGGTACCCGATTTTACATGGTCTGGATCGAATACGGCGGCGAGTCGCACCAGTTAGACGTTTATATGGCCGGGCAAGACGGGGACCCGCAGACCGGGTTCGTTATCCGGCCCAGGCCCACAAGCCCAGTCCTAACCGCCAATCTCAACCTCAAGGACATAGTGAAACAGAAATCCTATTTCGGTTTCGCCGCGTCGACCGGGAGCGCGATCGAGCTCAATTGTGTGTTGAGATGGAATCTGACGGTGGAGCTTCTGCCAGGTGGCAATGGTGGGAATACTAATAAGGGGTTGAAGATTGGGCTGGCGGTGGGTGTGCCCGCTGTGGCGCTGTTGCTGTTGGCCCTGGGCGGGTTGGGGTATTATTTGTACAAGCGGCGGAAGGCGGCGGCGTCGGACGAGAATATTTTGGGGGCGCTCAAGAGTCTTCCGGGCACTCCGAGGGAGTTTAGTTTCAAGGAATTGAAGAAGGCGACGAACAATTTCGACGATAAGCACAAATTGGGGCAAGGCGGATTTGGGGTGGTGTATAGAGGTGTGCTGCCCACTGAGAACATGGAGGTGGCGGTGAAGAAATTTTCCCGGGATAATCTCAAGGGCAAGGACGACTTTTTGGCTGAGCTCACCATTATCAACCGGCTCCGGCACAAGCATCTCGTCCGATTACTCGGTAAGTCACCATTCTTCTTAAATATTAATTTATTTAGACATGACCCCGTTAAGAGCATTTCAGCTAAACGTAAAAAAAGATTTGGATCCCATTCGGATCCAAATTGAGAAGATCGTAGAGATCTTCACAACTTAGTTATTCATCATGCGATCATAAATTATTTAATTTTTTTTATTTAAAATTAAATACAATTAGTACCTGACGAAAACTGATCGTACGATGTACGATGAACAAGTACAATAGATGACTTAAAATAAAATATCAAAACTCATTATTTATGAGACTCAAATTTAACAAGTGAAAATAAATACTTACTAGCATTACACTGCAAAGAAATGCTAAAAAGACTATCTCAAATTTGAGATTCTAAAAAAAATGAGACTTTCTATAAATTCATTGACATTTTATGTTTTTTGCATAATGTTTTATAATGTTAGCACATAAATTAACCTTAAAACATAATATGGTAAAGAGTTCATAAGTAGTTCCATTTTGTTAAAGTCTCCTTAACATTTCTCTACAATGCATTTTCGCGTAATACTAATACGTATTAAATTTTGCTTGCTTCCATCATCAATCATGTAAGAACAATTATTAATATGATAAGTGATAACATGTCATAATCAACATGAAACTTGCATGAACAACACTAGTGATTTAATTAAGGCTTTATTCTTTGTCAATGACTTAATTAAGGCTTAAGATTTATTTGTTTGGTTGGTTTACCCAATTATAAATTAATTTATTCGATATAAAATAAATAAATTCACTAACAATAATCCTAGGTGGATAGGCGTATATAAATTATTATTTAGCGGCTCCTGAAAACAGCCTGAATCTAGTCAAACAAATAAATCCTAAGCCTATGATAAAGTCTGAACTATCACCCAACAAGGGAGGACCCATATTCGCTGGTGTACGCCACGTCGTTTTCTGCTCTTCTAGCATAGTAAAGAGATTTTTTAATGTACCAAAAATATGTCATAATATATTGCGTGTTTTTATTTAAATAATAAAATTTTTATGTTAAAATATTAATAATATAAAAAATAAAAAATTTCATCACTTATATAATGACAAATCAGCCGCGATTGCCACCTACCGAATCTGTTATGCCAATTAGGACCGAGGAATATGTATTTAGCACGTGGGCATGCCAATTCTCAACAGTCAACATTCAACTAACAACCGAAAGAAAACTAGAACAATAGTTTGGCAGGTCAAATCCATCTTTGGATTTATAAAATGTACAGTCAGTGACTTTATTATGTGTCTTGTCTTACAAGACAACTCTATCGACATTTTTTTTTTTATAAGTTATTTCAAAGGTCGCAGTTCGATATTTAAAGTAATTAAAATTGTAGATGATACTAATCAAAATATGTAATGGCCAAATGTATTGCTCTCTTTGTTTGATATGGTCAAACTTTGGTACGACTTGTTATATTTTAACAAGTAGTTACAAATATGCAGGATGGTGCCACAAAAATGGAATGCTACTCATAGTCTACGAGTTCATGCCCAACGGCAGCTTGGACAACCACCTGTTTGGCGAGACGGAAAATGCAACCCTAGGCTGGAGCCAGAGGTACAATATCGTTGCCGGAGTAGCCTCCGCCCTACACTACCTCCACAATGAGTACGACCAACGAGTTGTCCATAGAGACCTAAAAGCCAGCAACATAATGCTAGACTCCAACTTCAACTCCCGCCTTGGGGACTTTGGCCTTGCGCGTGCCCTAGACAACGAGAAGACCTCGTACGCTGAGCTCGAGGGTGTTCAGGGCACGATGGGGTACATAGCCCCCGAGTGTTTCCACACGGGGAAAGCCACGTGCGAGTCCGATATTTACGGATTCGGGGCCGTGCTCCTAGAAGTCGTGTGTGGTCAACGTCCGTGGACCAAAATGGGAGGGTTCCAATTCATTGTGGATTGGGTTTGGTCGTTGCACAGAGTAGGGCGCGTGCTGGATGCCGTCGATGAGAGGCTGGGAAATGATTACGTGGCGGAGGAAGCCAAGAGGCTTTTGCTTCTTGGGCTGGCCTGCATGCACCCGATCGCGGGCGAGAGGCCCAAGACGCAAACTATTATCCAAATTATTTCCGGGTCGGTTCCCGTGCCCCAGGTCCCACCCTTTAAACCCGCTTTCGTGTGGCCCTCCAGCAATATGCCTGAGGGAGTGAGTACCGAAGCAAACACAGTGAATACGACGTCGTCCTGGCCCCTTGAGATATCGGTGGCAGATACTTCTGACTGGACCCCGCGCTACGACAGCCAGGATAGCAATGGAGGAACAAGACAACGTAGTGACAGCTTCTAGATTTAAGATCCTTGTTTTGTCGTCAGTCCCACATTCTCCCATTTTTCCTTTTTTTTTTTTTTTTGTTAAAAAAATTATCTTTGTTTTTCGCTTGAGGAATTTCATAGTTTGTAAATTTTGTTAATATTAAATGTATAGATCTTAATTTTATATTCCTTATGAATCATGTAATAGAAGTGTACAATTTAAGTTTGGAAAGCTGTGCGATTAGTGCATACTGATCACTACTTCTTTGTGAATTACGAGTTAATGTATTGCCTTAATCTTTCTTTGTGGTGGGTGTAATTATTTACAATTTCAAAGTCTTCGAGAGATGATTATACAAATAGAGATATATTTTTTTGTGGTCCATCGAATCCATCACGTCAGATTACATAATAAGTGTTGTAGATACAAATAAACATATTCCAACCGACATCAATCTTCCCCTCAATACAGGTACGACCCGCCTTCAAAACCAAATTATTTGGTTGATTGATCACTCTAAGATCCAAACCATGTCATCATTGTTCTCTCAACGACAATCCCAATGCTTCTAACAAATTGTAAAATTGTGGTTTAACCAGTTCAATTAGGCAACAATTTGTAACAAACTCCGGCGGAGCTTCCAGTACTACTGCTTCCTTCTTCGGTCCCAAGAGGAATGTAGCGATCGAGACTCGAACAGTTGCCTCCCTGCCTTGTGCTCTATGCTTCACATTGCACAGCCTCCCATTGCTCCATGCCTTGATACAAAATATTAATATAAGCGACTATGCATAAACAAAACTCGTTACAAATTATTAATTAAAAAAAATGTAGAGCTGAAGAGACACTAAATAGACAATAAAGTACCTAAGCAACATCTTGGAGATTGATGAGGAGAGTGCCTAGACAAGGACCAACTGCTACGAAGGCGCCGGATTTGTCCATCTCTTCCAACCCACCGACATTTTCATCGTCTTGAAGAATGGTTAGAAATCCTGAGTCTGTGTGGAATTGTACACCAAAGAATCCAACTGATTCAGGAGTGAGGTTGTACTTGTTTATCCTAAACTGATAGGGCCATCCCTTGAGCAATATTTTTTTGTGTATGTAAACAGCAACCTGTAATCTTTTCTATCTATATTGTACAAATTAAACATTTCGTTTATAAGCCTTCTTTTCAATGATGTTCATATTTTGTGATGCTATATTTACATCTTCTGGACATCGAGCTGGATATAGTTTCAGTTGAGAACCACAGTTGTTTTGAGTTGGCATGCAACCAAAGTTTTGGTAAGCCTTCTTTTCTCCATGTGCCCCATTTCTTTATTTATTCTTTTTCTTATTTGGGTATTTGATTTATAAATAAATTTTACATTTAAATTTTCTTTTTATCACTGCAGATTTTGTCTCTATAATCAGATGTTACATGTCGCTGTCTCATTTCATTCTTCTTTTCTTTTAGGAACAGCTGATGTTTCAATTTTGACCTTTTGTTCAGGGTATTACTTTAGTCTAAAGTAGGAGGGGAAATCGCACTATTCATATGAACAGTGTTTTGGACCACATTTCAGTTTATTTACGAGGCTGCCACTGGCTCTCTCTGCCGCTGATCTTCATGCCGCGTGTTGATAATCGTGGAAAGGCAGGGGTGCGATGGTCGTTTTAGTCTGTGGGGTTTCGAACAGATTGGGTGGGTTAGAGACTTTCATTTCCTTTCTTTCTGAGCTGAGAGAGAGAGAGAGCGAGCGAGCAGAGGGAGAAGAGAGAGAGGGAGGGAGGGGGAGAGAGATAGGGATTGGTGAGAGGAAGGCATGTGGCTTGCAGGCAGACAGAGTCACGGGGGGTGTACGATTCGAGGGAGAGAAAGAGAGAGGATTGAGTGGTGATGCTCGATTTGGGAAGAGAAAGAGAGAGACAGGGAGAGCGCGATTTTGGGGTTATGCGACGGCGGGAGAGAGGGCGAGGATTGTTGCATCCGTGTCACTCAGAGTGGGTTGCGAGAGAGTGAGAGTTCTGCCTTCTAGGGTTTGAGAGTTGGTTTCGAGAAAGTGAGGGGGCCTAAGTGGGGGTAAGGCTCGGGCTGGGTTTATGGAATGGGGCTGGATTAGTTACAGACAGAGAAGCGGTGGAGGGTGTGGAATGTCAGGGAGAGGAAGGGAGAGGGAGGTCTGCCAAAAAACGTGGGTTGCAGAGCTACAACAAGGGAGATGGGCGTGGATTGGCAGGGAGCGGAAGGGAGAGGGAGGAGTGAGGCTTGCAAAAAGGGGGTTGGATTGATTTTTCCTCCTCAAATCAATGGTTGGTGTCGGGATTGAGGGGTGGGTCGAAAGTGGGCATGGTTGTGAGGGAGAGAGGGATGGCAGAGACAGAGGTCATGGAGTTGGGCGTGGGAATTCCACAAATCAGTGGTGTTAATATCAGCAATGAGCATTACTGGGATGTGAGTTCTCTCAACCTTTTGATTAATTTTTTATATTTTGGCTTTTTATTAAGCTAAGTAAATGTTTAATTTCCATTTGAAAACTTGGGGAATTCTAGGTATATTGTTTATGGAAGAAGCTCTGTCTCAAACGATCCCTCGATCTCTTCTCCCCCGCATATGGCGAACTTCCTCCTCCCTCCTCCCGACCCTGAGAGGTACTGTCGTTGCCTATACTTTCTGTAATTTTTGGGGTTCGTGAAATTATTGAGTTGAATGTAGTTTTTTTTTTTGTTTGAAAATTTGTGTTTTAATTGTTGCTCACTCCTTTTTTTTTTCCTTGCAGTAAAAGACTTAGCATGAGCCACAAGGTTAGTGAAATTATAAAGTTGAAATTGTTAGTGTTTTTCTTTTGTTTTTTGTGAACTATAAGCTTTGTGAAATTATTGAGTTGAATGTCGTTTTTTTTGTTTGAAAATTTGTGCGTTAATTGTGCTCACTCTTTGTTTTTTCTTTGCAGTAAAACACTTCGCATGAGCCACAAGGTTACTGAAATTATAGATTTGAAATTGTTAGTGTTTTTCTTTTCTTTTGTTTTTTTTTTTTTTTTTGTTTTTTGATTTTTGTTTTTTTAATTATAACCTTTGTGAAGTTATTGATTTGAAGAATGTTGTGTTCGAATGAAAATTTTGATTTGAATTATTAGATAAGCATGGAGTATGTAGGAATTCAACCCAAAGCTAGCCAAAAACTGCCTCGCCGGGCTGAGTCTGGTGCACCGGGAAGTGGTTCTGAATGACTTTCTGATGCCCTTGCCTTTACAGGTATTATTTGTTCTAATTGAAATTTCTAATAAGCAGTTAGAAGTAGGGAAGTTATACCTTATTGTTTTGTGGAAGTTAAGTCTATCTGGGTATTCTATATTGCCACTGTAACATGCTTAAGCTATTTTGTTAGTTGTAATATCATGTGTGTCATGAAGATTCTAAGGAAATGTAGATGGGTGGAGAACGCTTTGGTTGTTGGTCCATCTAGGAAACCGTGAGTAGTTTCTTGCTTGCAGGTGTATTAATGGTTGTTTTCGTGTTTATTTAATATATCTATGTTGCACATGTTTCAGCTTATGCCTTTTCCCATATATATTTGTGCCTATTGATTTGGTGACTCTAGCTTTGCAATTTGCAGGGATGACGAGTCTACACACAGGGACGAAGGCCGAGTCGACTCACCAATGACTCTACGAGTTCGAAAATCTGTGAAGGTACATATAGCATGATGTTAAATTTACGCAATTTTTTTATTTTGAATTAGTTCAGAGTTTTTGGGGTTTTTACTGTTCAATAGAGCGGTAGTTAAAGAAGACATCTTTGTGTCCGTACAGTTGGTTGGAAATGAAAATTGCCCTGCATTAGTTGTTAATTAAGCAAACTGTATGTAGGCTTTTAATCATATTGGTTGTTTTGGAATTTCGTAAAAGATTTTTTGTATTTTTATAGGTTGGAGCACCAGGAACGTGATACTCAGTCTAAAATCTGAACACAGTGAAGAACTAAAGCATATCTAACTGCAAGCTGAAAACGAATTGAGAGAGGTTCAAATAAATATCTTTGAATTAAGTTGGAACTGCTTATTTAACTAGAGTGTTATATGCTTACGTTACAAACCAGTTTATCATTTTCATAGAAAGCAACTTCAATGAGGAGCGAACATGAGGCTGAGCTGACAGGTTTACGGCTTCAGCATGAAGATGAGTGTGAGAAGATGCAGGATGAATTAGATCTTCAAAAGTCTAAAGTACATATCTACCATTAAATAATTGATATTTTTGTACCTTTTACTTACGGAAGAGGGCATTACTGCAAATGCAGTGGAGAGTTTTGGTAATAAGCCACAAGAGGACCAAGAAGTGAATTCAAAGGTTGGCTTTATAATAGATAACTCTCTCTCTCTCTCTCTCATATCCACAAACACAGATTAAATTACTATAAGTTGTTTAGTTGCAGTTTATTTACTCCACTAATAAAGAATTTGTTAAATTACTATAAGCTATTTAAATTTTAAATGTTTTATTTCGATTTGAAAATTTGGGAAGTTCTAGGTATGTTGTTTATGGAAGAAGCTCAATCTCAAATCCCTCAAACGATCTCTCAGTTGCCACTTTGTTTTCGTAAGTTGTGGAACTTGATTTTCTCTATTCGTTGTTGTTGAAGTAGCTAAGTCTTGAAGCTAAAATGTTGAAAGCCAAAAACATGTAGACAGGGGCAAGATTTGTGTGAACTACTGATTGAGTCTGCATTCAATTGTAACTTTTCATGCAGTTACATGCTGATGAAATAGAATTCAATTTTTTTATTCCCTTCTTTTTTTTTAAATGCAATTACATTTATATGATGATTTACAGCGTATATTCATCTTTTAGTTTCTAATTCTTCATGCAGTCTAAGCCATGAAGGATTTGATAAACCCACAATTGATAACAATGTGTAGTGGCACCAACGGTTTAGGAGATCTGGTTTAGGTTTTGCAGAGAGAGAGAGAGAGTGAGAGATAGGGAGTGTTCGAGAGAAATGTGGGAGGATTTAGGCGAGGGATTTCAGGGATTTGTTTAGGGTTTCTTTTCTGCGATTTGCAGACAGAGAGATGGGACAAGGGTAAGAGAGAGAGATGGGAGGATTTTCTGCGAGGGTAAAGGGAACAGAAAAAGCATTTCGTTTTCCATTTGTTTCCTCAAACCCTTGGGATTTCTGAGATTGCAAAGAGAGAGAAATGGGGGTGTCCGTTAGGTCCCCTTTAATTGTCACTTTTGTGATTTGTCCACCCTTGATTGTTGTGTGATTCATTCTCACAAACGTTCTATGCACAAGGTTTCGTATTCTTCCTTCCTTTTAATTTTGATACTTTTGTGCTTAATTTCTGTTTTATTATTTGGTGATTAGATTAACAGACCTTGGCTATTTTGGTATAATAATTTCACATCGCGTGTTACCCTTTTGCATCACCTTAATTGTTCATCAGATGCTAACTTTTAATTATGTCTTCTTTGAGTCAGTCTCCATCTGGTACATTTGTCCATCCTTCTGGAGTGGAGCACTATCTTTCTGACAGCATAAATGCTCTGAGAAACTGCTATGGAGACAAACAGTTGTTTACTCCGTTCTAGGTATGTTTTTCCTTAGTATTTTAGAGGGATTCTTAACTATTCCCCATTGTAATCTTTACCTTTGTATTTGTCTCTCTCAAAAGACGATGAGAGTAGCAACTGTTGCAAAGCAAATTCTCAGATGTATCTAAGCATATACATAGATTGGACAAAAACCGAATCTTAAATTGGGGCAGTGTATGTGAATGCATGCAGTGTGGTTAGGTTCATTCCCGCATGGGTTTTCGTCTTCTTTTCGTTAAATCGTTAGGTTCATTCCCACATGGGAGAGGTGTGTGTTTTTGCCATCAAACTGGTAGAGACGGATCTTAATCAAATACCATGCCGTAGTGTTATTTGGTTTGCATCTATGGAACTATATATTTACTTTGTTGTTGTTGACGGCTTCGCATGTTCTTTCCAGATAATGCTGCCTTTTTGGATTTCGTATGAGTGTCCTGCGTCGGTTCTAGACGATCAAAAGAGGGATGATCGCTGTCATTCGGACTGCGGGCGTCCACTTCAAAATCCTGGTAAACACGTCATTTTCTTGATTTTAGGCCATGCAAAATTCATGGTGAAAAAACTGAGCTCATGTCGTTGGTTTGTGCCTCTGTCCTATTTCTTATTTATTTATTTTATCAATCCTTTTCCTTCTTGGTTCTATTTGTAGCTGCTGGTTCCGATATTTCGTTGTCCTATCTGTGCATGATATCAGTGCTGCCACTTTTCATATTCTTATCAATGCTTACATCTTCACTCTTTTCCTTCTGTTTCGTTTGCTTAACATGGTTTCGGCTTTCTGAGATTGTGTGTTTGATTAACATTTGATCGTATGGTGTTAGAATTTAAATTTGATTGGTTTTTTAAACCAAGATTGTGCGTCCTTTGATGTGGATAAATTCTGCCGCCCAAGATTTTGGTCTCTGGATTTTTCATGGTGTTATTTTTATGGCATAATCCATTGGTGTCGTGTGCATTTTTTATCAACAATAATAAGCTTTTTCTTAGTATTGCAAACAAGTTTTCTTATAATTGAAATATTTGAAATCCCTGGTCTATAATCCTCTTGATTCATGGTTTTAACGCCTCCTGATAAAATAACCACAACGTTATCACTTCTTTCATCAGATAGATTTAAACATTCTATCCATTATTGAGTTTCTTTAACGAGTCTCACCCATTTGTCATAAAATTAGATGAGGTGACTTCATACCATCTCAGAGTATTGTCGGAATATAATATGATATTTGATTGTTTCTATTTTTTTTTCCCACGAGTCCCAATTTGTATTTGAAACAATGTCTAATAAACTTACCAGATCTTCATCGCTTATCATACTATTACAGGTTTTGTTTTAAGGTTCTGATGGATAAAGCAAAAGCTCCTACCAATTTAGCAGTGAACCAAGAATTCAGGGCTTTTATTAATGACATATCACATGCCATTTTAAAGGTAAATCTAGATGCCAATCGCTATGCAATTTAGTTTTACTTTTAGCATGTTCCGAGGGACCTTTGAATTTAAATGTTTAGTTGTTTTCATTTTACTATCTTGATAGGTATGTGTGTATTACCATTCTGTTTATCCCCATTCTCTGGTGGTGATTACTGCATTGTTTCTACACAATCTTTATTGGTTCCATTGCTGGACATAAAAGAAATTTCGACTATTTTTTTTTCCTCCTTTTTTTTTTTTTTTTTTCTGCATTTTCGATTATAGTTTGCTTTGTGCTGGATGTAAAAGGTTTTTCTTCAATGATTATATATAGCTTCAATACATGGTGGTTTACTGCATTGTTTCTACACAATCTCTATTGGTTCCATTGCTGGACATAAAAGAAATTTCGACTATTTTTTTTCTCCTTCCTTTTTTTTTTTTTCTATTTATTTATCTGCATTTTCGATTATAGTTTGCTTTGTGCTGGATGTAAAAGGTTTTCTTCAATGATTATATATAGCTTCAATACATGGTGGTTAACCATGTTTTTTACGGTGGATCACTTTCGTTGATTTCAGGTTCGACAGACAGTTGAAGAACACATATGATCACCTACTTTTTACGAGGTCCTGCTCATACTTAGTTGTTTATTTTAGCGTAGATTTTACACTCTTACTTTTAGGGTACGTGTGTGTGTAAAGATCATGCAAAACAATGTGACATTGCCTCTCCGTTTTTGGTATCTTTGTTTATCTCTCTAAGATGAGTGCATGGTGCATGTGTCTTAATTTATTCAGGTTAAATGTGTCTTATTCATGCAGTTAAGGTGAGTGCGTTCAAGTCCCGCAGCAACGCGCGGGCATATTTTCTCGTATAATCTATTGAAACATTTAGTTTTTAATATTAACCATTTTGCAATATGCATATTCTCTTAGTTTTGTTATTGGCTGCCTTCTTCCTATTTTTTAGCTTTTCATCCATTTATATTAGAATTTTATCGAACCCACAATCCTCAGTTTCTAATCTTACATTGCATAGATTTAATCACCCCATCTATATTCAACCAATCAGCTTACTTTTAAGATGCTGTAACCGGTTAAATCTTCTCCCAATCTGCATTCATTCCCATTAAGTTTTTTTTTTCTTTTTTTATTTAACTTTGTCTAAAGCAGTTTGTTGAAAGGCTTTCTTTGGAGACATTAAATGCCAATTTTTCTCAAGTGGCTGCGTTGACACCAGACTTAATTACTACTAAAACGTAAAGAACCTTTAACTATACCATAAATGTCATCCTAGACAGTACATAAGCATAAAAGTAGCTTCGTTATGGTTTATGCAGCATATCTGCATCACTTTTTTCAACCTTTAAAACCAAATTTAGTCCTTCGTGTTTCAGGGTCAACCACCAACGTTTTAAATTTTGTATTGATCAGTGCTATTGACTTTCTCAGCATGTCATTATCAGATCCCAATATGTCCTCCATTGTTTTCACTAGCTTATTATATGCGAACCAATTATATTTGCACTCATTTTTATTCATTGTAAACAGTATTTGCATCTCTTTATATCCAATCCTTCCTCCAAAATGTTTACAGATCGAATCTGTTTTGGTTTCCTGTACTGAAGCTGGGATTGATCGATCCCGACTTCTCATTTCTTTTCGAACTTTTTATACTTTTACATTTCCAAAAAAACCTTTATTCAGGGCATATTGGTATGATTAGGGGTGGAATTTTTTCCCGAAAATCCTGAACTGTCCTGAAATTTGACCAAAAAATGCCCGAACCGAATTTCCCGAAATATTCGGTACCCGAAACCGAACCTGTCCCGAAAGTTTCGGTTTGGGATTTGGCCATAGCTTTGAAAGCATTCGGTAATCCCGAACCGAACCGAATATTTTATATATATTTAATTATTTTTTTATTTATTTGAAATTACTTGAACCACTGGATTTGTTAAGATCTAATCCAACCGTCCATTGAGTCAAGCCATTTGTTAGGTCTCTCAGACTCTCTCTCAATCGCTCTAGCTCACTCTCAGTCTCTCTCAGTCTCACTCATTCACACTCAAACACTCTCGTAGTCTCACTCACAGTCCCGCCGCTCCGCTCCTCCGTCGAATCCACGTCGCTCCTCGTCCTCCATCGACTCACGCAGAGCATGAAGGAAGACTCGAATCCGACACCAATCGAGTCCCAAAATCCAGGTAAGGGTTTCTGATTTTCACTGGGGTTCTGTTCTTTAGTGTTTAGGGTCAAATTTCATGTTGATTAACTTGATTTCTGAGTATTTTGTCGAATGTGTGAGGGTTTGAGGACTGTGGGTTTCGAATTAGGGTGGGTAAGTGCAGGACCTGCATGCAGGATATAGTTCTATGAGTTTTGTCAAAGTATCTTCTCTCCAAATGTTTTGCAATGGAAAATGTATAAGATATGGTTCTATGTTAATTGCAGGAGCATTCTCACCAATATTCAAACGACTTGAGGAAGATTTGAAACATAAATTTTGTAGAAGGAAGTAGACCACCGTAGAGCTTTCCTTGTCTAATTCCAGCAACATAGCAATATCGGATATACAGGCCCAATCCCGAAGTGACCTGAAAATCTCGAAACACTTTTGAGAATCCCGAATTTTGGGAAATGAATAGTTTCGGTTCGGTTTCGAGATATAAAATCTCATCCCAAAATGTTTTGGTTTGGAATTCGGATTAGGGGTTTTGGTTCTGAATCCTGACCCGAACGAGCCCTAGGTATGATCGTTTACATAACAAAAAACTCATTCTTTTTTGTTAACATTTAGGTCTTTCTTATTTTTCTTTGAGGAACGGTTTAGGGTATTTCTTTTACCAACGTCGCATAAAACAAAAAACTTTTACATTTTTGTCGCTCTGCTGTGAATACAGATTTCCTGTGGTATTTCTTGACTTCAGATTGATCTGAAAACACACAAAAAAATAAATAAATTAAATTAAATGGGTGCAAATGGTAACCACCTAAAAAACCTCATCTGCTGAACAAGGGTGTTCATCTCTTCTTCTTTTGCTTCTCCTTTGTTTTAAACTCTTATTTCATTTTTTCACACCATTTTCTCCTTCATCATTAGCTCTGCCATATAGTGTTTAAACCTATTAAAACCTATTCATTTTCAATATTTTCCTTCGTTCATTAACATTTATTTCGGTTCATTGCAAAAATAGCACACAAGACAACACGCCACCGTAGCAACGCACAGACAGTCTAACTAGTGGTAACTATTTTACAAGTTTGAGAATTGGGAAAACAGATTTTCCTTAGTACATGACTTAGAATTCAATATGTTTTATGGAAATGATACTGAGGGAGTCAGATTTGAATTTTAAACCTCAAGTACTTACAAACCTTTTGATTTACACTTATTTTATATATTTATTATAAGAGTATCTCCAACCGAAACTTCAATTTCAAAGTGAAGGCTCTAACATTAGTATTTTACAGTATATGTCTCTCCAACTGATCTGATAAAGCTAAGGTGGAATTTGACGTCAAGTTGTTAGCTTCAAATCCTTCATTTTGATTTTTAAAATATCTCCACCACTTCCAAAGCAACTTATTTATTTACCATTGGTCTGAATCTCCCCAAAAATTTAATATAACATATTTTATATATGTATAGGTCCCACTTGAACAAAGAAAATCGGAAGCTGACGTCTCAACTGAAGAAGGAAAATTTAAAGATGTTACTTCAATGTCAACTCAGTCATCAAATACAAATTAGACATATGTTTTTGAAATTTTGACATTTTTATTGGGGATTCTCTAAAAGGAGGATGACATATCATGGAGTGCTATCCATACATTTCATTTTACTTTTCACATATTTTTTAATAATTTTTGTCCGTTGATCTTCTTTAATTCATCCGATCTGACGACCGAAAAATTAAAAGAGTGAGTTAAAAGTAAAATAAAATGTGAAGATATCACACTTCTTTATTATATATGGCAGCTAAGCTTTGCCACACACGTATCACCAAATTAGGAAGGGATACGTAGAAGTGCAAGGGCTTTATCAGCCTGTAATTTTTTGAGCAGTTTGAACTTGCTAACTCTGTAATCGTCGTAAACAAAAGGGACGTAGAGACGTGGGTGGTCCGAATCTACCAATTCCGGCGGAGCTTCTATCGCTTCCTCTTTTGGTCCGCTGAGAAATGTAGCGATCGAAACTCGAATACTAGCCTCCGAGCATTTCACTCTATGCCTCACGTTGTGCAGCCTCCCATTGCTCCAAACCTTGGTATAAAAATATCAACGACACTGTTATCAAATAGCAATATTACTGTATCAAACAGTTACGTCGATATATTCCTGATGTATTTATAGCAAATAGTTCGAGGTAGTCTTGATATGACATAAATAAAGTATCGACGTAAGACCTGAGCGAAGTCCCCAAGATTGATAAAGAGAGTGCCAGGGCAAGGATGAACAGGCACAAAGGCACCAGATTTGTTCATCACTTCCAGACCACCAACATCTTCATCCTCTTGAAGAATTGTTAGAAATCCAGAATCTGTGTGTTCTTGTAGACCAGGGGACCCCATTGATGCAGGAGAGAAGTTGTACTTGTTCATCCTGAATTGGCAAGGCCATCCCTTGTGGAAATCAGTGTTGGCCACCCCTAAACTTTCTGCCAACTTCTTCCCGATGTCCACAACCTGCTCGCATGTTGCTTGAGCATACTTCTCTATCACCTCTCTGCACATTCAGTAACAAATGCGACTTTAAGAACCACATTAATAACGTATTATTGATAAAGAAATGATAAACTTACCAGTTTACGTTAGGTTAAGAAGGTTGGAGCTTTCTTTTCATTCAACAACTGTCGTCAAGGGAGGATCCCATAAATTCTAAACGAGGCGAGATACTTAGTACTTTTGCTAAGTGGGCTACAGGATTTAAATTGAGTGTCCACCTCTTAAAATAAGCAAATTTGTAAGTCATGGTGCGATTAGTAAGGTGTAACCTTTTTTTTCATCCAAGACTGTCGTTCGTAGAGTTTTGACCGCAATGAAGACTGAACCTCATTGGTCCAAGTAGGCATAGCTATTATTAAGGTCATTACTTTTATTTTTATTTTTTTCATTTGTGAGATTTGGATTCATGCAAAGACTTTGTTGAGATTTGATAGTTGCCGGATACGGTCTTTCACCATCCCAATCCCGTATCAGTACCGCCGAATCGGTGGCGGTGGCTCCGAAAGTGGAAAAGGTGGAAATGGTGGGATTGGAAAAGGGATTTATGAGAACTGGGAGAGGGAATGTGTTGATGTGGGCCCAATTTGAAAATTCGGTTTTATTTAATATTTTTTATTTTCAAATATTTATAATGATAACATGTTTTCTTAGTTTTCTGTGCTCAAACTAACATCCATGAAAATATTTTATATTAAATATCCAACATTGGTTTTATCAATATGAAAATATTTTATATTATAAGAACATTTTTATTATTTTTTATTAAATCAAAATCATATGAAATTATCAGTTTAATTTTTTAATTAAAAGAGAACTTGAATAAAAAATATGGAGCATATATGTAATTTCATACAATCAAAAAAAAATTTTTTTTTTCAAAGCATCATCTACATATAATCTTAATATATCTCTAATTAAAAATAAAAAATTTTCCTATACATTTTATGTAGTATTTATAACAATAACATGTTTTCTTAGTTATTTGTCCTCAAACTGACATCCATGAAAATATTTTATATTAAAAATACAACATTGGTTTTATCCATATGAAAATATTTTATATTATAAGAACATTTTTATTATTTTTTATTAAACCAATTAAGTAAATTAATTCTTTTTGACGTGTTTTCATCTTTTGATGATAATAACTATACAATATAATTGTAAAAATATTTATATTTCTTAACAAATTTAGAACAAATCGGATTAATCCAACTGAAAATCGTACTACGTGGAGTCATGACTATAGACTATAGGATCTTACGCTCATCGGACACCGGCTCTATGCAAGCCGCAGCTCAGTGTTACTAAAAGTCTAAACCAAATGGCCTCTGTGAGATTATTAAGGTTACAAGTAGAAATCTAACCTCTGGTGGGAAGTGACATCCAACTGAGAGCAAAAGCCATGAACAGCCTGAGGTGAGGCCAAGTCGTAAATACCGAAAGCCTCAAAGAGAGGATTGAGTTTGCTGGGAGGTATGTAGCCAGTGAAAGCTAGTGAATCTTTGTTCTGCTCCTTCATCTCCAAGGGCAGCTCCAGCATAGATCTGACCACACACTTCATCTCTGACATCAAAGCCACTGGGATCCTGTGGTTCATAAGCCTGAAGCATCCCCATGTCTCTGAAGCTTCCCTCAGTTTCCTGTACTCTTCTTCATCTGGAAAATTTTGCAGATTAATGGCTGGGATCGTCTTGCAATCCTCATCTCCAGCTCCCATATCTTTACTCCTACCTTCTTACTAGTTCGTACCTTACGCAAGCAGCCGCGACCTCCGGTCTGCAAGCAACTCTTTTCTTCTGATTTTGGGCTTTTATTTTGCTTTCGCGTTTTTCTATCACAGACTATTGAGACTTACCAATTCCAGATAGATAAGAAATCAGAAAGGGGTGTAATATCACACATCTCATTTTACTTTTTACACATCTTTCTAATTTTTGACCGTCAGATCGTACGAATTGAAAAAATCAACGAACAAAAATTATCAAGAGATATGTGAGAAGTAAAATAGGATGTGTGGATAACATATCCCAATAAAAAATCATGGCATGGCATTTTTTGTCAACTTTGGCTGCTTGGCTGCTCAGCCCCTCTTGTGTACCTAGACAGAAAGGTGTAAATCACTTATTAGCATTGTTTGGTGTAATTCCTTCAATTAAGGAGTATAGCCGGTCTCTAGGGTTTAGTCTAAAGATGGTTGGCTGTAACCGGTCCTTCTTTTCCTATATATGTGTCATTGTACTTTCACACAATATATGAGAAATATACAAGAAACTTAAACCAAATTGCAACACAGACTCTTATATACCAATAGCAAAGAACGATTTGGCAATGAACAAAAAATTAGCAACATCAATCATGTGATGGTTCACATGCATCGCATGTAGCAATACCAATTATGTGATATTCAGTGATAGGTTTGGCTTATTGCATGTAGCAACACTAATCATGTGATGGTTTAATGACGGGATTGGCTTGAGATACTGCATTGCCTGTAGCAACACCAATTATGTGATGGTTCGGTGACGGGATTGGCTTGGGATCTACAAATTATGGGATTGGCTTAAGATATTGCATTGCATGTAGCAACACCAATTATGTGAGGGTTTAGTGACGGTATTGGCTTGGAATACTGCATTGTTGCATGTAGCAACACCAATCACACGACGGTTTTGTAACGAGATTGGTTTGGGATATTGCATTGCATGTAGCAACGCCAATCATGTGATGGATTAGTAACGGAATTGGCTTGAGAAACTGCATTGCATATAGCAACACCAATCATATGATGGTTCAGTTATAAGATTGGCTTGCGATACTATTATCGTGGCATTGCTAGCCCAAGGAACCGTCATATACATGCCATCCACACTGTACAACTCATATCCTCCTAACCCAGTTACAACCTTTTCTCATCTGAACACAATGTTAAACGAGAGAATCAGGACCCCTAAAATATAATATCAACTAGAACACTGAACCAAATTGTATGCTCTCGCTCGACGTGGTCTACCCTGCCGAAACCCTAAAGCTTACATTCCAAAATTCTGGCAAGAAACTTGTAATGCTAGGATTTCCCTACAAGTTTCGCCAAACCAGTTTCAGCAAAGTTACATGGAATAGCGGCCATCACCTCTATCTTTCACCGGTCGCTCATCCTGAATTTCTTCCAAATCATCGTCGTCTCCTCTCTTGCCTGCTTGTTCTTTCCAATGTGCAACCAACTTCTTCAGCCGCATGATCTCTTTTGAAGAAACGTTTTTGCTTGGATCATTCACGATTGATCGAACTCTTGATGCATACCTGAATTTAGCATGAAGGAGTGCAAAAATAGTAGTCGTTACCTTTTGGAAAAAACATTAAGGGTCAAATGATTTGATTTTGGAAAAAGCAAACAATAAAGAGAAACACGACGTACATTAGAGAATTGTACGACTCCTCCACATTTGATTCAGCGGGAGAAACATTTACGAACATAAGCGTCTTGGCGTTACCACCAAGTGAATCACTCATTAGCATCGTTAACTTATGGTTCCTGTACGGTATGTGTTGACCACCAGAAGATAAAGAACTAATAACATCACCAAGTGCTGAAAGTGACTTGTTGATGCTTTGAGCTTCTTTAAGTTGACTACCTGAAGAGCCTGACTTCTTTATTCTTTCCGAACCAGCAAGATCCACAAAACTTAGCTACACATGATTATGTGAAAGAAAAATATTAACCAACATAATTTTAAAACAAATGATTAACTAGACCTGAAGTGAACGGAAACCAGTGTGCATCACCTTTATTCATTTGATTTGAAATATACTGATATACCTTTCCTCTTCCAACAGATTGAGTTTGAAGGTTGGTACTTTCAATGACAACAGAAACTATGAGGTGTGACCTTGAACTTTCTTCGTTCATCTGAGTTCCGGAAATATGCCTTCGTTCAGAACCTCTTTGAATGACACTTTTCAGTTCCTCGTGTGATGAAATTGAGAGAACTGTTACATTCTCAACCGTGACCATACCCTAACATCACAAAATTAACCGTTGAGTGACCTTAAAGATGTGATACTAATTATCAGATCCGAATAAATAAAAAAAATTAAATAACATGCATTAAGGATCAAATATGATTAAGCTAAAATACTCTTCAGTCTAATCAGAAGACACCTTATAGAATTACAAAGTATTAGAGATTTGTAAAGAGATTACCTTTGAATCTTTCTTGATCTCCAATTTCAAACGCTTGGCATTTTTCGGTAAGAGAAGGTCTACAAGTGTATCTTGATACAACTCCAACATGTATGCCTGCGCAAAAATAATTTAGATCAAATTACCTAGTAGTAATTAATAAAAAGAAAAAACCATTACCAAGCCTAAACAACAACAATGAATGTAATTCGTATATTTTTTTTTGGGTGTTAAACTTATGGACGTTTTTAACAATGAATGTAATTCGTATATCTTGTCCAATTTGTAATTTTTTTTCCCATTTTCTTCTATTTATATGGACGTTTTTATTGTACTTACTATATAGAAGTTTCACATGTTCATAGGAAAGAAAGCATTTAACAATCTTATCTTGCTCTTGCAAGGGTTGTAAGTGGCAACCACTAAAATTGTTCATTGTACAGAACCAACAAGATATACCTTTAACGAAAATGAGAATTTGTTGTTCTCTCGCCTCAATATTTTAAACAGCTCTGCAGTAGCTCGTGGAGTAAGTCCAGGATTTGTTTCTGAACCGTATATGGTATATGTCTTTCCAGAACCGGTTTGCCCATACGCAAATATGCACACATTATACCCATCAATTGCAGATTGTACCAAATACTGCATTATGTGCACGTAAACAAACATGTTAGACATGATTTACAAAGTATATTCATATCAATTAAAAAAAAAATTAGCTCTCTTTCGATGATAACTGTTTAATACAAAGAAACTTACCTTTGTATCTTCAAATACATCCTCTTGGGTGGCATTACCATCAAATACACGATCATACATATGTTGTTTCAATTTGTCATCCTTCCATGGATGTTCAATTGTGAACTCATCTACACTTTTAACTGCATCTCTTTCCTTTTCTGTAATTTCTTTTGCACTCAAAGGTCTTAACCGACAGAAGACTCTAATCTTGCCTTTCATATCTGAAAAGTATATAAATGGAAAAAACCTCACGTCAGTGATGCTAAAGGGAAAGAAAAAAAAAGGCTTGCTTAAATATTGGAAAGATTTCAAGGAATGACAACCTTCTATAGTATTAAAATATCGCTTCCTCAAAAGTTGTTCTTCTTTGTAAAGCGCTTCTATCTCAGCTAGTTGAGCTCCTTGCATCTTCAAGATGGCAGCAGTTTGCTCATTCTTTCTATCAATGTCCTGAAATCAAACATGAATTTGTTGGCAATGTTTACCATTTTCAAAACCGGAACCTTGTACATAAAATAAATATAAGAAACGAAAGAAAAAGCTTCACTAAAGAATCTGTACAGGATCATTACCTCTTTCATTTCTCTCAGTTCCTCCAATTCCTTTAAGCTACTTTGTAATTCAGCAACCTCAGAGTTTTTGGTGGCAAGAATTGACTTAAGACCTGCTAATTCTTGGTTAACTCCTTCAAGCTTCTTTTCAAGTTCAAACACTTGAAGCTTTAACGCTTTGCGCTCTTGCTCAAATTTTTTCTCAATAGAATCAATCTGCATAATCAACACTCACTAAGATATTTGATTCTTCTATCAGCTACCAGAAACATAGACAATAAAAACATTAAAAAAGAAGCAATGAACCAACACCAAATTAAGATGTCAAGGGCATCACCTCAACAGATTTAGTCTTTTCAAGCCCAGATAGTCTTTGCTCCAATGATATTTTTTCATCAGATAGTCTCCTTATAGTTTTTTCTTTTGCTAACAACTCCTCACCACGAAGATTTATCTCATCTTCGAGCTTTTGCAATACCTGTGTAAGATATTGTTTTCAAAATCCCTTGTGCCTTATCATAAATCACTTGAAAGAACCAACTTAACTAAATTGATACCAAAATTTATTTTCATCAAAAACTTACGTGGTTATTTCCACCAACTTGCTGTGTTTTGTTACTTTTCTCTGCCACTTGATTACCCAAGTTCTGCAGCCTTGCTTCCAAGCTTTTTTTCTCTAGCAGTGCAGCCTAAATAGATTTGAGAATCGGTTAAAATATTTAAAGCACATTGAGTGCAAATACTGATTCTAGAAAATTAGTGATACTGACCTGAAGCGCCTTATCCTTTTCGTCACACGATGACCTAAGCCTATCATGATCACATCTAACTTCTGTCAGGTTTTGCTTCTCAGATGCCAAGGATTGTTTCAAACTTTCTAATTCTTCTTGCATTTTTGCTTCTTGTTTTTGCTTTTCACACAATTCTTCCAGCAACTGAATTAACGTAGTTTCATTCAACCACCAGATAATAGAAGTAATCAACATTTCAGCACAATTAAATCTTATTTTCTTACTTGATCAGCATTCCTCTGAGACTCTCCAACAGCTTTTGACAAATCCTGTACACGTTTTCCATACACTTCACCATCAGAGGGCTTGGCATTGTTAGAAAGATCTCCATTTGTTGAACCACTAGCAGCAATCCGAGCTTTAGAGTAGCGCCGCAACATGATGTCATTTATGTGTGTTTGAAGAGCAACACAAATTTCTTCACCCTGCAAGGAAAGGAGAAATGCATATAATATAATTCAAAGAAACTTAAGTGAAGAGGCCTATAAACCTCAAAAACGATCAATCAACAAACAGCTAATTTAGAGAGTTGCTAAAACCTGCTTAGTTTCAAATTGGAATATGTGAAGAACACCTGCAACTCTCATCTTAAAGAAAACAGCAGTATTGCTACTACCAAATTGCATTATGTCTCTTAGCTCAGCTGAATGTAGATATTCCTTTGGAACTGGACGGAAAAAATGAACCTGTGGAATGTGATATCGTAATGTCTATCACGTTAAAACAAGGTGCGCACACAGGAACATATACTATATTTGTATAAAACTCACGCCTCTTTTGTTGATGCCCAAAATAATTCTCCCTGGAAGAAGTCCAATGGGATCATCAATCTTGCGAACACTGAAGAAGACTGAATTCCCGTAAGGAAGTTGTCTCAGTACTCTCAAAAATTGTTGTCTTGCATCATCTTTTGTCAAACTTTCCTACAATACAATAACAATGTCTTATATCAAAAGTATATCTCCTTCAAAGTAAAGACGTATGATTGAGGATGCATGCACAAGGAGTCACAGACAAGCAAATCAAATATCAAGATTTGTCCTCCTTTTTAAAGTAACTGTATATAAGAACTCGTGCAACAGATTTCCATGCAATGAATAGCAACTTAAAGTTTTACCCCTCTGCGGTAACTTACCATTAAATGGTAACGTGAAAGAATATCAAACTCCCATTCTCGTTTTGCTCGTGTGATTGCGATTTGTCTAGGTAGGAAGCGTTCCAAAAGCGAATTCCAGTCACTGAAAAATATTAACCTCAAGTCAAGATAGAAAGACCAACTATAAATGTGACATACTCTAAAACAATAACAGATAACAAGAAGCCAAATCAAATATGGAACAAAAAAAAGGGTAGCGAGAACACTGACGTGCATGATTCAGGATTGCACAGAAATCCGATGTCAACCAAGATTTGCAATGCAGAAAGCTGCGCAGCATCATCTCTTCCAACAGGATAATTTCCCAGTATATAATCATGTTGCAACTACAACATAACAACATATAAAAAAAACTTTGGAGGTTAATCCCAGTAGTTAAATACTACCGTAGCAATCATTAAGATAGAAGTCATATGTTCACGATTCAACTTCAGCTCTTGAAAGCAATATTTTCCTTGATGTCATTCAAAAAGCAAATGACAAACCAACAGGTCAACAAACAATGCTCAAATTCTTTTTTAATGAGCTTCACCAAAGGAAGAAAAAAACAATGGATTAAGAAGCTCGTAATACTTTCATAGAAATTACGCACCTGAACGTAGGACAACTGCACAAACATTGGATCTGTGACAGCTTCATCCAACTCCCGAAACAGCTTTTTCTTAAATGTCAGCTTGCAATGCAATATTTCTCCTTTACTTCGATCCTTTGCTGCCTTGAATTCTGCTAATAGATCCCCTATGTACTTGTTGTCATCTAACCCAATATACTCCTCTGTGTGACAAGAAAATTAGATAAAGTTCAGTGAACCCTAACATAGGAAACCATCAGGAAGGAAAATAAAAGAATTACCATTTCCAGGATCAGGTGATTTTGATCCAGTTACAACTTTACGGCATTCAAACAGACTAAAGCTAGAAAAGGCTGACAGTTTAATTACCCCTGCAAGTTCCTGAAAGCGACATGGAAAACTATTAAAAAAACATAATAGAGAAGATAGAAATTGTTATAGTTTGTGTATAACAGAACAAGAATAAAGAACTTTTTTAACAGTAAGAAACTGGGGCGGATTATTATTACAATCGTATGAGTACTTAAAGGTGATGGATCGAAATTGCAAATCAGAAATATAAACTAAACAAATTCAGTGGCAAAAGACCTTGTGACTTAGACAACAGTCAGCAACACAACTTTGGTTACCATTCATAGTGGATAATTCAGACTTCAGAGTCATTATGCCATAGTCAGAATTACTGGACTTAAAAAAAGGTTCAAGTTATTAAGCGATTGAAACAAAATTTCTTAAATATCAGTCCCAATCCTCTTATAGTATTTCAAATGTGTGTCCAATGCACCCAGTATGTTGCTACTGCACCACCCGAAATATTTACTTAACCAGAAAGCTGTTTGCTTAGAATTTTAATTTTGACCACAAGGCCCGTGTTCCCATTAAAGTTGATAAGCCTACCTCAACAGCATCAGCCACTGTTGTTGCCATATCATATGTGATTTCTTCAAAGGTTTCATCCAAGAAAAACACAATTGTTGTTAGCTTTCGACCAGTTAAAAGCGCTTCAATCTCCTCGCGGCCTGGTATCGTATGCCTAGGACCAGCCTTCACAGAACGCTTCAAAGCATTTAATGTATTTACTGCTAGGACTCGAACCTCAGAGTCAATATCCACACCCTGTGCAACATTGTGGACATACTCGGACAGATACCCCCCAATGTCCTTGCTCGGAGGCATAGAGGACGAACACAGATACATTAATTCCCATGCTTTGATCAAATATTGCCTGTTATACCAAAACCAACCAAGTCAACTCATGGAGCATAGAATTGACTATAGTTTTACCACTGCCTTGTACACACCCAAATCATATCTATCATAGAAACAAAACACTATGACTGGAAAGAAAAAGATGCATACTTATCGGGATTATTTCTTGTTTGTTTTGAAATCTGAGCAAAAAGTTCATCCCGAAGCTCTGTTCGCTTCAACGTTTGCTTAAACATCTTTCCAACAAGCTCTATACGTTCATCTAAGCTTGCTGGAGTAACTCGATCAGATGAATCAACTCCCATGTACTTCAAAATGATTTGGAACAGTTTTGTTGCCCGGCTTACCAGGTCACTATTTATTTTCAGTAATGACGTAGGTATTGGATCCTGTAAAAGCCCATAATTTAGCTCTTCAAGGGTTTTATATTTTAATAAAAGGGAGCATTATGAAACATAGCATGTAGTTACTTTTTGGTAGCACAACATATCCTCAAAAGTGAACTTCTCTCGGGGTTGAGGACCAACGGATTTTTTTGTAAAGAATCCGCGTTTTCCAGCAGACTGAATCTGTTTCTGCATCAACCTCAAAAATCCTTCTACCTATTTTCAAAAGAAAATAATTTATATGAAAAACATAACAACTGTTGATTGCCCTAAAACAATGAGCAATAAGTAATCTATGCACTTCGAGTAATTTAATTTCAGGAACAAAAAACCCAAGGGAAAATGAACATTGAAATGTATGCGCACACATGTTATGTAGGTTGTACAAGCATATCACCTTGATTATGAGAGAATATATGCTCCTACCTGAAATCTATCAATCAAGGGTATGGCACCAGCAAGTTCTGCCGGGATGTCCATGGAATAGGTCCTTGGTGTTCTGCAATTAACATGAGGAAAGAATGCTGCAGTCAGAGGTAGGACGGCATCATACCAAGTTTAACTGCAAACTGCTCATCAGTTTTGCTAACCAGCATGTTTAAGAACCCATCTTTGTAATAGTACTATTACAATGAGACATTAAGACTGATTTCAAACAACAATTTGCTAACAAACAAAACAGGCATAATGACTTCGTAAGCAGAACAATTAAGGCATTCAATGCGAAATTTGAAGACACGGATCAAGAGGAATATGCAAGCGAACTTACTGCGGTGCCAAGCTGGAGCTATCACTGTCATAATCATCCCCATTCGAAAATAGCAGCAGCAGCAGAACCGTGTAAAGGAGTTGAATCCTCATTTCCATTGCTAGAGCTAAAAGAAGAATTAGTTGTTCTCACACTTTGCGACATTGACGGGTTCAGGTCAATTGTCATTTCACCGCAACCCCCACAGACAGAGGCACACACTCACTTCCCAGAAACAGCTTCAGCTCCTCAAATTATTCAAGTACGAGGTTATCGTCCTTAAGATCAACAAAACAAAAAAAACAAACCTTATGTCCCCTGCCTATAAAATTCAGAAAAAAAAAAGAAAAAAAAAACAAATGCAACAAAAAAAAACAAGTAAAAAACACATTCATACGAAACATTACACAATCAAAACATAATCAGTTCATCCTAATAATTTCCAACGCATTAAGCCGACAACTTTCATGGTAAGGCAGCAATATCAAGCCAGAAACGAGCAAACCCAGAAAATAAAATACCTCAAAAATCAACAAAGCACCAACCTTTGGTAAGATTATTGCCTGCCTGCAAATGGGTCTTTGGATTTGGCTCTGAGGAGATAACAGATCGAGAGATAGAACGAACAGAGAAAAAAACCCCGAAGAAAATCAAATGTAATGTGACATTCATAAATCGATGAAACAGGAAAACAAGAAGGTCTCTTTCTCTTTGATACTGACCTCTGCACGATTGAACGAACGGAGAGGAGAGAGAGAGAGGGAGAGGAGAGAGATCTGAGCTACAAAAATCCTCAAGACACCACTGCTTCCTGTGAAAGCAGAGAGAATCACGGGACTATTATAAAAGACAAAGGCCATTTACGTAAATTCAATATGCATTTATTTTTTAAAGCTTTTTCTTTTTTTGCGCGTTCGGGTGCTTCCTCGTGTGTATTTCAATCCTTCGAGTTTTCCACGTGTGAAATGACCATTATATCCTTCTACCTTTGGTCATTTGCAATTCAAAATTATCATTTATTTTTCCGAGGAGGAAGTTTTGATATGATGTATGTATAATTTGAAAATGTACGGAAGGGCAGTACTGTAATTTGGAGATTGTCCTGGGGCGGGAAATGCCCCAAACTTTTGGGCCTTCCATCCGCTAAAGCTTGTACTTGTGGGACCTTTTTGTGATGGGCCCATCAATCTAACTTTAACCTTCCAAGTCTCCTGCTCTAGAAGCCAATAATTTTACTTTTGTCTATGGTTTTACTTGCTTTTACCGAAAAAAGAGAAAAAAATAACAATAATATCTTTTTGTTAAAGCTTAATTGATACTTACATATTTGCCTATTTGGACATAATTTCAGTTTTTAAATAATTGTTATTTTGTTTGCCCCGTCATCTTAGGGTCCAAACGGAATTCATAATCTGACAACATAATACTACATGCTAATACATTTTATTATACTTATTAAAAGATTCTTCTAGTAATTAACTTAGTAATTTAACACTTTAGTTGTGGTTTTCATAATAATGTCATCTTGTTTAAGTTCAATTAGTACTACATGTTTGGACATGATTTCAGGTTGTTAAACGACCATGATTATATTTTTGCTTTTTGGACGGCCGTAATTATAAGGGTCTTAAGATAGCGAAATTTTTTGTCAGATAAATTTCAACCCTCATAAAAAGCGTAATGATGTGATTCAAATAGATTTTAGAGTCTAACATCATAACAAGTTAATTATTTGATAACAAAAGACTATTCTCACTACTAAAAACATTTATAGTTATACGTCTTTTTGTCAATTTATCACCTTAAAAATCTATCAACTAAAAGTATATGAATACCCCCATGTCTTAGAAGGTTGGTGCCATGTCCCAAAATACATCTAAGTGTGGAACCTGCATCTTTCACATTCATCGACTTCTTTTTTTCAAACAAAGAAATTGGGTCCCTATATTAATTTATATTTTTACAAAATGGTTATGCAAAGTACCTTGCTTTGCTGTATGGAAAAGCCAAATTAGCCAACATATGATGATGACTGCTCAAGAAGCTAGCCGGCATTGCCGCCTCATGCCAAATGTAGAACAAGAGTTAATACAATTATACAACCCACGAGTATTGCCACTTGATCGGCTTAGCAACACAAATTAGATATATGAATTTATTGCTTAATTTATTAAATTTACGTTTTTCATATCACAAATATGTTCTTGTGGTCACCAGGTGATCAAGAAATGCATAGTCACTCAATTGTTGTTTTGGTTTCAGCTCTCAACAACAAATTTAAAAGTGAACGACCATGAATTCTTAGTTACCAAACGGCCAAGAAAACGAGCGTTCTATATAAAATGTTGTAAAGGGCAAAAACAAACAATGAAAACCCAGCAAGGTGAACAAGTCAAGGAGCTAAAAATTGCATTAAAGGGAAATCATGAGAAAGTTGAGGAGAAGTGTGCAAGTCCCACATACAAATGAGCCTAATGAGAACAACCGAGTACCGAGTAAAAGCCACCAACTGCAGTTCACCAAATTATTTATAGCAGCAGGTAAAGAGAGAAGGCCCCTTTTTATGCTCTGCTTTGAGACAGCAAAGCACTTAACAGTTTCCAGTCCCATCAAGGCAACAATTTTTTCCCTCCAACAATGATGGTACCTTTTAATTTAAGCAACCCCAATCCTCACATTTTGAAACCACCTAACCAATTCTGTTATCATTAGTTTGTCTCTATTTTCTAAATATTGTCCGGTGATTGTAAGCAGCTTGTAGTTCAAATAATTAAGAGCTGTTAGTTTTGTAGTGATTGTAAGAGACTTGTAACTCAAGTAATTAAGAGTTGTAAGTTCTGCGTCCGAATCCTTTATACAAATCAATTTCTAAGTATCTTAGTATCCAACATACATTCTATTACTTGTATCTGGGACAAGCCTACAAAGCATGTGCAGCAACAACAAAAGTTTGGTCGAAATGTAGAGCAACATGTGAAATGAGCCCACACGTGTTTCTTTTTCCCCTTTATAAAGACATCTTCTTTAGATAGTTTAAGGTCAAGTGTTGTTGTAGCCCTTAGTATCACTAAAGAATTAGCAAGGAAAAAAAAGAGGCAATAATGCAAATTTTCTAAAGTTATTCGTTTACAAATATATAAATACAACAACAATCATGTCTTATTCCACTAAGCAGGATCGGTTGTATGAATTTTAAAACGCTATTGCATACACTTTTGCGCCGAATTCAAAATTTGTACACATGGTAACAGTAAGAGGAGAATTTGAAGTCATTCGATCCTTTTTATGTTGTAACATACAAGAAGTAATGGTACAAGAATGGTTCGTAAAATCAACTACAAAATGGACGATGATACAAACGAACCTCATAAAACAATACAAGTTTTGTAAATTAACTACTAACTATTCAACTGCATGACGTAGAATGAAGCCGGCAGGATCCTGTTACTTTAGATAGAACCGGAACTCACTGATTGAACGCTGGAGTAAAGGGATGCATACGCTTCCCGTTTAGGAGTATATCTCAAGGTGATTGAAGTGCAATTCTCCAACTGTTGAACATACTTCAAAAAATTACTTATGCTAGCAAAGATTTTGATCTTTGGACTTTGAAAAACTTTTAGCAAACATCCGTAAGCGCTCCATGACATTTTGGATTTGCTCGGAAATTGCACTGTACAGATGTTTTTGTGCTGCCTCGTCCAAACCACCAGGGCAAGTGCTTGGCCATCCTCGAGTAGAATGAGATGTATTACGAGACAGAGAGGTTGCCATCCGCCTCATTTCAGGAAGGTCCAGTTCCATTGGCTCGCCAACTATTATCTTAATGTGCTTATTGCATAACGGAAATGGAGGCCTTTTACCACGATAAAACTTCTCAGGCATCACCTGGAAATTTAAATAGTAGCAAATGGGAAACGAGCAATGTTGAACAAATGGGTCGCAAAAGATCTGTATTGGTAAAGTTAAATAACCAAAAACAAAAGATGATCACAAAAATGTAAGGTTTATACGTATTTTTACCTTCTGTGTAAATGCAAAAATGATAAAGTTATGTTATATGAATAGCTCCAGTTAACTACATCATTGTGCAGGACTTACAAAGAGTAAGACATGCATAACGAAAAGTGGACAAAATCATTGAAAAGCACAGCAGAGTTTCATGATATCAGCAAATTTAACTAGATTTTCTGGTGCACCTTAGGTAACGTCAACATATGTAATAAACCATACGTCAGTAGTGCAATTTTTTCAAGACATATTGAATGCATAACAGAAACAGTTTTAACTGCCACATCCATAAGCCTTTGAGGCACACTGAAATTCTAATATCCCCAAAAAGATGTAAAGCTGAAATTTTCTACAACGATATTCTGTGAAGCAATCATTCCCAAAACTACACAGCTAGCCATTTGGATCTCAGGTTACAATGTTATGGCTCAAGTTTTCAGTCAATTGATCGGAACCTGAATACAAATGACAAAGAGTATGTTGGATAGAGAGAGACAAGGAAATGCAAATCAGAATCCATCAAGGACCATCGTGTTAAATGGATGAAACTAATACCCAGGTTCATGTCATACATCTTACAAGGAATCGAAAAAGAATATTCAATCAGACAGCTTGTGATACTGTTGTAAATAATTCATTGTTAAGAAAACATGTCAGAATCGCATTTCGTTGGGGAGAGTGGGGTGGGGCTTGGGAAGTTTCCATCTTTGGAACTAACATCTAATAGCAATCTAGTCAAAATCTTAAAAGAAACACATGGAATTGGTCGAAACACCAGATAAAGAGGAAGAATCCTAAGAAAAGAAAATTACCTGTTCAAACCCAGTATGAACAATCGGCAAAACTATAGGGGTTACAGGAGCACGAGCAATGAGACTAGCAGCCCCCCACTTCAATCGTCTTATAGGTGCATCTTCCTGGTATACTTTTCCTTCGGGAAATGTATGCAACTGCCCATCAGAGATCCAAAAGTTTGAATTTAAACAACTAAAGCTTTCACATAGATATACACTTCACAGCACAAGTCAACAACTTTTTCAAAACTACTGAGTCTATAAGGTAACATTCCATTTCACAAACTACAACTGAAGAACCCATCAACCCCAAAAGTTCCAAACTTTACATAAAAATCTCAGGTGAGTGATATCGGCAACACGACATATACAATGATTGAATATCTCCCACAAGTGCTCAGTAAGTGAAACTAGACTGACCCATTAAGCAGAAACTAGAACAGTAAACATAAGACTAAGAAATTATTACCCATGAACCTTCACTTAATCTCTCAAGAGCTTCGTTCATGTGTTCTTGATAAATGCCGCCACCCCGCGTAATTGGAATGCACTTCCCTGACCAAATCAGCACATCAAAAACAAATCCCACCTCGAAAAAACAGATACAATGTGCAAAAACCCCCAAATCAAACAAAGAAAAGAAACCAAATTCAACTTACCAAGTCTGAAGAAGTAAGAAAGCACCGAATTTTTGAAGCAGATGTCCTCGGCGGCCAAAACCCACCTCGCCAAATTCGCATCAGTGCTGGGGAACCCCTTGAAACCCCACAAAAAGGGGTCGTCCATGGTGGACATGTGGTTGCTGACAGTGACGAGTGGGACCCCATTAGGCCGAGACCGGACCAGACGGAGAAGGGTGCCGGCATTGTGGACAGTGGTGGAGTTGATGAGGGAGACGACGGCCTTCGCCAGACCCCCCACCGCCGTGATCACCATCTTCCTCGGAATGCCGCCCATGTGATCGGACCGGGCAGCCCATTCCATGATTCTTCGACCCATTATCCCAGTTGGGCCGATTTGGATTTCACCGGTTCAGGGATCGAATTGGCGGGATTTCGAACGCTGCATAGTTGATTATATTTGGCGGAAAGGGAAGCAGGATGTGTTGATTTCGTTTGTGATTTGCTGTGGGTGAGTGAGGTTTGTTCTAGTGGAACTGGTGAGGAAGCTTCATCTTGGGCCTAATGGGCCTTTCCTAATTTTATTGACTGGGCCTTTACAAAGAAGTTCAACTTGTTTCCTAGAAAATGAAGAGGTGACGATGCATAACTTTTTTTTTTTCAATAAAAAAATAACTTTTTATAACTTGATAAAACTAATTTCGAATTGCAATTGAGACAGGAAGTGAGAGCAAACGAGAGAAAATTGAAGGACAGAGAGAGCACCGAGCGGAAAGGATAGCATGTTTAATGTAGGCGATTGGTGAATTGGAGTGTTGGGGCATAAGTGTGATATCATATTTCTAACTAAAATAGCTATACAAGGTTAATTTTGTTATTTTAAAATTAGTTTACGCTAATGTCAGCATAAAACTAAAGGAATTCTAACGGAAGGAGATTTGTAAAATGATTTTAAAACGTTAGGGGTATTTGTGATACGTTGAAAACACGAGGAGGTTTTGTGAAACACAAAAAACTCATGGGAGTTATTAACCCTAGAGACATAATTTGCATAAAAAATATCTTAACTAATTACATATTACATATTGGCAAGTGAACGGCCACATAATAAGTATAATTTACAACAATTAAGTATTTTTAGGATAATTAAAGTTTTGGTAAAAAAAAAATTGTATAGGGTGTTTAATTAATATTAGTGATACAATTAATTAGCATGTAAAATATATGATTTTACAATGGAACAGTTTAGTAATCAAGCTAGTTTTTTATTACACCAGTGAACTAATAAACAATTTATATGAAATAAACATCATTTTTACTTCGATTCTACATAATTCTATTTTTTAACAAACGATATTATTTACACGAAGGGTAAATGGTTTAGTAAACAACTTTTAACATAAATTTAATCTTAATTCTTCTTTAATTCAATCATGTAGAAAATAAACGAGTCATTAGCGTTCTCCTAATGGATTTTTGTTTTTAACTTTTTGTTAAAGATATGCAAAATTTTCCCCCTTTCCATCCATTTGATAGCAAAAAAAGTTCAAATATTTTCTTCTTCTTCGGACATGCAACATGGAGTAGCATGTGGCGCCCACGATTTATTGTCAATAAGGTAAAAAAAGGAAGAAATAAACCTAAAGCCACACGAAGAATCCAGAAACCAAATTAAAAAGCTCACACGCATATGGCAGACTTGTGCATTTCCCAGTCCTCCCTTTTCCTCCTACGCCCCAAAATCGGAGCGTTCCACAACACCACCATTTCTCTTCTCCTCGGCGGCGGCGGAGCTAGGCGCCTGCAGCACAACAACAATCTCACCTTTCACGGATTCGGAGCGTCTCGCGGGTTGAGCTACACCACGGCGATTCAAAAACTTGGAGTGGTTTCCGACACGAAAACTACCACCATATTCACTGTTGATTCGGGAATCAAGGATATCGGTATCGAACCGGTTGCCGGCGGCGGAGACGGTGGGGGTGATTTTGGCGGCAGGGGAGGAGGCGGCGGCGGAGGGGGTGGAGGTGGAGGTGATAATAGTGAGGGTAAAGGGGAGGGCGAGGAGGGACCTAAAGAGATCAAGAAGAAAGGGATGTCGATGTCTCAGAAACTAACCCTAGGATATGCTGCCCTTGTTGGAGGTAATCAATCAAGTTCCTTTGCTTTCGAATCGTTAACATCTTTGATTAGCTTGTAAATAATAAAGTTAACATCTTTGATTATCTTGTAAAATGTGAAGTTAACATCTTTGGTTAGCTTGTAAAATTTAAAGTTAACATCTTTGATTATCTTGTAAAATTGATTAGGAAGGTAGATAATAGTTAGATTTTGCCTGTGTGGTTGTTGCGATTGTCGCTAAATTTTGTGTCTAGGCCTTGAGTTGTGCTTGTAATGTCAAAGGAAGTAAAGCATTTCGTGTTTGATGTCGAATAGTATAACGGTTGGTTTCCGATTTATTGGTGATCTCTGATTCGGCTACGGAGTTATGGATTCTGGTTGTAATGTGTATTTGCAAGTTTATAGGTGATTTTTAGTAGTGTTGCAATATAGGTCGGGTTATAGATATGGTTGGTTCCCATAGGAAGACTTTTTGTGTTTGCAAGTTCGAAGTTTTTTCAACTGGTCTACAAATTTTTCTTTTAGTTCGAGAAGCTTTACAGTCTAGTATCTTCCAAATGTCACTAAGTCTTTCGTACTCGAGGTACCTCCTTGGTTTTAAACTTCCAGTTAGCTTCTTGTGTCCCAAGACAACAAAATCCTGGGAATCAAATAATTATCTCATGGATAGCAATTATCCCTAGGAACATATCAGTTTATTGATGTCCAGTTGCTTTTTTGACAGTGGGTGGCCTTATGGGCTTTTTGAAGAGTGGCAGCCAGAAGTCACTGTTGGCAGGGGGAATATCAGCGGCCTTACTCTTTTATGTTTCTACTGAGCTTCCTGTAAGACCAGTGTTTGCATCATCTATCGGGCTTGGTAAGTGATCGTCGCAATCATCTCATTTACTTATGTTGATAGTTGCTGCAGTAGTTGATTGGTGGATTATGTTTGCTTGACATATTTCAATTGTCTGATGCCGCAGAATACAGACAATTCTAGGATATCCCTTTTTGCTCTTTGCAAGTGCAGTTGAGTTTCTTGATTTTGTTCAACCTTAACTAATTTACTAATTTTCATTTTCTCCTACCTCCAGGGTTGTCTGCTGCCCTCCTAGCAGTGATGGGTTCTCGTTTCAAGAAGTCAGGGAAGGTATTTCCAGCCGGCGTTGTATCACTTGTGTCACTTGTAATGACCGGTGGCTACTTACATGGAATTCTGCGTAGCGCACACTGAAAACGCAGAATGTAAGTTAGACGGCAATAAATATGAGTTTACCGTATGGTATTTTGGATCTTTCTTTGTGTTGTAAGATGTGGTGCTTGAAACTTCTTATGTTTTATCGACGATTACTCACTGTTAATTTTATATGCTTCCTCATCTGCTTGTGCATGTGTTTCCTTCCAGTATTTCCTATATTTCAGAGTAAAAGAAGCAATTTGTTGGCTGTGAAAATTGCTTGTGGTTGTGGTGTGCTCGAAGCTTCTGCCTATAATGAAAGTTCGAATCCAAGGGAGCAAAACAAAAAACTTCTTGAGTTGAATTCTACATTGCTAACCTCGTGGATAAGAATTTCATATGCTTTGCCGTACGGCACACCACATTGCTTAACGTGAGCAAGATTGTGATGTGCCGTGCGGCAAAGCATATGAGATTTTGCAGAACGAAGGAATTGCGTGAAATGGAATGCAACGCACTGAACCCCTCGATTGGGGACTCATACGGTACATGTTCCCACCGGAGCTTTAGTTTGAGGTTCAGCCACTGTGCCTAACCGTGCAAATTTGGTTCCAACACAAACTGCCGAACCGAGCGCAATTGATATACATTTCGGGGTGCCATAGAATACAAAGCGAACTTGGTTTTATTATAACAAGTAGCTTCATGTTCACCACACGACCGAGGCAACACAAATAGTTTGTCATTTGTTATAGTCAAGTCCACAACGTAATATAACATAACGAATACAATCAAACCGCCTCGGCATAAACAGGGGTAACAAGTTTACAAATTCTTCGTCACCAATCAAACACATAATTCATCGTCGACCACCAGTCTGTCATTCAGGGTTGTTTTTCAGTTTCAATCGACGGATGATTTATACACGCGCGGACCCGATTGCACAAACGGGCAATTTAAACACAACAGTTACTGGTTAAATGTACGTCTTTGCGAAGTTACTACACATGCTGAGTCATAAAATAGGATAGAATCATAGAAGTTCAAGCTGGCTAGGCAACCGAACTTGGTTGAGTTTCTTCCTGAACCATGGCAGATTGTTTGAAGCAACCCACACCCAGAGAAGCGTTATTGCTCGGATTAGTTTTTGCGTTGTCGACCATCGGTGTTGCTGGCGAAGTAGGATATGGACTGTTGCTGACCAACCTGCAAGAATGAACAAGGAGCAATAAAAACACAGTGATCGATGTGTAAACTGAGATGGCTGCATAGGCACGGTGACAAAATGAAAACCCATCACAGGATTTGGAGAGGGGGTACCTGTCACGTCGCTTCTCCAGGAAGCGCTGAAGAGAGTGTCTCCTTGCAATGGGAAACCCTGAACCAACAGAAACAATGAAGTGGGAACCGTGTAGCCATCATTAATAATCTCGTTAAGGAATTTACAATTATTGCATCGACATTACTACGTCTTGGTGAAGTATTGAATTCTTACCAGCTTCCAATTTGCTAATGGAACTCTTCTGATCAGGGTAGGGCTGGACAACTGGTGAACCAGGAGCAGAAGAGTTTTGCAGCGAAGACGACCCTGTACGAACCAGTGGACTTGGAGGACCGCTTGTCGCAGTATTCTTCACATCACTGGTCTTCTTATCAGCAGCAGCAGCAGCAGCAGCAGCCGCAATAAGCATAAGTTCACGAACCTATTACGCATTTAAGTGCATCAGTACAGAAAAACTCAAGTACGTAAATGACAGAGTTAGATGCAAATTGCTTAATGCTTACATTATTTAAGGACAGAAAAGAACCTACCTTTTCTGCAGTAATTGCGTCAAACACACTAACGCTCCCTGCGTAGAAGATGGTAAGCTGAGCCGGAGCAGGACTGGTAATGTTTAGTGTAGATAGTCCTTTCCTGGCACTCAAACATAAAGAACAACGACAAACCAAATTTCATGTGAGCCTAAGAAAGCGCAAGGCAAGGCTAAAAGCACTTTTGACAAGTAGAAGCACTTTTGACTACTTTTGTCAAAAAAAAAACTTAAAATTGTCTCTAGGTCATTGAAGCTTATTTTTACGAACACTTGAATTTTATAAAATTTTTGATGTTTTCGGGGAAGAACTGCCAAGTTGCCAAAACAAGTCAGACGCGCTTTTAACTCTTCCAAAAGCAGCCAAGCTCATAAAAGCACTTCTAGCAGACGCACTTTTGACAGAAGCAAACAAGCCCCAAATCTAGAGTTACAGTTAAAAGAAACAGAATTACATAATAACCAAATCTACTATATATTCTGCCTTAATTTCTTGTTTCCAAAACAGAAAGCACCACAAAGATCCAATTTCCTGCCAACCCAAAATTATGAAGCACAGTATGACAGCATGGGTTCGAATTCCATCGGTGGCTATTCTAATACCTAATCTAACAAAATCTATCGTTTGACAAAAAAATAAAAAAATAAATTATGAAGCACAAACACAATATACCAGCATCATAAAACTAACAAGCCAGATCAAAAACTAAATCACATTTATTTTTCCAAACTGCTACCCAACAAACTAAACAACGTTGGAAAATCCGATGGAAACAAACATGAACAGTACCACTCTGAAAGTTGCAACCGTGGAGGCACACAAATCCAAATTGACCTTATCTAAAACCAGAAAATTACAACTAGTGCAGCTGAAATTTCTTGTCTTTTGCAATAAAACCCCCAATAATTCGCAAAATAAATATCTTGTTCCAAACCACAGAAACAAAATCCTCCTAAACCCAAATTTCAGTCAAAGATTGACCCTTTCTTTCCAAACCCTTTTCATACCCATAATTCGTAGCAAAGTTGGCTAGAACAGAGTGCTCCTGAACATCCAAATTCGAAGTCACCCTTCTCGTAGTTTAAATTAATTAGAATATCGCTCGAATCAAAAGAGGGAAGAAAAAAAAAACCAACAAAAATAAGTTTCTAAATTTGCAATTTATACATAAATTTGAGATCACCTGAGGTTTTGCAGATCATCCTCTGTCTGGTTAGGCTTGTTTTGGGCAACCATTTCTTTCTCCATCTCTGAAAGCTTCACATCACAACCAACTTCTGCTTTTTCCTCCATTGCTTTTTCCTCACAGGTTGTTGCTTGCTTCACAACTTTCACAGAAAATATAGAGAAGCACAAAACAACTCATAAAAAAAAGGCCGCTTCTTCCCGTGGCCAACTAAACCTCTCTCTCAATTATTAATTAATTTTCACCATTTTTTTTTAAATTTCCCCACGTGTTTAAAGTCCAGATGCTTTCCTGCAATTCAAAACGTTAACGACAATGCCCTGGCGTTTGGAGTGTGCTGTACGTCGCCGTCGATGTTATCGTATTCGTGACCACATACGATCGTGTGGTCACAAATATGTTTCTACTTTCTGATTATGTGTGTTGTTGGGTTATTGCTTTCTCGGGGAAAAATCTTACCCGTACATAAAATGTTATTTACTTGAGATAAGCTACATGATATCTTTTAAAAGTAAAAGTCTTCATAGAATTTTCAACCTTTCATGTTTTTTGCATAATATTTTATAATATTAGTATAAAAATTATGCAAAAAATAAGAAGTGACAGAAAGTTCATAAAGAATCTCACTTTTGAGATTCTCTTTAGCATTTATTTATTTACTTTGCTTTTTTCTTACTTCTTTAAAGATTAGACTTGAACATTCACTTTTATTATAAAACCATCTTAGATTTTGATATTAACACTTAAAAAAAGTTATTTTAAAGTTAATTTGACTTGCGTTGCGTTATCCATCTTGTTAAGAAAAAAACGGTTAGAGTAAGAAATAGTAAATGCAAATTACAGACGGAATTTAAAAAACTTATTTAAACCAGTCTAATCTGATAGCTTCTTATTCACAAAAAAATGAAAGAAAAAAATACCCTCCTTAAGAGTGTAAATGTTTTTCTTTTACCTAGTGCCAATAACATCATAATGTACTTCTAATGATTTACTTAGAACTATTTGTAGTCAAATCACATTCTTTATTTAAAAGTTGAATTTTAACTGAAAAAAACTAAAAATTAATTGAATAGCTCTCTAAAAAACATTATAGTACGCGTGACGCTTTTAGTCGATCTCATTAATTTCTTTCACCTAACAAAAAATAATAATTTTAATCACATGTTATAATTTGCAAAAGAGAAATTATCATTTGCAATGTACTGGGTGGTACTATTCCCTTCTGAAAATTAATATTTAATCTGCAGAAGATCTGCACCGTCCAACACGTTGACTGTTCCGGACGGTTGTGATTATTTAGCATTTATCTCTCAAATTTAATCCTTTGAAACTAAAGTAAAAGAGAAAAAAACCCGGAAGCCAAACTCGGCGGGTAACCCGAAATCTGCCGGGTAAAGAAAAAGCCGAGTGAAAAAATGGAGATGCTCGGAGATTGATGGTGGAGGAAGCCATGAAAATTGAAGATTGACTCGGTCTGTATAAAAAATCGATCCACAATTTGCATGCGAGTGAATGGAGCCTCCGTCGTTCCAAGAAGCTCCGCGCTGTGACGTCTGCAAATGCAGCTTTAACGCTTTCAGGCGACGGGTACCCATCTCTCTCCCTACGATTTTTTCTTTTCTTTCAGAAAGTAATGGAATTTGATTAATTTAGGAGTACCCTTTTATTTAGTTCTCCTTCATATCGAATCCAGAAGGATCCCTTTACATAATTTCCACTGCCATGGCTTCCCATGCTTTATTGGGATCTCAAAGTTTAGAGTTTTAGTTAAATTTTTCCCAATTGGGTAAGATCAGAGCTGAAAATTTGATTTTTATGGCCATGATGCTTCTTTTATGATGATCTAAAACTGGGTTTTTTTTTTCTTTTCCAATTGGTATTATTGATTGATCATCTTGCCGCAAGTTACAACCTTTGAATCCAACTTAAGCATTCAGCATTTCTTGTTTGTGATTGTCACAAGCAACTTTAGAGTTAATGAACCCAAATGCTTATAACTAAAGTTACTATTTTTGGAGTAGTTTATTCAGCGCAGTTGATGCCCTTTAGCTTATGATTTATGCAGCATCATTGCCGGTCTTGTGGGCGGACATTATGCCACGAACACTCGGCAAACCAAATGGTGTGTTTGTTTTCCTTAAAGCTTTGTTTATCTTTGCAGCAAAGCTTCCAATTGATGAACTTTTAATGAGTGATCGTGTTTTTGCAATCTCAGGCTTTACCACAGTTTGGCATTTATTCACCCGTTAGAGTTTGCAGTGAATGTTTCAATGACTCCTCTCGGTAAATTACTCCTCATTGAACTTTTTAGAATACGCATACTTCTATACATGCTTGTTCAATTGTATATCTATATGTTTTGGCGTTTTTCATTCATCGAATCCATGACAATTCTAAGGGTAATGCTAGGGAGACTATCTTTTTAAACTAAATTTAAAAACCATTTGACGTGGTTGTTGATGATTGGATTATTACTCAAGTGTTGATTAACGTGCTTATTTCCTATTGATGTCACATCACATGGTTTGCAAATTTGGTCTACCTAGCAATATTCTAAATATATATTGTCTGTGATGTTTGTGAGTTCTTGCTGTGACTACTGGAGTTGATTGACGATGGAAATGAATCACTGGTTTCAGCTTGAAGACTCTTGAAATCCTATTTTTAATGAAAACTTAATTGATCTTGGTGAGCTAAGCTTGCAAATTTGTCAACCAACTTATGTAGTCGACTAGAAATAGAAACTCAAGGGAAGTTGCCACAGATGGCAACTCCCGGTAAAAAGCTACAGTTCAGGTTACATCTGATTGCCTTGGTTCTAAAGTTGGCATTGATTTCTTTCATTAAACAGTCAAGGAATCGCTCAGACGGAGAATGTATTTATAGGAGGAGATTTAAATGGACACGTGGGCAAGGAGACAGGCAACTATGGAGATTTTCATGGTGGCCATGGTTTTGGGGAAAGAAACGAGGATGGAGAAGCCATCTTGGATTTTGCAATGGCATATGCTCTCTTCCTAGCCAACACCACCTTCTTTAAGAAGAGCGAAGAACATGTGATCACCTACAAGAGTGGGTTGTCAAAAACACAAATTGATTTTCTTCTAATGAGGAAGGGGGATCGTATAACTTGTAAGGATTGCAAAGTTATACCGGGAGAGAGCTTGGCTAATCAACATCGCTTGTTGGTGATGGATGTACATATCAAAAGAGAGAGAAAAAAGAACAAGACCTTGAAATGCCCAAGGACTAGATGGTGGAATCTAAAAGGAGAAAAACAAGTCATTTTCAGAGAGAAAGTAATCACCCAATGCGTGTGGGATAGAGCTAGCCAAATGTGGGATTCCATGGCTAGTTGTATCCGAAAAGTAGCAAAAGGGGTATTAGGAGAGTCCAAGGGCTTTGCTCCACACCAAAAGGAATCTTGATGGTGGAATGAGGAGATACAAACAAAGGTTAAGGCTAAGAAGGAATGTTGTAAAGCCTTATACAAGGATAGGACCGATGAAAACGGTGAAAGGTGTAGAATAGCGAAGCAGGAGGCGAAGAAAGCTGTGAGAGAAGCTAAGCTAGCGGCTGGTAATGATATGTATAAGCAACTAGATACCAAAGAAGGAGAGTTGGATATCTATAAATTAGCTAGAGCAAGGGAAAAGAAGACAAGAGACCTAAACCAAGTGAGGTGCGTCAAGGATGAGAATGGAAAGGTTCTTGCTACAGAGAATGCGGTCAAAGACAGGTGGAGAGGTTATTTTCATAATCTTTTTAATGAAGGACATGAAAGGAGTATTTCTCTGGGGGAGTTTAGTAACTAAGAAGAAGATGCCAAATGAGTGGCGAAAGAGCACTTTGGTGCCTATCTACAAGAATAAGGGCGACGTACAAAATTGCATGAACTATAGGGGTATTAAGCTAATGAGTCATACAATGAAGCTCTGGGAGACAGTCATTGAGCATAGATTGAGGCAAGAGACATGGGTCTCGGACAACCAATTCAGGTTCATGCTAGGGCGCTCAACCATTGAGGCAATCTATCTCTTACGAAGATTGATGGAAAGATATAGAGATATGAAAAAGGATTTACTCATGGTCTTTATAGATTTGGAAAAAGCGTATGATAGGGTCTCAAGACATTCTTTGGAGGATTTTAGTGAAGAAAGGAGTACGAGTGGCATATATCCAAGTTATAAAGGTTATGTATGATGGAGCAAATACTGCTGTAAGAACTCATGAAGCACAAACCGAAAGCTTCCCCATAACGGTAGGGTTACATCAAGGCTCATCTTTAAGTCCTTACCTTTTTGCATTGGTAATGGATGAGTTAACGGGACATATTCAAGATGATATTCCTTGGTGTATGCTTTTCCTAGACGATATAGTGTTGATAGATGAAACTCAGGAAGGGATAAATGCGAAGCTTAACCTTTGGAGAGAAGTGTTGGAATCTAAAGGTCTTCGCCTAAGTCGGTCAAAGACAGAATATATGGAGTGCAAGTTCAGTGCAAATGGAGGCCCAAATGTGTTAGGGGTGAGGATCGGAGACCAGGAAGTACCAAAGAGCGACCACTTTCGCTACCAAGGATTTATCTTGCAAAAGAACGGAGAATTAGATAGAGACCTCAACCATAGAATACAAGTTGGATAGGATGAAGTGGAAAGGTGCATCCGGCGTGTTGTGTGACCGTCGTATGCCATTGAAGCTCAAGGGAAAATTTTATAGGACGGCAATAAGGCCGACGATGCTGTACAGCACGGAATATTGGGCGGTGAAGCATCAACATGTACATCAAATGGGTGTAACGGAGATAAGGATGCTCCGTTGGATTTGTGGGCACACGAGAAAGGATAAGATTAGGAATGAGGATATCCGAGGTAAAGTAGGAGTAGCCGAAATTGAAGGAAAGATGAGAGAAAATTGGTTACGGTGGTTTGGACATGTACAACGAAGGCCTACTAACGCTCCGGTTAGAAGATGCGACTACGGGACAGAGGTCTAGGGCCTAAGGGGTAGAGGAAGATCTAGGAAGACTTTGGAAGAGACTCTAAGAAAAGACTTAGAGTACTTGGATCTAACGGAAGACATGATATAAAACCGAGCGCAATGGCATTCTAGAATTCATATAGCCAACCCCACTTAGTGGGAAAAGGCTTTGTTGTTGTTGTTGTATTAAACATTCAAGGGCTACTGGTCTTTTAAGTAGTTGGTAATAAAGTATTGCTAGGCCTTCAGGGTAAGCTATAATGGAATCATGGAAAGGAAACCCTCTTTCAGTGTTTGAGTTTGTCCAGGGGTGAAGGTGCTTTAGTGGCAATAATTGGCTAATGAACCTGAAAAGGATCACGCAGGTGTACTCATTTGTATATCTTATTTACGTATGGAGATTCATGCCATGCCTTCCCCTACCTGTGCGTAGTTGTTCATGTACACTTGTACTTCTTACTCTTTCCTTATGCCCTACTGCTCAAAAAGTATGCTTAGTGAAGAATACTGAGCACTTTACAGGCTTCCACCCTAATCTGTGTTCCATTCTGATGTTGTTGTTATGCTACCCCACGGTGAATTGCTAAAGTTGGGACTTCTTGTCCTTTGGTCTTCTTCTCTCAATTATTTTTCCTTTTATTTTCTTTGAAGGAAACGAAAAATCTTTTCTAATATTGGGTCATTTTGGGTTTTGTTTTTGCACAGAACTACCAAACGTGACGGACAAGCTTCTTCGGATGGAGTTGATGGTGTAACATCTTCAGTTTCTAGATTGGACATTGATTCAGATGTAGATTCAAAGGCTGAACCAACTGTACAGTATCAGCCTGTCCCAACCATTTCAGACTGCAAGTGTGGAATGCCTTTATGTATTTGTGAAGCGCCAGTGCCATCCGTGGATGCAGCTCCCTTGCAGGTATAATTTTTCCAATTTCTTTGGATGTTGCTTCTGCACATTGTATTTATCTCAAGGTTATATTTTTGTTTGTGGCAGAGCAAAACCGTATCCACCCCTGCCCCTCGGCCGACTCCAAAACCAAAGAAGACAGAAACTGCTTTAAAACCCAAAGCTTCCACGTCTAATAGCAAGCAGAGGTTGGTTGCCTCTACGTTTTTGTTGCCATACCTGTAACTCCTGGCCTGACATAATGGATAATGGTTGAATCTTGATTTACTTTGTGATTTCTGTGTGATAAGCTCACAATGTAGACATGCAGTTATATTCAGAAAATGTAGCCATTTTATAATGACCATTCCCTCCACTTGTTTCTATAAACATTGATGTTCGTAAACAATAATGTTTCTGCATTATGCTTAACTGTAAACTGGCTATGTGGGATGTTGGTGCCAAAGTACACTGTGTAATGGTCTGTAATTATTTGTATAAACTTTGCAGTTCTGTCTTCAATCTTGGTCAAGCGAACAACGGAATTTCTGATAAAACCCGGACAGATTATGAAGCCAATGGGGAGGTATAACTTTTAAGTTTTCTATTTAGTCACCAAAGGTACAATCATGCAGAAGAAATTTAGTTGCTCTAGATTATGACTTCTTTATGTGCTTTTTTAGGGTACGAGAGAAGCTATAAAGAATAGTGACGTTGCTGCCGTCAGGAAGCTTCTGAGTGAGGTAACAGTTAGAGTAAAATTAATATCCAAAAAGTGGGTTTTATGTAACACTCTCATTTTGGCAGGGTGTTGATGTGAATTACCATGACAAGCAAGGACTTTCTTTGCTACATTTAGTATGTTCTCTCTCTCTCTCTCTCTGTTGTGTCTGTGCATGTACCAAATGGTTCCAGGGCTTATATTTCTTTTTGTGACACTAATGTCAGGCAGCGGTCTTTAATCAAACTGAGATTGTTTTTGTCCTCATGGATGGTGGAGCAAGCCTGGACTACAAGAATGCACAGGGTAATTTTTTTTCCCCAGTTTTCTTAGATTTTAAGTTGTTGCTGAACTTTATTTTGTAAGATAGCTAATAAAGATTACCAAGGCATGAGTGGGGAATGTCCTGTCGACATAATTTTTGTGTTTGAATGGTCGAATTGTGCTGCATTTAGCCTAGGTTGTATCCATCTGGTTGTTCTTTTGGTGAATCTCTCCGATCATCTGCCCAAAAGCTGGGATATGAGAGGTGGTGATAATAAGTGCACTTTGCTTCCCGAATGCAAGACACCATCATGAGTTGTCTTACCCCTTGCATAAAGGTGCATGTCTTACCAGCGTGGTGCGTACGCCCGTGGAAGTGGGGTGCATGCAGAGGGTACCTGTTTAGATGAAGTAACATAAATATCAATGTTATTTTGTGGAGTCATAGATGAAAGAAAAGTAATACAAGTATCAATGTTGTTCTGTTGAGTCATAGATGAACTTTTTCTTTCGCTCACATTTGGATTATAGCCGGGAACACTTTAGTAGCTAGTAGGCAACTTTTGCTCACATATTGCATCACTTGGTCACCACTTGACTGGCTCCTTCTTACACACAGGGGAAACACCATTGGACTGTGCTCCCGCCACTCTCCAATACAAAATGCGACAGAAGATGGAAGAAAATAGAAGACCGTGAGGACTATTGAGCGATGTATAACCATTTTTAAGATACGTGTGCAAGTCATTTGTTTCCGCTCGAGAAGTTTTTTCTGACATAGTACCTGATGGGTTTCTGTTATGGATTGTTATATATATATATGACACGCCTGGCAAAGGATACAATGCTACATTTTTGAGTGTCAATAAGAGATCTCTCCGATGGCATCGGAAATATCATCTTCTGTTTGTGATAGGGAAAAAGGGGGGATCACACTATCCTGGGTATTGATGCGAATTATGCCAATAAAGTTTTTGCTTTTGTGGTTATGGTATTTGGTGTTTGCTGCATCATAAACTGTTCTCAACTTTTTCTTTGGTAAATGGCCTTTGTTGTGACTTGTGAGGATGGAAGCAATAAAGCAACGATCATATGTGGGGTGCATTCTTATCGCTAATTGCAGTGAAAAGTAAAGGGGAATTTGGAAAAACTGTTGTACCTTGGTGGAATGTGACTGGGATATGGTGCATCAAAAGGTGGTAATCAAGCATGCAGATTGCAGAGGGTCATGCTCACGTATCATGAAAAAGCTATTTATCATAAGAAAAAATGTATCCACTTGTGTATTCTTGAATTTCAATAGTAGACTGTAAATGACACAAGAAATCGATATGACAAAGCGATTGTCAGCTACAATATAAGTGAATCTCAATACGCATTAACAGATGTGCGATTGATAGTTCATGTCGTTGATGTGAGTGATTATTAAAATGCATTGGTAGACGACTGTTATTTGTGTCATCGATGACAATTGCACACACAATCATTTGTATGCGGTTAATCTAATTGGGTTGATAGATTTGGATCTAATAATCTATCAACCACTAGCGATCATCCACGTACATGTGAGTGACTATTAATAATTGTCAACTATTGATGTAAGTTAGTTTTACAATGCATCAATGGCTAACTGACAACTATGTAGATGTCAAATACTAAAGTTTGAGTGATTATCAGTCATTAATATAAAGTGCAGGCCTTTTATCCAAAGGTATTCCTATTTTAGGTCAAAATGGGAATTAGTTATGGGATCATTCCACAACGATTTAAACTATCTATTTTTTAATTTGCATTTTATAAATAATTTTTGCAAAATATTTAGCCAAATTGAAAATATTTGAAGCATCTAAATGAATTCAAAGAAACTGACGAACACTATCTTCTATCAAACATTAAAATTTCATCATAACAATCAAATGATGACTTAAAAAATAAACAATTCGATGGTTGAAGTTCAATATATAATAAGTCCCACAACTTGTCTCGATTTTTTAAAACATGGAAATCCCTGCGAATTAAGACTCTGACATAAGTGAATTTAAAAGTAAAAACCCCTTTTAATAAAGGTTCTGATATAAGTGAATTTCACAACAGATCATGACTTGACACAAAGGATAAGACGACGGTTGCCACCCCATCTCACAATTGGTCATCAAAGCAGGTATATAAACAAGGGACGAAATTAAAAGAAAAAAAAAGGAAAAAAAGTTAGTTGTAATCTTATGGTCAGATCCACATGCTTTACCTTTAATGATGATGCATTACAAAACTTATATACTAATTCCACCTACCTAATCTACAAAACCAAACATAATCAAACCTATTTAAAACCTATGAACAACCGACCCTTCCAACTGACTCAGAAACGCACAAATCAATCCCCCAATAACGAATCAAAGGACAACGGTGACCAGTCAGCCAGTCGGTCACAATTTACAAAGCATAAAAGCAAACGGACCCCACACGCATCATCCTTCCACTTCACAACACACAAACCCACCTCTTTATAAAGCAGCTGGATGCCATTGGGAACTTCCCCTTTTCCTCCTCCTCTGCTTTTCTTCTCTTCTTCCTCTGCTTGCTCTGCATTTCTTCCTTCATATGGTTTCTTCGCTGCTCGCATTTGATCCGATGGGTTTCTTCGTCGTCGACGACGCGTCCTCGTCGGGCTTGATACTGAGCCACGTACTGTACAAAGCGGCTTTTGTAATTGCTTTGATGAGATGGGTTGTGTTCTGGGCGCTCAGACTCAGACAAACACTCTCCTCCTCCTCCGCTTCCTCCACCGCCGAGGAGGGATTTGATTTCCTACAGGCAGAGTACGATAAAGAATCTTGCTCCTCTTCTTCCTCCGCTTCTACCCAACTGATCAGGGACTGTCTGACTCAGACCACCTTCGGAGAAATCACAGAGCGGAGAGGGAGTTACGGAATCAACGGCGGCGGCGACTGCGACACGTGCGCGGTGTGCTTGAGCCAGCTGGAGATGGGGGACGAGGTCAGGGAGATGCGGAACTGCTGCCACGTGTTCCACACCGAGTGCATTGACAGGTGGCTCGAGTATAATGATGATCATCATCACCACCACCATCATGATAATCATGATGAGGATAATCAAAAGACTTGCCCGCTCTGCAGGACTCCATTGCTGACGTCATCACAGATACAGAGCCTGAGCTGGGATCACAGCAGATCGCAGCCCAGCTGGGCCGTTGAGAGACTGCTCTACCTTTTTGGGGATGATCTTGAGTTTTGATTTGTACAAGTATAATTTAACGTTATAGAGCCATTTTGGTTGAGCGAGGTGTTACTGTGTAAATTGTGATTCTTGATTAGTCCAAATTAATAAATAAATAGATATTTGTGAATTATATTGTAAGTTAAGTCAGTTAGTCGAGTCAGTGTTCTCATTTTTTAATCGATTTTTTTTTATTTTTTTACTAGCTATGATATTGTCTTGCACTCGAGTTCCAACTGATTATTATTATTATTATTATTTTAGAGGAATACGATATTTGATATTCATTGCAAGCAAAGCAATACAAGTATAAACTGACAACAAACTGAGAATAGTATGGCCTCAATGAAACCTTGTGAGAGCTTTCAATCTGATCTAAGGAAAAGGAGCGTCCCGCACAACGAAAGGACCTATCCCCAAATGTCAATACATAATCAAATTACAAGATATCCCTAAACAAATCAGGGAATCTTCCACCCACCAAACATGTAGCGTATAACCATTGCTGTGCTGTGAGCGTCAACCATGCAGCAAAGCATGCGACCATGGCTTCCATAGTCCTTTCCACACGCTTGCAAAACTAGCGTGAACCACCAGCTGAAAATGTCTCCAACAAATTGGAGGTAACTCGACGCTAAACGACGTAATCAATCTTCAGACAAGCGCTCTCCTAGAGAACCTAAGGAGACCTAGGAACCCTAGAGAGCAATTTTCCTAGGAAGACCAAGACTAAGCTATGAAAGCTAAATAAAACTAAAATTACATAAACCTCTCCCGAGGCGAATCAAAGGGAAATAAACCGAGAAGGGACCAACATCCGATGCACCCGGCCAGTGGGATGCAGGCATCCACTCACCGAAATACGAAACCGCACAAGCCAAAGGGAGCCACAACCAAATCTGGAAACCCCATCAGACCCAAATCAAGATAACCTTGAGAAGGGCAAATCCGGATATGGGGAGGAGACCCGAAATCACGGGATACGCGTGCAAAAGGTGGGGGAGAAAGCAGGGAAGGAAGAAACTAAAAGGGCCGGCGGGGTTGGCGCAAGGACGGGGAAGGATAAACCGGAAAGGGAAAGGGGTCAGGGGAAGGGACGCACAAGGGAGGGGGAGAGGGAGGTGGAAAAAAAAATCGGAAAAAAAGGCGAAGGGGGAAGGCTGGGTTGGGGAAGAGCAAGGAAGGGAGAGCTATGAAGAGGAAAGGAGGGCCTACCACCGGCCCCCAGCCATAGCCAGAGAACGGTTGTGAGGAGGGAAGTGGTAGGCGGCTAGGGTTTTTGGAATTAAGTTTCACAAATGTGAGGCAGCCACATCAGAACAAACAAGGATCTCAAATTTGACACGTCATCATTTAACGGTTTACTTAACAGATTTTCAAACGAATGTATAAAATCGAAATAAAATGATAAGTAATGTATGAAATTGAAATGTTTTAAAGATGATGTAAGAAATTGAAATCAATCTTAAATTTAAGGGGATAAAATGTAATTTACCCATAATTATTTCATTGAATTTAAAAAAACTAACCTTTTACATGGGTTACATGGGTCTTCTACATATGTGCCCCTCATTAGACCTATGATAGAGGATGTCAAATCTTTGCTGCTTTCGATCGCTAAAGCTACTGCATCCCACATCCGTCAGCCAACCCAATTCCGTAGCCCATAGTATTTAACTTTTAAATTCATGAATTCAATACTCTAAAGTCGCACTAAAAGAGAAGAAACAAAATTCATAAGGGTTGTAGAGTATGTAACAAATTTTTTAGTAAATATAACATTATATGTATGCGGTTTGGTTTGATTAGTCCATGATTTTTAAAAATTAAAATCATACTGATCTTTGCGAGTTTCTTCATGTGAATCAAATTGACAAACAAAAAATAAAATAAAATAAAATAATAATCAAACCGTTTGATTTAGCCAACTCTCCTATATAATTATAAGGTAAATTACGTTTTACCACCTCAGGTTTGAGGTCTATTTCAATTCCTTACAGCATCTTTAAAGCATTTCAATTTCATATATTTACTTATCATTTTATTTCAATTTCATACTTCCGTTAGAAAATCTGTTAAGTAAACCGTTAAGTAATGACGTGGCAAATATGGGATCCCCATTTGTACTAACGTGGTTGTCACATTTATGTCACGTGGCTAAAAACTTAATAAAATATTTAAAATATTAAAATAATTATTTAAACAAAAGTTAAAAAAAATTAAAATAAATAAATAAATAAACAAAACCATATCCCTTATCACCCAACCCTTCCTCCATCATCCACCCCTTCCCCCATCCCCCACCCCTTCTCCTACCCCACAACATTCTTTCTCTCGCATCACTCTCTCTCCCCAACTATCTCATTCTTTCTCACCACTCTCCCTCACTCGACAAAAATCCCGATCAATCAGGTCGATGAAGACCACCACCATCTCCGACAAATTTCAGACCACCAACACCGCCATTAAAATCTCTTTTTCCCCTTGAACTTATCTCTGACGTCAGTTTGGAGAAAAATGAACTCCAAACATTGATTCGACGAGCTCCGACACGGAGCTACTTTGCCGGCTAGTTTTGCCAGTGTACTGGGGGGGAAGGGGTGGGTGATGGGGGTGGGAGGGTGGGCATGAGTGGGGATTTGGGGAAGTAGGGGATTTGATTTTTTTTTTTTTTTAACTTTTGTTTAAATAACTATTTTAATATTTTAAATATTTTATTAAGTTTTTAGCCACGTGGCACAAAGGTGGCAGCCACATTAGAACAAATAGGGACCTCAAATTTCTCACGTCATCACTTAACGGTTTACTTAACAGATTTTTAAATGGAAATAAAATGATAAGTAATGTATGAAATTGAAATGTTTTAAAGATATTGTAAGGAATTGAAATCAATCTTAAACTTGAGGGGGTAAAATGTAATTTACCCATAATTACCCTTATAGCATTGTATTTAAAAAAACTAACCTTTTACATGGGTTACATAGGTCTTCTACGTAGTGTCCCTCATTGGACCTATCATAGAGGATGCCAAGTTTTTGCTGCTTTCGATCGTTAAAGCTACTACATCCCACATTCGTCGCCAAACCAATTCGTAGCCTATGGCTAGCCCGTTTTGCCCTCCATTCTGGAGGAGATAGTATATGGGTTGAAGAAACTCCCTCTTTGATTAGTGATTTAGTTGAGGAGGACAACTCCACCCCTTGCACTTCTTAGCCTATTCCTGGCTCTTTTGAAAAAAAAAAATATATATATATATATATATATATCAAAATTCATCAAAAAAAAAAAAAACTAATCGTTTACAATGAAAAAATAATTGAAGTCTAGCACATTGGCAAAATTATTATAAACTAGTATTTTAATTTGGCAAGGGAAAACATTGGGCTCGTTTGACATTGCTTTTAAAATAGTTGAAAACGCTTTTGGTGAAAGTGTTATTCACGCACTTTTTTTTTATTTTTATAATGAGTGCATTGATAGGTGATAGTGCAATTTCAGTCATTCAAAAGAATTCTCAAATGAACCTATTATTTTTTTTATGATTGAAGTACTATTCACACATTTACTTTTTTCCTCTGAGACACCTTTGTTAATTGTTGATCAAAATTGGAGAGGCAGGTGATAAGTGAAAATGTGTGGGTGACAATAGTACCCATTTCACAATGGGATCTTTTGATATAGGCACCTCAATTTTGAATTTTCTAGATCAAACATCCATGCCTTTTAGTGATTTGATTAAACTTTTTTTGTCATAATTTTGGTGCTATATGCACATTATATTGTAACAAATTTCCTATAATCTAGCCTTTTGATTACACTCTCTTCCGTTAGAGATAATTGTTAAAAAAAAAAAAAAAGTTGGTTAGATTCAATTTATTTTCACAATAATGCTACAATTTAGCAATAATTATCTACGATTGAAGATATTTTATTTTCAAAATAGTTTAAAATATTTTTAAATCCCCCAAAATCAAATGTACCGAAATGAGTTTTTCTTTTAGTACGTTAAAAGAAAATAGGATTGAGAATAGTATAAACGTACCAATACACAATGTGTACAAAATAAAATGTACCAAAATAAAAATAATGTACCAATATTAACAATATGTATCAAATCAAACGTACCAAATTGCAAATAAACGTACCCACAACTAATATATACGTAACATGTTGTACTTAATAATAATTCGTCAACAACTATACTTAAAAAAACAACAAAAAAAATATAATTTCACAAAAAATTGAAAAAATTACACGGAGCTTTTATGTTGATCACCAACTATTTGAAAAAAAGAAATAATATTAAATGTTTGCATAAAAAAAACATATTTGGAAGAAGAGAAAATATAGTTTAATTACTAAAATCTCCACTAAATAAGGAAAAATGCATCATGCAGATAAAAAGATAAATTCAAAATTTATTTTAATTTTAAAAAATAGAGGTGACTATTGGTCAAAACATTTTAATCAAATTTAAAAAAAGCATAGATGTTTAATCTAAATGATATAAAAAACTGTAAGATATTCTAATTTTTTCTTTCACAATTGACCCGGTTTTTAAACCGAAGAGGAGGAGGAACGACCTGAAGAGCAATTTACCAAATTCCAAGGGGTCAAAATCGAAATATGGTCTGAATCAGCAGCTTCCATTTATAATTTTCTACAGTTATACTTGCGCGAAAGTCTCAAAAGACACAAACCCGTCGTGGCAATGCTCCGGTAGAACGAGACCAGTAAACCAAATCAATACAAGCAGCGGTAGTCCAGAACGACGACGCATTAGATCTCGAGTATACAGTCGCATTGTGCTCGACTAGCTCCGCCTTTATCCCAATTCCCAGATCTCTGTTTCTGCGCTCTCGCCTCGCCAGTCTAAACGACGACGTCTTCGCATTTGTGATCATCTTCAAGACTTCAACGGTCAATTCGAACAAGGCAACGTACAATTCTCTCTGTCTCTGTCTCTCTGTCTCTCTGTCTCTCTCTGTCATTCAATCTTCGATTACCGTTGCACTTGATGGGTAATGGATCTTGGTATAATCCGAGTTGCAGACGTACGCTTTGGATAATTTTCAGAGATGGCGGGCGGCGCTGCTGGCGGTTTTGTGACGAGAGCATTCGAGTCTATGCTCAAGGAGTGCTCTCCTAAAAAGCATGCAGATCTTCAGAAGGCTATTCAGGCTTATTTAGGTTTCAGTCTGATTCCCTTGTGAATACACCTATACATACACATTGCGTATTCGCATGCATTTTTGGACTTTGAATGATCCGGTGTTCAGATTGGTTTCGATTTCGAGATTGTTGAATTGTTTGTTTTTTGTATTTTTAGTGTGAAATGCAGTAGTTTAGAGTTGGATGAAATCAAATTTTGTTGATGATTGCTTCGCGGGCTGGCATGACCGTATGATAGTATACTGTACGATAATGTCGGGAAAGTGTGAGCTTAGGAATGAGTTTTTGTTGGTTTTGTAATGCCTATATGTGTTTGATTTCAGCAAATTCTGGCATTTGGGAATGGTTGAATACTCAAATGTCTATTTAGGCTTTTGTAGCGTCAATGCGTGTGCTCGCTAATTTTTCTAAAGCTTCTTGGATTGGGAAACCAAAGCCTTTAGTTAGTATGTCTTGTTGATTTATTTTACTTCTGTTTATGAATGATCTTTCTTCCATTAAGGATCGGTAATCAATTTCAGTTATTTCTCTCCCTCACGTGTGTTTCTGTGTCTCTTCTCTTTAGATAGTACGAAAGAGGTCAACCAGACTCAACAAACCGAACCAAGTGAGAAGAATCAAGCTACAACTTCAGCTGGTGATGGAAGGTCTGTATTTGTTGTTCAACTATTAATCATTTTTTCTCCCTCTTACTCTGTTCCTGCTTTTAATAAGCGGACTTGCAGAATTTTTTTTATTATGTTTTTATGGGATTAATGACATGATCAGACGTTTAGGTCCACTATTTTTTACTTTTGGGATTACTCCTATTTTGTAGTTCTCCTGAAACAGAAGATGGAGCTGCAAAAACTGATACAGTGCCAGGTCAGTCTCAAACTGAGGAGGACAGAGTCCGTTGCCAAGCCGGTGATCACAACCACAACTATTTCAACTGTCCTAGCAAAGGCCGGGAACACCTTAGAAGGAGCTCAGGCAGAGCTTGTTTTGAATCCCCTACGACTTGCATTTGAGACAAAGAACTTGAAAGTCCTAGAACCTGCTCTGGATTGCATTCATGTAGGCATTTTCATTTCTTGATTTTATGATTTGTAGATTTAACATTATGTGCTTCAAGAAATTGATACTTTGCAGAATCCTTACACGAGGCATCAAGAAATTCATTGTCCGTCAGTGTCTGCATTCTTAAATGATTAGTCATTTGTTTGTGCTATCATTACGTATAGTTGTTGATTTTATAATTCGTGCACCTACCTCGTAATAGCTAACTAGTACTTCAAATTTCATAAGCACAGAAACTCATTGCATATGATCATTTAGAGGGAGATCCTGGTCTAGATGATGGTAAAAGTGTACCACTGTTCACAGACCTTTTGAACATGGTTTGCAGTTGCGTTGACAACTCATCACCTGATAGGTATGTGCCATGTGCATTGGTTGTTTTCCCTCAATATATGTGGTTTGTTATTCTTACTTATTTTGAGAAATGATGTGCAGTACCGTTCTGCAAGTGTTGAAGGTTCTTCTTACTGCCGTGGCATCCACGAAGTTCAGAGGTACGTTATCGGGGATGTTTGGGTATCAAGTATAATTTTTCTAGTTTAGTATATGACTTCTATAGTCTGCTCTTAGTTGGGCCTTTTATCCCTGTAAATGTACTCATGTGTACAGTGGTACTGGGTCCTTTCTATGTTTTATTCATCGTTAGTATGTGGATATGGTTTCTTGCTTTGCACAGTCATGCATATACAGTCAGCTTATATTTTGTCAATCACTGCATATGCATTTTTGGTAATGGTTCATTGTGCCTTTTTCTTTGCGGCAATTTTAGTGCAAGAAAATTTTCTTTTTATTTAAAACCTGTTCAAATGCAGTACACGGGGAACCTTTGCTGGGAGTTATCAGAGTGTGCTACAATATTGCTCTGCACAGGTAATTTTAAGTTTATATAAAAGATCCCATTTTCAAGTTCAAGCAGTGCTAATGTAAGTTTGGGCTTGTAGCAAGAGTCCCATAAACCAAGCAACGTCAAAGGCAATGCTTACACAGATGATCAGCATCATATTCAGGAGAATGGAGACTGATCCGGTATGGATTTGAATTTTCAGTTCTGAATGCCTTTATCTGTAGTCTCTCATACAACTGTACAGGAGAGGCATACATTTTAGTTGTTTTACCCTTTATTCTAGAAAGTTTGTATATTCTTGCAGGGACTTGAGGTTGCATCAACTGGTTCTGTTGGACATATAGAAACCATTTCAGGACAAAATTCAAATACAGAAGCTGAAGAAACTTCCTCAGGACAAAGTGAGAAAGAAATGACTTTAGGAGATCAACCTAACCAGGTCAAAGATACGCCCATTGCATCTGTTGAGGAACTTCAGAATCTAGCTGGCGGTGCTGACATCAAGGTACATGTTTTTCTTTATTTATCTATGTTGTCAAGAATTTAGCAGTTTAAGAAGCTGTGTTTTCCACAATTACTATGTATCCCCATTCTGGCTATTTTATGTAGCCCAAGTTTTCTTTTTACTAAGATTGTCGCTTCTATTTTGTTTAGGGCTTAGAGGCTGTCCTGGACAAAGCTGTGCAACATGAAGATGGTAAAAAGATAACCAGGTTTGGATATGATTTTATACTTTAAGATATCTCTTTCTTAGTTCAATATACACCAAATGCTTTTTACATTAGATTGCTCATAACTTATTGTAATTTCTTGTAGAGGGATTGACCTCGAGAGCATGACCATAGTTCAACATGATGCTTTACTGGCTTTCCGCACGCTTTGCAAGGTTGGCATTTTGAGCAATGTTTTCTAGCTGTCGACAGAAATTCCTAGCCTCCTTCATGAATCTTAAATTTATTGTTTGCAGATGGGGATGAAGGAAGACAACAATGAAGTTACTTTGAAGACAAGGATTTTGTCTCTTGAGCTCTTGCAGGTTATATTAGTGATTTAATTTGTGCTTGTATGTGCATGCTTTATAGATGGATGCTTAACATGAAAAAACAGGCGATATTGTTAAGTAACCGAGAGTAGTATTTAAAAGACAATGGAAGGAAAAAGAGTGATTTGGGAATGCCGAATATGATTTTTTATATGCTTAAGGAGCATTCTTGATATTTATGTGCACTGTTTTATAAATAATGTAATTAATTATATGGTATTTCAGGGTTTATTGGAAGGGGTTGGCCATCCATTTACTAGGAACTTCCATTTTATTGACTCGGTGAAAGCATACCTATCATATGCTTTGTTGCGGGCTTCAGTTTCACAGTCTCCTGTCATATTTCAGGTTTACATAATATCTTTCTTCCATGCAATTTTAGTGGAGTATGCTATGAGATTAGTGCTTCTGATTACGCGTTTCCTTCCTGCAGTATGCAACTGGAATTTTTTTAGTGCTATTGTTGCGCTTCAGAGAAAGCCTCAAGGTGGGTGTATGATTTTGACAAATAGATGCAAAGCTTACCTTGAAATCTTCAGTTCCTTACACCAACAAGTTTTGTTCAGGGTGAAATAGGCATCTTCTTTCCCTTGATAGTTCTACGATCACTGGATGGCTTGGATTTTCCAATTAACCAGAAATTAAGCGTTCTTAGGTATATTGTCTTCTCTGGTTGTTACATTTGTAGTATTATGCACATGTTATTCTCATTTATATTTGGTGGCAATGGCATTCACTTTCAACACGTCTTAGCAGAACCTCATGATTCCTTATTCCTTATCTGGTCTTCTAACAAGGTTTTGCTTTGCAGGATGGTTGAAAAAGTTTGCAAGGATCCTCAGATGCTTGTTGACATATTTGTGAACTATGATTGTGATCTTGAGGCACCAAACCTGTTTGAGCGTATGGTACAATTTTACATACTGTCTCACAATCTTTTTCCATCCATTTTTTTTTTCTTGTTCATCTAATACATCTGCAATGTTTTCTGATTGTTACTATAGGTTACAACTCTATCCAGAATTTCTCAAGGGACTCAAAACGCAGATCCAAATGTGGTTGCTGTATCACAGGCAACCTCAATTAAAGGTTCATCTCTTCAGGTAGGTTTAGCAATTTACTCTCTTCCCAGATTTATCATAAGTTTATTCCTGCTAGATATTCATTGATGGTACCAGAGGTTGCTGGATGACCCCTTTTTCCTTGACCTTGCCAGTGTCTCGTGAATGTGCTTAAATCACTAGTTGATTGGCAAGAGTCGCGTGTAGAATCAGAAAACCAGAGTAATAAGACTCGGTCTCTATATGGTGAAGCTAAAGAATCTGTTGATGTAACTAGTAACTTTGAGAAGGCTAAAGCTCATAAATCTACATTTGAAGCTGCCATCTCTGAGGTAATTAATCTGTATCAAATTTCTTAGCTTGATTAACCTGGATAATATATATTTTCATATAATTATTATGTTTTTTCTGAGAACTGATTTGTTGCTACTCTGGAACTGATTTAGAACATGAATAATAATGCAGTTCAATAGGCAACCAGTAAAGGGTGTAGAGTATCTGAAATCAAATAAATTGGTGGAAAATACACCCAGTTCAGTTGCCCAATTTTTGAGAAGTACTCCCAGTCTGGACAAGGTGGAAGCTCTGTTCTTATATATGTTGCTTTTTCTACAAAGATACAGACTTCTTAGTACTTGAATGAATTTTTTTTTTTTTTTTTTTTTCAGGCTATGATTGGGGAATATTTGGGTCACCATGAAGAATTTCCCCTTGCTGTGATGCATGCTTATGTAGATTCCATGAAGTTTTCAGGAATGAAGTTTGATACTGCAATTCGTGAACTTCTTAAAGGATTCAGACTTCCAGGGGAAGCTCAAAAGATAGATCGCATCATGGAGAAATTTGCAGAAAGGTATTGGGGGTGTCTGAATTTTTTGTTGCTGTCAGTTTCCTTAATTTTGTATATAAATGGATACTGAGTATGCTTGCATGCCCATGTATATGATTCTAACATATGTAATTCATGTATCCCTTGTAAATGTGTAAAATCTAATTTCTGACTGAATGTGATTCAGGCATCCACATTGTACTGAGATTATATGCCATTTTTATTGCTTGCCATGTTTAATGTGTTGCATGTGCAGATATTGTGCAGATAATCCAGGTCTTTTCAAAAATGCAGACACTGCATACATTTTAGCATACGCGGTTATAATGTTGAATACTGATGCGCATAATCCAATGGTGTGGCCAAAAATGTCCAAGTCAGATTTTATACTCATGAATGCTGTGGATGATGCAGAAGAGTGTGCTCCAACTGAACTTCTGGAAGAAATCTATTTTTCAATTGTTAAAGAAGAGATAAAGATGAAAGATGAGACTGCTGGTCTTGAGAAAAGTGGAAAATATAAGCGAGAAGGTGAAGAGAGAGGCCGCCTTGTCAGTATCCTTAATCTGGCTCTTCCCACAAGTGCGCTGTCCGTTGATACTAAGTCTGAAAGTGAAGCCATCATTAAGAAAACACAAGCTATATTTCGGAACCAAGGAGCAAAAAGAGGGGTCTTCTATACTGCACAGCAGTTAGAGCTAGTAAGGCCTATGGTTGAAGCTGTAGGTTGGCCTTTGCTCGCTACTTTTTCTGTTACAATGGAGGAGGGTGAGAATAAGTCGAGGGTTGTTCTCTGTATGGAGGGATTGAAAGCTGGAATACACATTACACATGTTCTCGGAATGAATACCATGCGATATGCCTTTTTAACATCTCTGGTCAGGTAAAACAGTCTCGTGTTTTCTTCTGCCAAATGTTTCCACATATTTGCATCTATTTATTTTGTTGTTTCTGTTGCCATTCTAAGAGTGTGTGTGTGTGTATATTATATTTATGTATTGTGAAAAATATGTATTTAACGTGGAAAGAATTGTGTTGTGTATCACACTTTTGAAATTGAAGCAAACTTCATCTAATGCTAATTGAGCTTTGGATTTTGGATCTCAGATTTACTTTCTTGCATGCTCCGAAGGAAATGCGTAGTAAAAATGTGGAAGCACTGCGAACTCTACTATCTCTTTGTGACTCAGGGACTGGCTCCCTTCGAGATACATGGAATGCAGTTTTAGAATGTGTTTCTCGGCTTGAGTTCATTACTTCAAATCCCTCTATAGCAGCAACAGTCATGCAAGGATCAAACCAAATCTCCAAAGATGCTCTTCTTCAATCTTTAAGGGAGTTGGCTGGAAAACCTTCTGAACAAGTATTTGTGAATAGCGTTCAGCTTCCTAGTGATTCTGTAGTGGAGTTCTTCACTGCACTCTGTGGTGTATCAGCTGAAGAACTAGAGCAAACCCCAGCTCGTGTGTTTAGCTTGCAAAAACTTGTTGAGATCAGCTACTACAACATGGCTCGTATACGCATGGTATGTTTTTATCTATCGAAACCTTCATTTTACTTGTAAGTTGGATGGTGAATCTTGAGAAGTCTGTTGCTGGTAGTCATGTGATGATCTATAGTAAATTGACTAATGTCCTTTATTGACCGTTGGATGCCCTTTGCACCTTTGGATTAAACAATAGAAGTTAGCCCTGTCTCATCTCATGAAATCCCCCATTCCTCTTGGGGGTTGGATAATATCCTTTGTTTCTTGCACAATCAGTTTCTTTTTGCAACAGAAAAAGCTGGCACCATGGGTCAATGTTTTTAAATGTAAACTGTGGGCCACTTGCTTATTAAAAATCTAAAACTTATCGGCTACTATGGCAAGCTTAAGGAAAATCTGGATATTCTTTGTCCTTTATTTCATTTAGTTTAGTTTCACATCAATATATGAACCCCAGCCTACTATCTTGGATATTTGATTGGTTCTTTTCGTTGGATAACCCTAATTTACCCTTTGATTGGGTTTTGTATTATTTGATTGGTCCATAGATTAAGCCTCACACCTTGATTTGGTCACTTCAAGCATTCCTATGTTGGCATGAATAGCTCAGTTCATACTTGAAGTTGTTCACTAAGGAAATTGATTCATGACGTGTGAAGTGTGACTTAGCCTAAGGTGTTTGTTAGCATGAAGATGACCATCATTAACCGCATGTCATGAAGTGTTATTTTGTTTTGTGCTTTGGTTATTTTTATTTTCTCCATATTTTGAATGTCTATTAATGCCTTACAGGTCTGGGCTAGAATATGGTCTGTTTTGGCAAACCACTTTATTTCAGCTGGGAGTCATCATGATGAAAAAATTGCTATGTATGCAATAGATTCCCTGAGGCAGCTTGGTATGAAGTATCTGGAGCGGGCGGAACTTGCCAATTTCACATTCCAAAATGACATTCTTAAACCTTTTGTTGTTCTTATGAGCAATAGTCGAAGTGAAACCATAAGGAGCTTAATAGTTGACTGCATCGTTCAAGTATGTGTACATAATTTACTTTCCTGATTGCACTCCTTTCTTCTTATTAACCTTTTCAGTATACAACTATCCTGCTAGACTGCTACAAACAAAATTGATTCTGTTGCCTTTTTCAGATGATAAAATCCAAAATAGGAAGCATCAAGTCTGGATGGCGTAACGTTTTCATGATTTTTACAGCTGCTGCAGATGATGAATTGGAATCAATTGTTGAGAGTGCATTTGAAAATGTAGAACAGGGTAACAATTTCTCTTACATTTTTTCATTGCATATTTGATGTTTTTTCTCATCTTCACATTTGTGGTATATATGATATGGTGAAATTTGCAGTTATCTTGGAACACTTCGATCAAGTAGTTGGAGATTGTTTCATGGACTGTGTCAACTGTCTTATCAGGTTTGCTAATAATAGAACTTCACACCGTATAAGTTTGAAGGCTATTGCACTATTGCGCATATGTGAGGATCGTCTGGCAGAGGTTTGTTAGTTTTTTTGGTTTACTGCATGTTGAACCTATCATTTGTATATTAACATAGTAACATTTCCTCTGTGTGAATGCCTTTTCATTCATTGCATGTTGCTTTCACATATGTCCTTCAGCATTTGTGTTTGCCAGATACTGTAAATAATTCCTGAACTATGTTAGAAGTAAATTGAATCCATAAAAGTTCAGGTGAAATTTATAAATTGAAATGATTGGGTTTGACAATTTATCTTATAGAATATTCCAATTAGCTTTGTTAGGTTGTCAGTATGACATGACACAGCAGGTGGTTAAGAAAAAAAGAAGAAAGAAAAAGGGTTACTTAGCTTTTTAATTTACTTTATTGATAGTCTGGTGACTGGCTATTTAGCAAAAAGAAGAAGAAAAAAAACACTCAGCACTGTTCTTGGGTTTCTTTTCTGTGGATGGTGGTGGTGGTTGTGGGTTGGGTTGAGATCTGTGGTTCGATGGTGTCTTCCAACTTGCTTGTATTGATAGCTTGTCACGTTGCTATTGAGATCTCTTCGTTTAACGCTGGTCAATTTATTTCAGGGTCTTATACCTGGTGGTGCTTTGAGGCCTATTGACGTAAATGTGGATACAACTTTTGATGTGACTGAACATTACTGGTTCCCAATGCTGGCTGGTCTGTCTGATCTGACATCAGATCCAAGACCAGAGGTCAGAAGCTGTGCGCTTGAAGTTTTGTTTGATCTACTGAATGAGAGAGGTAGCAAATTCTCATCAGCATTTTGGGAGAGCATTTTTCATCGGATCTTGTTTCCCATATTTGATCATGTGAGACATGTTGGAAAGGAAAGCTCGGTTTCCTCTGATGATGTATGGTTCCGTGAAACAAGCATTCACTCGCTGCAGTTGCTTTGCAACCTTTTCAACACGTTTTATAAGGTAGTTTGAGCTAAATACTAGATGTATAAGGTGTATTAGACCATTGGTAAAAAAATAATAATAATAATGCAGACTGTATTATCATATCTCGGTTCTGGTGGTAAAAAATATTAAAAATCTTTAGTGCATTTTGAAGTTGGTGTTCCAAAGATTTATCGTGTAAATGTGGAAATATTTCGTTTGTGCAGGAAGTATGTTTCATGTTGCCACCCCTACTCAGTCTACTTTTGGATTGTGCCAAAAAGACTGATCAAGCAGTTGTTTCATTATCTCTGGGTGCACTTGTGCATCTCATTGAAGTTGGAGGACATCAATTTAGTGAGAGCGACTGGGATACATTGTTGAAAAGCATAAGGTCTGAATTACTTATTGTCTTGTATATTTCGTGGTTGTTCTAACTTCTAATACTATTCTTTTTATTATGACAATCAGAGATGCTTTGTACACAACGCAACCACTTGAACTGCTAAACGCTTTGGGATTTGAGAATCTGAAGAACAATAATAGGGTGCCAACCGGACATTTAGAGGTCAATTCAGGTGATAGCCCTTCCATAAAGTCTGATTATGAGGGAGTGGATAGCCGTCAATTTGAATTCAGTGATAATGGAAGAAATCCAGTATCGGTTAAACAAAACTCGGGGGTGCAAATGAACACGGATGGATCTGAAGGTCAGGTTTTAAGATGTGTTTACGGTAGTTTGCATTTATAAAAAAATATGCTTCACAGAACTCTCTAATTACTGATTACTACAATTTATTTCCTCTATTAATAGAACCTAGAGAGTCAATATTTGTACTAAAACTATGATTGATGGAGATAAGTTCTACTGTAGGCCTTCCATCACCATCAGGAAGTGCTTCAAAATCTGCTGAAGGTCGAAGCCTCCAACGGAGTCAAACAATAGGTCAAAGGATTATGGACAATCTCTTTCTTAGAAATCTTACTTCTAAGCCTAAGGCTATTCCATCCGAGGTTTCAGTACCATCTTCTCCAATTAGGGTATGATCATATGATGTAGCATGATATTAATTTCTGCAGGATTTATAGTTCATGCTGTTAGGCCACAGAGCATCCAGATTTAGTGGCTATTTTATGTGTATATATGCTTCCGGATTTCCATGCCTTTATGATGTGTTTGATTCTTCTGCTGCATTAGGTGACTGAGGCTGTCGAACCTGATATCAGAGATGAGGAGGAAAGTTCACTGTTGGGAACTTGTAGGGGCAAATGCATCACTCAACTTTTACTTCTTGGTGCCATTGATGGTATTCAGGTTTGCATTTTGGATTTTTTTTTTTGGATCACATTTTTGTCATTGGTTTCTGTAAAGAAAGTCTTCGAGAACTGTTTGCCTAATAAAATCGCTTGCAATTTGCAGAAGAAATACTGGAGCAACTTGAAAACACCACAAAAGATCGCTATTATGGATATTTTGCTGTCTGCATTAGAGTTCGCAGCGTCGTACAATTCATATACCAATCTCAGAACACGCATGCACCAAGTTCATGATGAGAGGTAGGATTAAATCTTGTAGGCAAATTATTTTCTTTTGCTATGGAATTTTCTTCTTGAGGACGATAGTTTGTTGGACAAAAGAACATAGTTTGTGACGATTTCATCTTTTGGACAGGCCACCTCTGAATCTTCTCCGCCAAGAATTAGCAGGAACTTGTATATATCTGGAGATCTTACAGAAAGCAACCTCTGGGTTTAGTGCTGACAAAGAGGGAGAAACTAATGGTGAAGAGAAAGTTGAAGGATTAGCCGAAGAGAAGCTGGTGTCTTTCTGTGAACAGGTACTCAGGGAGGCATCTGATTTGCAGTCCAGTCCTGGGGAGACTACTAATATGGATATTCATCGGGTTCTGGAATTACGATCTCCAATAATTATCAAGGTATAAAGAGCCATTTGGACTATTTAAACATATTGTTAAAATCTAGAAGCCACAAAATTTTCGTGGTTTAGTGAATTCACCTCCTTGTGCTTGTTTAATGGACAATATTTTACGGGATCAGGTGCCCGTGAGTTTTGAATATTTGCAGTATTAACAGGTGAATATTTGCTCGCTGTTTTGGTTTCAGGTGATTAAAGGCATGTGCTTTATGAACCAACAGATTTTCAGACGGCATCTTAGAGACTTCTATCCGTTGCTTACAAAACTCGTATGCTGTGACCAGGTAACTAAATTTGACATTCCATGTTCTTACATCATTTCATTACTAATTAGAGATTATGATATGTTACGGGAAAACTTATATTTGCTTGATTCATTCAGATGGACTGTTCGCGGAGCTCTTGGTGATCTCTTCAGGGCACAATTGAAAGCACTTCTGCCATAAGCTACTTTCCCCGTGTTGCCACTTTCACGAGAGACCCAGTAGAAATGATTTTCGACATCACTGCTCCATACGCTGAAGGTCTAATTTTCATTTTACCCGGTAAATTTTGTCGTAACGGTATAATGTAGAGTTAATAGGAAAGTAAAAAAAAGAGAGTAAACATGTTTGTTTTGCATCGGCCTCTTATTGTTCAAAATCATCTCCTCCTTTTTTGGTTGTGGTGTAATTTAAAGTAACAAATGATTAGTAGATTAATTACAAACATCATTTGTTTACGTTGTTTAAAGTGCTTTTTGGAGAAGCACCTGCAAGCACTTTTTCAAAAATCATTTAAATTTTAAATTTGTTTGACATGCTTCTAACAAAAGCATTTACAACTAAATCGCTTATGAGCATAAGTGTTTTTTACAGAAGCGTTTTAAGACGACCCTACAACAAAAAAAACACTTTTTATTTATTTATATTATTTTATATCTTTTCAGTTTTCACAAAGCGAGAATAATTCGAAAGGGACTTTTCCCCATGCAGTTGGGAAAAATGCATTGGACAGACATGCCAGTTGGGAAAAAGGCATTCCTTCCATATGGGTTTTTCGATTCCCATCCGGGAAGTACTTCGCACAAAAAATGTTGGTTTACAACAAGTTCACTCTATTCCTTTCCCTCCCAGAATCCAGTTTTCCAGTTAAACGTTCATCTGATTCCATCCCCTTCCTCTCATAAAAGGACATTTTCGAGCCGGTAGAAATATGCTCGAAAACACGAAGATTGAGGGTAAGGGGGCGTAAGCAAAACATGGGTTTCCATTTCCAGTGCTTGTGGGTTTTGTTGCTCTGCTTAACCGGCGAAGGGTTGGTGAGAGCGTTGCAGGGTGCTGGTGGCTTGGCATGCAACTGGGGAACCCGTTCGACACATCAGTTGCCGCCTAGCATTGTCGTCAAGCTTTTGAAGGACAATGGCTTCAGCAAGGTGAAGCTGTTCGAAGCTGATGTCGGGGCATTGCAAGCTCTAGGAAGGTCTGGCATCCAGGTGATGGTGGGGATACCTAATGAGTTCTTGGCACCACTCGCTAGTAGTGTTACTGTTGCTGAGAAATGGGTGTCTCAAAATGTATCTTCCTACATATCCAAAAACGGCGTCGATATAAGGTAATGACTCAAAATATTCGTGCTCGTTTTTTCATATACTGAAATTCCGAACTCTTGTCATGAGTGTGAGGTTAAATGCTCTTATACAAGGGTTCCACACAATTCTATGCTGGCCCACCTAATATCGTAGAGTTGCATTTTTTGCGAGTGTGGTCCACCTGCCGAACACAAGAATTTCTCCTATGTCATGTACGGAATAACTGCAAAAGAAAATAGTCACACCTAACCACTAAAAGGAACATCCTCTCTAATTTGAAATTGAATTATTTTTCACATGTGAATCTATGCAGGTATGTGGCTGTAGGCAATGAACCTTTCCTCCAAAACTACAAAGACACTTTCTTGCATACCACGTTTCCAGCACTCCAAAACATTCAAGCAGCCCTCATAAAAGCAGGGCTAGGGAGACAAGTGAAGGTGACGATTCCCCTAAACGCCGACGTTTACCAGACTGACAGCGGCCTTCCCTCCGGAGGCAACTTCCGGTCTGACATCCACGCCCTCATGATGTCCATCATGAAGTTTCTAAGGGACAACAATGGTGTGCTCACCATCAACATCTACCCTTTCCTCAGCCTCCAAGCCGACCCCGACTTCCCGAAAGAATTCGCCTTCTTCAACAACACCGCGAAGCCTGTTGTCGATGGCTCGATCTCCTACACCAACGTGCTTGATGCCAACTTTGACACCTGCATTGCCGCCCTTGAAAAGAACGGCTTCTCCTCATTGCCTGTCATTGTCGGAGAAATCGGATGGCCAACGGATGGTGACCCTAACGCCAACATACAAGACGCCCGGCGGTTCAATCAAGGCCTTGTAAACCGAATTCTTGCGGGACAAGGCACCCCAAAGAGGTCAACCGCGCCGGAAATTTACATATTTGCACTCATAGATGAAGATGCCAAGAGCGTTCTGCCCGGGAATTTCGAGAGGCATTGGGGGATGTTCAATTATGACGGATCAATCAAATACCCATTGGACATTGGTAGCGGAAAATCTTTGGTTCCGGCGAAAGGGGTGCGATATTTGGCCAGACAATGGTGTGTAATGTCGCCCGACGCGAGCACTTCCGATCCAAATTTAGCTCAAAGTGTCAACTACGCTTGCACTTACGCAGATTGCACAAGTCTTGGATATGGATCTTCATGTGGAATGCTTGATGCTAAAAGCAATGCCTCTTATGCTTTCAATATGTACTTTCAAACCATGGACCAGCGCAAAGGTGCTTGCAACTTCTCTGGTCTTTCGGTCACTACAAATGTGGATCCAACTCCGACTCAGAATGGTCAGAGGAGTTCGTGCCGGTTCGAGATCATGATTGATCTCAGGAAGCACGAACCGGCTCGACGGTCTCCTGCTTTGCCGGCTGCCGGGTTGAGAGAGCAGAGCTCCTACAAAGTTATGATGGGGTTACTTGTACTTGTTCTAGTGTCCACATTGATCGTCTAATTTTTCCCCACCACTTGTATATTTTAAGGGTTGCTTTGCATTACATCAATGTTGATTTTTTTCCTTGATTTGTGTTCTTGCCATTATAAATCCCCTTTCTATTGAATTGACGTTGTTTTATAAATTAGATTAGCTAATTACATTATATGACGGTTCAACTAAAAGTTGACTTGCTGATCGAACAAGTACGAGAAAATCTTAACCATCTTTAGTTAGATGAGAAATTCTTATATTTTGCTTATGTGTCTAGATAAAGTGATTGTCTGACCGCACACGCTAAACACTCGCTAACTCTATTGTGTTTGCTGCACTGTACAAGCCTCTCGACCCAAGACTTTCTCTCAATTGTAGATATAAGGTAATTCACCTGATTACAAAGCTTATTCTCTAAAAAAGTACATGTTAGATATTACATTACTTTAACAAATGAACACTATAAAAAAAAACGACTTCAAGCCAACAAGTTTCTTGCGGGGGTGTGTAAACAGAGAGGTAATGACAATTACAAAGTTACTAATCTAGTAGCTGGTTAGGGTTACTCTAAATAAACACGAAATAACATCAATTTTCATATCCGAAGCAAAATCCAAAATAAGACTCCTTTTCCCTTCAATGGCCAAGAAAACAAAAATGAAGCAACAAGAGGAAACGAAAAGAAAAGATAGAGCTGGCCCACCACCAGCAGAAAACATGGAGACACAATCAGAACCGTCAGATCACATTCGTGTGGGTCCCATGCTCGATAAACACAGATATGAACAAAGAAAGTTACAAGGGGGATGGAAGGAATCTACTTCTACTTCCACAAATTGAATTATAAAAAAGAAAATCGGAAATCAAGGCCGAGTTTCCGCTTTAACCACTAATTAATCCTCTTAAATTGAAAATTACTATAAAACTAAACAAAGAAAAATTAGATTATTTGCCAAATTTATAGGGTTGGATCGCAGCTCCTGTGAAACAAACAAGGCGGAGATAGCTTCCAATTTCCATGCTTTATATGAAATTACGTGAATATTCTTTGGATATCACCTTCCCAACCTCGTGGATCTCGTGGGCGACTCACAGGAATCATCCCCCTACGTTTTGGGAGTTGGGAATTTCCCAAATCGGCAATTTCTAGGGTTTATGCTGCAATCTCTGTGAATGTTGGGGTCTTGGGTGTGAGGGGCATTTGGGGATCGTTATGTTGTTGTTGAGAAGGCAAGGCGTCGATCGCTTCCTCTTTGCAAGCTCAAAGCACCGACCTTTGCTCCTCCATCGCCGCCAGCACCTTACAGGGGCCATGGCGGCTGCTTTTACGGGTAGCCATAGTGGTTGCAGTGGGTTTCATTCCCAAGCTCAATGGCCGCCGTCCCATTTTTCCGCGGACCATTCTTGCAAGTTTGCCAATTTTCCGGGGAAAGCTGGTACTTTTCCTGGGAATCTGAGGAATACAAGCATTGGATGCAATTTTGCTGTGAAGGGGTGCTTGCAATCTCAGCATCATCCCCACCATCAGTCTCATGGCAATAGCATTAAGCGTCATCCCAATGCTCAGTTGGTTCGTGATCATGAACTGGAACTCCGCAGCCCGGATGCTGTTGGATTGGCCTCCTCAAATGGTTGCCAGGAGCACGGAGGCCGGTCCAGAATCCCACACCATCCTTTGCCCGGTGATAAAATCATTGTCGCAGTCGATGTGGACGAGGGTATAAATTTATGTGCATTGAGTCTCATTCTCTGTTATGATCTTTGTGTTGTCTTCCATATTTGCCAACTAGGGTTTGTCTTGATTTAACAATATGAGAGAGTTTGGGAGTTGTGTATTAGCTGATATATGGTTGTTATTGTTTGAATGCTGTTTTTGGTGAGCAGTATTGGGAAACTTTGTCTCGGCTCTCAACCGGTTTATTGCTGATCGTTACTCTTCCCACCATTCAGTTTCAGATTACCATGTGTACGAGTTCTTCAAGGTATTGCCTGCCAAGTGCCAACTAGTTGGGTCATGATTTTGGACTTCTTACGGTCATGCAGTGTGGTTGTTGGTTTGCATCCTTGTGTGCCATATCTCGGAATAGTGAACCTATGAGTTGTTTTGAGGACTGAGTGTGCTATGTTGCAATGACTATGCTGGCATTTTATGGTTTAGTATGCTGGTGGTAGTTGGCGGTTTACGTTGTATTCTCAACACAGAGTCTATAATACATCATGATCTTTCATTTATACTTCAATATTGTGTAGTAATATTGCTTTCCCTCGTACATTCCTCCTAGCCTGTTTGATTGAGTTTATTTGAGTTGAGTTGTTACTCCAGAAATCCGAGTTCTTATAGTATAAGGTGCCAGTTCTGTTTGGTAGCAGGCTTTACGAATATATATTATACATTTTCTGTTGCCCTTTTCATTAACATGCATTCTTCGGAAAATATTTACATTTTCTTGGACATGTTCTGACATATCATATTTTTTGTTGCAGATATGGAACTGTTCACGTGATGAAGGTACTACAAATGTGTCCATCTCTGCCCTAAATCACCGGATTTGTTTGGTTTCATGGTCAAATTTTTATTGCACCTCTATTAATTCAGACATTTGAATGAACAACCGACCCTTAGAATTAATTTGTCTCAGTTTTGCTAACAATTTGATTATTTTTTAATTTTTATGTCATTCGTTGGATGTAAGATAGCATTTATTAGAAACGTATGCTCCAATTGATATACGTTTTGAGATTTTTGCTTAAATTTTACCTGCACTTCTTTCCCTGCCATACCTTTTTCCCTTCTTTAAAGCAGTCATGATTGGTAATAATTACTTTGTTTTGGCAGCCGATATTCGTGTTCATGAGTTCTTTAAAACATCATATTTCAAGGCCGGGATCCACCCACTTCCAGGTGCTCAGGAGACCATTCATAAGTTGTCAGATTTTTGTGACCTGTCAGTTGTGACGTATGTACAATTAGCTGAGTTCATTTTATTATTATTTTTACCAGAGCATTCAGTAACTTGATATTTTGGCATCTATGTGCATTATCAGGTCTCGGCAGAATGCAATTAAGGACCACACCATTCAATGGATCGAACAACATTTTCCAGGGCTGTTTCAGGAGATTCACTTTGGCAACCACTTTGCTTTAAATGGAGAGTCCAGGCCTAAGTCAGAAATATGCAGGTTTGCCCATGAACTACTTCAGCTGGTTTTGAACATGTTATGTATTTGAAACGTTTCAGTATGCAACTTTCAAAGCTTTTTTTCCTTCGGTTTTTAGAACCTACAAATCCGCTTTTCAAGTTTCCTGTTCCGGTAATGATTCATGTTTACCTGCTTGTTGGTTTTGTTGACTACTATCTTCCTCATAGGACCCTATACTATACATAGTATAGCGGATCTCTGTTCTGATGACGTGTACTTGTCAGGTCCCTGGGAGCAAAGGTTCTAATTGATGACAATCCAAGATATGCACTCGAATGTGCCGAGGTGGGGATCAGAGTTCTACTTTTTGATTATGAGAACTCATATCCTTGGTGCAAGACCGAGTCTATTGATCAACACCCCCTGGTCACCAGGGTTCATAACTGGGAAGAAGTCGAGAAGCAGCTGATGACAATAAATAGCATAAATTCATAGTTTTTCTTACAACCCGTTACAAGATTGGCCGCCAATTTGTCAAGGTATGTTGAGAACATGGAGTGCATCAGAAGGATGCTACAGAAAATATCGTTGATGATCTCTATTCTTTGGTGACCGGACAAAATAGGGTTGTCCGGTGAAAGTTTTAGTAGGACAATTGTGAGAAGTGATGATATCATTACCCCCACTTCTGGATAGGGCTTGGTTTCTTCTCCTTTTTCTCCTTATTATTCATTTAGAGGAGAATAGGGTAAAAGGAAAATTCCCAAGTTGTAAATATGGATGATGTCGAAAATTCTTGAATAATCCAAAATTTTCCATTATTTATTTGTGACCTTGCATTGTTCTTTAGGTTTGCTAGTAGTTTTGTATTCGCCATTACTGCTGCTGCTGTTAATGCTAGAACGACGGAGATGTCGGATTTTGTTCTACCCCTAATGTTTTGCTTTTGACAACCATGAAAATGCCTACACACTGCATTGAAGTTATGAATCCGTTGTTTCTGAATTTTGTTGCACAAATTTGTACAGCATTACAGTTTGGTCAAGTTCGTTTGAACCCGACACTATGACCGGCTCGGTTGGATAATCACATAGCATTCATGAAGAACTCAAGTATTTGATCTGATCAAGGAGCCCTGTCGCATAATTGGTATCAAACGCTTCCGTTCAAATCTCTTCTCCCTTGCGCCGGAGTGATACCAGGCAGCCTCATACCGGCAGCAGCGCGTCAAATTTCAAGTCGGGACGGTCGATCTTTGTCAATTGTCAGGAAAGACAAAGAATGATAATTCGGATCTTGATTCCATATGCTTGTAGACATAAGGTTGCAGATATGGGCTTGGAACCTAGAACCCACCACCTCTCAACCCACCCAAATACCCAATCACATATTATGGGGAAAAGATTTTGGTTTGCAATCTCGTTTTTTCTCTCTGTACTCCCCTTTTTATTTTATTCTTTGATTTATTCAATACAACGGTTAGAATAAAAAAGTGCAGAGGGAAAGAGTAAGTGAGGAAGTGTAAGGCCATCTCCAACCGAGGGCTGGCCAGAGGGCTCGTTTTAGCCCTCTGGCCCTCCAATATTCTTCAAGATATTAATATTTTAATGAACAGTATAGGGCCCAATTTGCCTCCGTCTCCAACCGAGGGTCAGAGGGCTCGTTTTAGCCTTGTCATAAAAAACCATCTCCAACCGAGGGCCAAATGGCCATAGGGCCAAACATAATTTATTATTTAAAAACTACAACTTAAATGTTGTTAAATGTTTTTTTTTTATGTTGTATAATTTTTATGTTGGTTAATGTTATTAATATTGTTTAATGTTGTTTCATGTTACTTAATTTAATTTAATGTTGTATAATGGCTTAGGAGGTTATAGAAAAAAATAGAATTAAAAAAAAAATATGAAACAAATTTTGTGAAATAATTGTGACATCCCACATCGCCCAGGGGAGTTTAAATGTATATTCTCATCCCTACCTAGCACGAGGCATTTTGGGAGCTCACTGGCTTCGAGTTCCATGGGAACTCTGAAGTTAAGCGAGTAGCACGCAAGAGCGCTCCCATGATGGGTGACCCATCGGGAAGTTCTCGTTTAAATTCCCAGAAACAAAACCGTGAGAGAATGGTAAGCCCAAAGCGAACAATATCGTGTTACGGTAGTGGAGTCGGGCCTGGGAAGTGATTCGCCCCTGGCCGGGATGTGACAATTTGGTATTAGAGCCTAACCCTGGCCGTGGTGTGCCGACGAGGACGTTGGGCCCCTAAAGGGGTGGATTGTGACATCCCACATCGCCTAGGGGAGTTTAAATGTATATTCTCATCCCTACCTAGCACGAGGCATTTTGGGAGCTCACTAGCTTCGGGTTCCATAGGAACTCCGAAGTTAAGCGAGTAGCGTGCGAGACCACTTCCAGGATGGGTGACCCATCGGGAAGTTCTCGTGTGAGTTCCCAGAAACAAAACCGTGAGGGAATGGTAAGCCCAAAGCGGACAATATCGTGCTACGGTAGTGGAGTCGGGGGCGGGAAGTGATCCGCCCTGGGCCGGGATGTGACAATAGAAGTTATAGGAAAAAAAATAGAATTTAAAATAAAATGAAACAAATTTTGTGAAATACAAGTTATAGGAAAAAATGAAATTTAAAAAAAATTTGTAAAATAAAAGTAATAGGGAAAAAATAGAATTAAAAAAAAAATGAAAAATAGAAGTTATAGGAAATTTTTGTAAATAAAAAATAATAATAAAACTGTTAAAAAAATATTTAAAGAATTCCTGTTGGTTATACCGACAAGAAATCCAACATAAGCAAAAAAAAAAAAAATGGCCAGCCCTCTAGCCCTCTTCGATTCCGTGGGGCCCTTTCAGGCCATCTCCAACTGATGGCTGGCCAGAGGGCTCGTTTTAGCCATCTGGCCCCCCAAGATTCTTCAAGATATTAATATTTTAATGAACAGTACATGACCATATTTGCTTCCGTCTCCAATCGAGGGCCAAAGGACCAAAGGGCTTGTTTTAGCCCTATCACAAAAAACCGTCTCCAACCGAGGGCTATAGGGTCAAATATAATTTATTATTTAAAAACTACAACTTAAATATTGTTTAAGTTTCATGTTGTTAAATGTTTTTTTTTATGTAGTATAATTTTTATGTTGGTTAATGTAATTTAATGTAATTTCATATTGTTTAATGTTGTTTCATGTTACTTAATTTAATTTAATGTTGTATAATGGCTTAGGAAGTTATAGGAAAAAAATAGAATTAAAAAAAATATGAAACAAATTTTGTGAAATAGAAGTTATAGGAAAAAAAAATAGAATTTAAAATAAAATGAAACAAATTTTGTGAAATAGAAGTTATAGGAAAAAATAGAATTTAAAAAAATATATGAAACAAATTTTGTAAAATAAAAGTTATAGAAAAAAATAGAATTTAAAAAAATATGAAAAATAGAAGTTACAGGAAAAATTTTGTAAATAAAAAAAATACTAAAACAGTAAAAAAATAATAATAATAATCAAAGCATTCCTGTCGGTTATAACCGACAAGAATACATTGCTATTATTTAGTATAAATGTATTACTGTCAGCTATAACCGACAATAATACATTTACACTAAATAATAGCAACGTATTCCTGTCGGTCATGCAGCCAGCCCTCCAGCCCTCTAGCCCTCTTCAATTTCGTGGGGCCCTCTTAGATTCCACAGCCCTCTGGCCTAGCCCTCGGTTGGAGACGGTTTTCGGGCTATTTTTGGGCCTCTGGCCCTCTGGACCCTTCGGTTGGAGATGATCTAAATCCTAAAACCTAAATAGTCTACGTCGAGATTGCAAAGAAAGAAAGGCCCTAATAAAATTTTAGGTCAGGGACAACCATTACGTATCTAAACTACTAATTAATGAACTTTTTTGTCAACCAAAAGAGGGTGAACAGACATTTTTGTCTTCTACCACAACAAAAAGTTAAGGCAGTAATGTAATTTCACAAAATAAAATTTTGATGTTTTTGTTTAAGTTTCACCTACAGGTGATTTTATCATTTCTAATTAAAAAAAAATTCACACACACTTTATATGTGGGCATATACTAGTTCTATTTTATATTTTGAACTCGAAAGGAGACTAGGAGTCTCAGTTCAAATGATATGAGATGAATGAAGTGGATATAAGACGACTTAAAATCTTCAAGTAATGATTTTCTTTACTAATGAGCTTGTACCATAAAGGTCCTTCTTTTAAAAAAAAAAAAAAAAATTAAAAGAAGTCAATAAGTTGGAACCTCGTTTATCGAAAGACAAGAAAAACAAAATATTTTCAGTCTCAAAACCTATTGGGATCATCTAAATCCATCTAATAATTTGATCAGTTCGCTATTCAGCTACATTATTAAAGAGACGTAGGAGGACAGGAAAGGAATAGTACTACAATGCGCAGGAATAAAACACGAAAGCGCAATATTGCAATTCCAAAGATGATCCGACAAATTGCATAAAAGAGAAAGCAAAGATTCTCTCCATAAACATTCAACCAACAATCCCACAGTCGATTGATTTAGCAGTTGAGATGGAGAAAATTTTCGATGTGCTAAAAACCAATTTTATACATTAAGTATCATAATATAAGTGGTTGAAAATTTTTCTTTTTCAAATTTCTAACCAATCGTATTATTATACTTAATGTACCTGACGTGCTCTTGTCACAGTAAAATTTAAAAAATCTCTAGTGAACCTGTAGTGCGGCCCCCACCCCCACCTCCATATCATATACAGTTGTTCTTCCTTGATAACTTTATTAGCCAACAGTTTATTGCACATGAAAGTTGTGAGGAATACGGAACATGGTAGCCTACATTGTGCATCAAGTCTACTGGCCGGTCGGCATGACAAGCCCGACACCGTCTTTTTGTTCACAAATTCAATGATGGGGACATAATAAATCTACCTTCCTAATACATACAATTCTTAATACGCATGAAAGTTTGGAAACTTGGACCTCTACTAGGTACTTTTATTCATAACCCAAGTCAATTTTAGGACTAACAAGCATGTGGTCCAAGATGCTGGTTTTGATATGGTGATGAGTTTTTGTCTATGCGTTTCGAGTTCGAATCTCTTCCCTTTCTTAAATTATTATGCTAGTTTCGAATCCTAAAAACAATTATATGTATGACATTGAATTGAAAACTATGATACAAGGGCATTGATCACATCGATCCTTAAACTTAATTACTAAGGTACATCAGAAATGAGAGATTTTATAGTGTACTCGAAATATAAATAAGTATGTCATATGTTATTATACAATTAGAGAGAATTTTTTTTTTAAAATAATTTCTTGTTAGAAAGAAACTTCAAGAGATAATGACATTCAAATAGATCCAACGTGTATGCGACGGTATAATTAATAGATCTATACTGTAGCCAACAGATTCAATAACGACATGCAAATATTATGTGGACTAAGATTCTCTTTTTTTTTTTTTTTCTTTTTTCTTTCCTTTTTTTTTATTTGAACAATCAAGATTAAGTCATGTTAATATCGTATATAAATTTTTTATAGAAAAAAAAAAGACAAAATAAAGAATGTAAAATGAAGGAATGAAAGAAGATGGAAAGACGATGGAAGATAATCCTAATAATATGTAGGCACCCCAATACCATAAGCTGAGAAGCGCGTTTTTTGACATGATGCTTCTCCAAACGCAAAAGCAAGTTTGAGTAAAGTCCAATCAAACGCAAGCTGTAAATCGCGTTTTATTTTTGCGTATCTGCCCTTTTCTTCTTTAAAGCTCATTCATATGCCATTCTTCTTCGGCCTTTATTGCTTTTTGGAAAAGGACTTTCCATCTAGAGTTGACTGAATTGCTGCAAGTATTAGATTCCATTTCCTTTAATTCATAACATGGCACTTTTATTTCATCCGCATCTGTGACTTGCTTGACTGCCCAGAAAAAACATTTATTTTTAAGAAAACTAATTAAAAGGGTTTGAAAACTTTAAGTTTTAATGATAAGGACAAAATAAAGAGTAAAGTGAATAGTACCAGAATTGATTTTTTAGTATAAAAATATGATTTTTCTTTAAAGTAAACAGTACCATGAATTTTTTGTTAAAACTCCCTTTATTTTTCATTTTCAACAGTAAAATTGGAGTTCATGCCAAACACAGCAAAGATTTCAGTGTAACTGTTGCTCCTCCATCTAGTATTACAAATTCACTTGTATCTTAATTTGTAACAGTGATATATTTATAATATTAGGCCTTAAGTACAATACATATCAACTTTTTAATCCATCTATATCATAATACGTGAATTAGTGTAATTATGTGTTGATGTGATTGTCACATTAGCATGTATTATGATGAGTCAATTGGATCCACACTTTTTTTTTAGAAAACCTTAACGGTACGAGTGAAACTTTATTGATAACAGAAAAAAAGTTACATCTAGTCATGGAGGACACAAACCCAACCCCTCATAATACAAGAAAAAATGATAAAAAAAATTACATGAAAGAGAAGGGGGACATAAATTTTATCCCTCTAAAAACAAAAATAATAAAGATACAAGAAAAAGAGGAAGGAGGGGGACATGAAACCTTACCCCTCTAAAGCTGAACCTAAAAGTATAACTGCAAAACAAATCGAGCAACATAACAAAATTTAGAAAAACAAACAAGAAAATGAGACAAATCTGTATGCCGAGATACACACTTCTTTAGTAGTTGCGCACGCGCGCACACATATATATGTATATTATACTTTGTATTAATTGTGTTCTAGAATTTCATTGAATTTGATCACCTGTTCTACCAAAATGGAATTGATGATAACTTTCAAATTTTCCAAACTTTGAATTTGTTTTTAATGCGGATGATTTTGATCCTACATGCATCAATATTGATCCAAGAACATTAATATTCTCCTCCTTTTTTTTTTGTTTTTTTTGGAAATTGGGATCTGAGTTTTTACTTGTTAGGTTGGTGGTACTTATCAAGAGGATTTATGAAAAGGAAAAAGATAGAAGAGAGAGAGAGAGAGAGAGAGAGAGAGAAAATGTTCCTTTCTTGCTTTAGAATTGTCTAATTCATAATTTCATAGATGCATGTGCCTTTATATGGCTTCTTCATTAGCTCATTCAATAACCCTGCTATTATTTCCATCACCATACATATACTTTACAATGATCTTGATGTTTCTTTTCATTTTTTTTAATTACGATTATGATATGCAGTGACGGATTGAGCATTTGAACTTTGGGAGACATTAACGTTCATGGGTAAGTTTTTTTATAGAGAAACAAAGTGCGAAACATGCAAAAAAAAATTTAATTTCTTCATCAAGGCATTTCATCAAACACTTGATAGGCTTGTTGTCGTCAATCAAATTATGTACACATATCAACAGATATGAATATATGCCAAAGCATCTAAAAAGTGATATTAAGAAAATTTGTAGAATATTGTGAAAGCAACCTATCAATATACGTCTAGGAAACATTACATATCATAAATAATGTGCGTAGACTTGCATATGGTGGACAGAATATCATAATTCAAAAAGAAAAGAATTCTGTCGATAAAAAAATAAAGAAGAAGAAAAGAACTCTTCATTCCCTTATAAAACATTGGAAAATAATATATTCTGGGGTAAGCCAGCATAACAAATTGACTTTAGAAGGTGCAGAAATCTGGAAAAGAGATATGTGTACACGTGGCGCACCGGCAATGCAGTATGTTAATTATCACAATTAATCCAAAATTTGTCTTGGAAAAGGAGAGGGTGCGTAGAAAGACAGGTAATTTGCATGTGGTGGCCTCCAAATAACGAGACTGACTCATGTGCATTGATTTAAATATCGATATCTAAATTTGTGTAAATATCGATGAATGTATTGTTATCGGTTGCATTTTAATAAAAATGATGAAAATTTGTAAAAAAACATGAAAGAATTTAAAATGAAACTTTAGAGTTCGTATGACTGTTGTCAATATATAATCGATAGAGTAAATTACACAAAACTACTTCAATTATGAGTTGAACCACAATCTCATGCATCATGTTTTAAACATTTCAATAACATACCTCAATTTATGAATTCGTTGCAATGTCAGACATTCGTTAAATTTTCTGTCAATTTGACTGTTAAATGATGATGTGATAGAAGTATGACCCACTACTTTCCCAATTCAAATAAAAACTTAATTAATTATTAATAAATTCTTTATTTAATATTTAAAATTAATTAAAAAAAAAAATCTCTTCCTCACCCACCCGGAGCGAATAACAGCTGATGAACAACAGCTCAATTAAACCCAGCTTCGATTCCATCGTCCCTGTTCCTCAATCGTTTCCACAAAACCTTCGCCACTCTCTGTTCGATCGAGTCCCAATCCCATGGGGGAATCATGAAGTGGACCAGCAATCAAATTTAACCTTAAATTAAATTCTCCCTAATTGTCGTTCATACCAAGCCCTGCAACTGAAAATCTTAAATTAAAAGAATTTTAACGAAAAGTTCCGTACTATTCACTTATAACACATTTTTATCATTTTCGTTAAAATTTAAAGTTTTCAAGTATTTTTCACTAATTTTTCTTAAATTAAATTCTCCAACTTAAAACCTTAAATTAAATCCTACAAATTGAACTAGCAGAAACAGAATTAGAGAGAAGAAGGAAGATGAACTCAAGAGATCACTGACTTTTGAAAAAGAAAAATCAAGCCCTCAAAATCCATTTCAATTTTGACGAAATAAATCGAAAAAGAAAGATGAAAACCCTAAGAAAATTACAAAGAAAACTGATGGGTTTAAGCATTAGAACGTGAATTGATTCCATTGAAGATGACAATTAGAAAGGAAAGGAAAAAAAAAAATACATTTTTGAGGGCTTGACTTTGACGATGGTTACGATTTCCACCGGAGGGAGGCTATCAGTCTATCTAGTTGCAGCGACGACGGAAAGGGAGAAGGGTAGTGGAGCTGGAACTGGAAAAATTTCTCGTGAGCGTGAGGCTTTTTTAAAATTAAATTTAATAGTTAAATTAAAAATTTATTAAAAATTAATTAATTTTTTATTTGAATTGGGGAAGGAGTGGGTCACACCCCTGTCACATCGTTATTTAATAGTCAAATTGATAGAAAATTTAATGAAATTCTAACATTGCAACGAATTCATAAATTGAGGTATGACATTGTAATGCTTAAAACATGAGGTATGAGATTGTGGTTTGACCTATAGCTGAGGTAATTTTGTATAATTTACCTTACCGATATGTCGGAAATATTGATAAAATCTGTCGATTTTAGTTGAAGTTTAAGAGTTTTTCCAACATATAGTGAAGTTTAGACTTCATTTTTCATTTCCATATCTTTCTCTAATTTTATGGAAGAAATTTCAAACACTACTTATATGATATGGGTATGCTGCTTTAGTGGCGTTCTTACCAAAAATGTAAATATATATATATAAGTTTTCTAAAATATTCTTTTAAGTATTATTACATTATTATCATGAGACATGCTGCAACGAAATATTATTTTTTTTAAGTATTATTACATTATTAACACGATATGTTATCCTAACGATATATTTGTATCATACACGTTTTTCTCTTATCATGCTCATTTCCTAAGAGCACAATTAGAGTAATTCCAGTGTTGCAAAGACCCCCTAGGGCAACTCACTATTGAATCCCTTAATGAACAGTAACTGCTTGTAATGAACAATAATTGTCTTTTGCATCTCTACCTCTAAATTGAATAGCCATGACAATAGGCCATAAAATATTAGTAATTTTATTTTATAAAATAATTTTATTTCAAAATTTCGGATATAATTTTTAATCGGTATTGTTGTACCACGTTTCATTAAATAAGAGATTACAACCCAAAGTATTTAAGAAAATATAAAATTGTAGTGTAAGGTGGAACATAATGATAAGATAGTTATAGAAAAATTAAATCTTTTTTTTTTATTTTAAAAATTTTCTGATTTTTTTTATTAATTGTTTACATTTTAAATTAATTTTTTATTGATTTTTTTACTTTTTTTTTTTTATTAATTTTATAATGTGGTTGATGTCATCCTGACGTTAGCCTTGCTTCATGTGGCCTCAGGCTCTCGGGCCATTAATTCGAGTCGGCCTCTCACTTGGGCTTCCCCCGTGCCCCATTGCCCGCATGGACTGGAGCAGATTACTAAGGCTATTGAGTTATTTTTATCGCCGGTCCATTGAACTCAAGACATCGGTGAAGTTGCTCTTACTGAATAACATGCATAAATGGATCCTACTAAAAATCCAGTACCGCGTAAATGAATTTATGGGACATTCGGATGGGACGTGATTAATTAGTCGTACAAGTGACCACTGCTAAATATTAAATCATGGCGAATTATTACTTAGATTTCATTTGCATGTGGGTTTTTTCAATTAGAGAATGAAATCCTAACTGTACCGTAGGGCCTGCCGACACATGGACTGTTTCTACTTTTGAACAAACGAAACACTGTCGTATAATTTGCTAAGCAAAAAATTGATATGATAAACAAAATTAATTTACGGGTGATTGTTTCTATCACGTAACATTACAGGGGTTTGAAAGCAATACAACTCGGTAAAAAGATAATTGTTTTAATTCATACCATTGTTTAGCTAGAAGTTTCAAACATTGTTATGTCGATTTATCAGGAGTGGATGGAATTAGGGACCAAGGTTGTCCCATGACCATCTTAGAGTTCAGAAAATATACATGAGAATGTTTTTTAAGGACAATCCAATCTGATACATGTCCTTTTTATGTCACCAAGTGTTTGATGTAATATATGTTAGACATATCTCGACAGATTACGTTAACAGCAATTGACAAATTCTCTCTATATCACTCATTATATTACTTTGGTATATGTCAATATATATTGACATGTATAAAAATTAGTTTGGCTAACGATAACAAACCCATCAATATTCGTCGAAATGCTTGTGAATAAACTTTTTTTTGCGCGCTGTGTGCTCTGTTTGTATCTAACAGCAGCTTGTATTTGACATGAGGGCCGCGAACAACTCTAGAAGATACCGCTTTCTATCTGTATATAATATGGTCTTGAAGCCTGCTTCCCCAACCTGCAATCAGCACGACTACTGAGTCGTATGCCGCATCAACCATGATGCACCGGCTCTCTTAAATTCCCTCACCTGCCCATCCAACCTCTTCTGCTCAATCAACCCAATCCTCTCTTTGCCTTAAATAGTCTCCTCCTCCACTTTCATATTTATTTGTTAGTCGCACACAATTTAGTAGGTCTTCGTCATTAAGCACTTTTTTTGGTAAATGGCTTCTGGGAAGCTGCTTTTTTTGCTAGTCTTATTGTGTGCCTGCTCCAAAAGCAGAATCCCTTTTGCTAGCTGCAGCATCACAAATGACATACGGTCAGAGTGCTTGAAAGTGCCTGCATCCGAATTTGCAGGTTCCTTGAGGGACACCATTGGTGCTGTGCAGCAAGTGGCCTCCATACTCTCTCAGTTTGCAACAGCTTTCGGCGATTTTCACCTTTCCAACGCCATTTCCGACTGCCTCGATTTGCTTGACTTCACTGCTGATGAGCTGAACTGGTCTCTCTCTGCTTCCCAGAACCCGGAAGGTAACTACAACATAACAGAAAAAATTCCCTCTTCAATAAAAAAATAAAAATATTCCCTTTAATCCCTTAAGTTAAGTGCTTAAGTCTGTTATTAATTTTGGATCTTTTTGTTTATGTGACATTTTCCTTAGCCGTTGACTTGTTTTGGGTAGTTTAGATTCTGGTTCATGAAGTCAAGGGGTGGATTGAAATCTAAGCTAAATAAAATATAAAATTATTTCCTCTGCAATTTCCGACAAGCTTTGCATGCAAGACACACATTAATTTGGCACTCGTGGATTAGCCATCTACACTTTAAACAGAATAGATTATGATTTTAGTTGTATCCACGACCTTAATCACATATTGGCATATTGACTAGAGCATTGTACTTTCTTTTCACACTCGAAATTCAAGGCTCTCTCCCAATAATATAGATTTGATTGGCACTCGTCGTTTAGTCATCTACACTTCAAACTAAATAGATTATGATTTTAGTTGCATCCACGGCCTTAATCACATATTGGCATATTGACTAGAGCATTGTACTTTCTCTTCACACTCGAAATTCAAGGCTCTCTCCCAATAATATAGATTTGATTGGCACTCGTCGTTTAGTCATCTACACTTCAAACTGAATAGATTATGATTTTAGTTGCATCCACGGCCTTAATCACATATTGGCATATTAACTAGAGCATCGTAGTTTCTCTTCACACTCGAAGTTCAAATCTCTATCCCAATAATTTAGATTAGACTGATTAGAATATTGCTCTATTAAAAAATCAGTAGCCTTTGATAATAGAGTTGCTTTTCGACTCAAGTCCAATAGACATAAAATTGGTCTGCAGACTGGCAATTTGTAATCCAATTTCATATTATAAGATTGAATTTTCATGTCAACCAATTAACAAAAAAGGCACCAATTTGTACTTTTTTTAGGCAAAGATAACAGCACAGGGAAACTAAGTTCTGATCTGAGGACATGGTTGAGCGCTGCACTAGTTAACCAGGACACATGCAGTGATGGGTTCGAAGGCACCAACAGCATTGTCAAAGGGTTGGTCACAACTGGCCTCAACCAAGTTACCTCTTTAGTCCAAGGCCTCCTCACCCAAGTGCAACCTAATACCGATCACCACGGGCCTAATGGCGAAATCCCTTCGTGGGTTAAAGCTGAAGATCGAAAACTTCTACAAGCCGGTGGTGTCAATGTGGATGCAGTTGTAGCCCAAGATGGTACCGGGAATTTCACAAATGTCACGGATGCTGTGTTAGCAGCGCCGGATGAAAGCATGACCCGCTACGTTATATACATCAAGAGAGGCACTTACAAAGAGAATGTGGAGATCAAGAAGAAAAAATGGAACCTAATGATGATTGGAGATGGTATGGATGCTACTATAATCTCTGGAAGTCGAAATTTTGTCGATGGTTGGACCACATTTCGATCCGCAACATTTGGTAAGCATCTGTTCAATAATTTTCCCTACACTGCCCTTTCCTTCTTACTTGCAAATCACAACTTAACACATGAAAATATGTACACAATTCAAAGTGTTATTTGTATGTAAAGAGCGTAGTTTTATTTTATTTTATTTTTTTCGGATTTTTCACCCTAAACTTTTTCTTTTTACATAAAGTATCTTAGATTTTTTTTTTTTTTTTTTTTTGGCTTTATCCTGGTATTCTATTCTAAGACTATTGGAATCTTAAATGGGATCCCAACCAATTCAATAATGTTCACCTTAATAAATGGTAGGTGGGAGGTACGAGAGGAAAGTACATGGTCCCAATACATGTTAGCATACTTAATTTCTTGGTCTCACCTAGCAGAGCATCACCTTGGATAGTCTTACATCATGACCATAACAATTCATTATTTTGCCATCAGATTTTGTGTGCATTGCTTGTGTGTAAGTCTTTCCTTAATAATATCGCCATGGCAAATAGGTTATATACAACCGATGCATCTCTGTTGGTAACATTGATGTTATAATTGTTAAACTTATGTAATTCAATTCTACGTTTTCCAATTGTGTTATGTGTCCCACTTACCGTTTTACATTTAAGTCCGGCATGACTTAAGTAGATAGATGACGCAACTGACGAACTACAAAATTTAAAAATTGAGTTGAACGGCAAAAGTGAAACATGAGTATAAGTTTAGGACTATTGTTGTGATTTACTCCTTCTGTTATTAGGAATTTGTATTCAACCATTCATGTTATGAAAACTGATCTTGTTTTCATGGAACTATGTCTTCAGCTGTGAGTGGTAGAGGGTTCATAGCAAGAGACCTAACGTTCGAGAACACGGCAGGGCCAGAGAAGCACCAGGCAGTTGCCCTAAGATCGGATTCCGACCTATCGGTGTTCTACAGATGCCAAATAAGAGGCTACCAAGACACACTCTACGCACACGCAATGCGCCAGTTTTACAGAGATTGCAAAATAAGTGGCACAGTTGACTTCATTTTTGGTGATGCAACTGTTGTGTTCCAAAACTGCCAGATCCTAGCCAAAAAAGGCCTACCAAATCAGAAGAACAGCGTCACGGCCCAGGGCCGGAAGGACCCGAACGAGCCGACCGGAATCTCAATCCAGTTCTGCAACATAACTGCAGATGCAGACTTGTTACCCTTTGTCAACTCAACTTCTACTTACCTTGGTAGGCCTTGGAAGCTGTATTCAAGAACTGTAATAATGCAGTCCTTCTTGAGCAATGCCATAAGGCCTGAGGGGTGGCTCGAGTGGAATGCGGATTTTGCTTTGAGCACATTGTCTTATGGGGAGTACATAAATTATGGGCCCGGAGCGGGGCTCGAAAGCCGAGTCAAATGGCCCGGCTACCGAGTGTTTAATGAGTCTACTCAAGTCCAGAACTATACTGTAGCCCAATTTATTGAAGGCGACCTGTGGTTGCCTACTACTGGTGTCAAATATACTGCAGGACTTGGGGCTTGAGGATTTAAGCAGTTGTGTGTAATTTCAATCTTGTACCTAAGTATATCTTCTTCAATCAATTTTGTTTTTTTTTTTTTTTTTTGTTAAGAAAATTTAGAGCAGCAATAAGTAATTTAAGTACCATAAACGAACCAGTTATCTACTCTTAACAGTCAAAGTGAACCCTTTCATTCCGAGTTTTTTGAATCGTATTGAATCCAATCTCCCCAAGTAGGGTTTGAAACAACGACCAGTCAGTTTTCTACCGTACAATTAAAATACTGAAATAGGTTTTGGGTAACCAGCTCGGGCATTCTGCAAAACAAGGAATGGAAAAAACAGAACAAGAAAAAAGCCATGAGTATAAGTTTGTTATGGGGAGAAATTTGTCTACACCTCAGATGCCACGTTGATGATATTCTAATTTTTCACGTGTTATTATATATTTTAACATTTTACATAATAGTGTGCAATGGGCTCGAAATACCACTACCGATAATGTCTTAATTGAATTGAGCAAGTTGAAAATTCTCCCTTGAGTGGCTTTTTTTTTTTTTTTTTGTATCAATAACTTAGCAAATGTAATTAGGGTAGTGTTATTCACACACTCATTTTTACTTCTGACACACTCTTCTTAATTTTCAACCACTAAATTAAATAAATTTTAAAAAAATTAACAAAAGTATGTGATGGTAAAAATAGACGTATGAACAGCCCTATCAATTGGCAGTGCTCATAAGTTAGGCAAGTGGGATAAACAATGTGACAGAGGTCCTATATGCAGATTAAGAAGACTAAAAAAAAATTGATTAAAAGGAATCTATGCATGTGAGATATTGGCAGATATTAGGACAGAAATAAGGCACACATATTTTTCCCTGTCTCCCGTGATTTTTCACCAGACAAAAGGTCAAGTTGCAAATTGGTTGGCATGCAAATGCAATTTCCTTCAACTTGTGTTGCTTTGTGAGTGTGTTTTGTTTGGGAGAAAACCTTCACTCACGGAAGTTCCATTTTACATAAACATAGCCCGGTTACGGAAAGCACATGATCCATCTTCAATAGGGTAATACTGAAATACTAGTGTTGCGTCAATATTATTTATTGTGAATAAATCATATTGACATATTACTGATGTATCTGACGATATTAATAATAAAAAATACATGTTTTGCACAAATTTTTTTATATAAAAACATGAAATCAAGCATCAATACGTGCAAAAGATGGGTATAGCCAAGATGAGAATGTTTTGTTGGATGTGTGGACACACGAGAAACGATATGATTAAGAATGAGGGTATACGAGGTAAAGTGCATGCGGTTGCAATTGAAGATAAGATGATAAATAATCGGTTAAGGTGATTTGAGCATATGAACCGAAGACCTACAAATTCTCCGATTAGAAAATACGATAATGAGACAGAAGCTCAGGGCAAAAAGGTAGACCCATGAAGATATTGAAAAGACTTAAAAAAATAAAAAAACATTGAGTACTTAGAGTTAAATGAAAACTTAGACGTAAAATCGAGTGTACTGGTGCTTTAAAATTTACTCGGACCCTACATAATAGAATAAAGTTTCGTTGTCATTGTTGTTGAAAGCACAAGCAACAGTCTAATCAGAAACTCCCAAAAGATGACGACTTTATTGTCCGCTCACAAGGCCAAGGCATCAAGTGGCCCATGTCCATATTTTCTCCAAGTCCTACAAAGCCGAGAATATCTTGCAGAACGAGGAGGTCCTTCCTCCTCCCATCCCTCTCAAAAAACGCATAACATGAAATACCAACCAAAACAGAATATTAAATTAAAAAAATAAATCCATAGGCAAATCAACAAAACTTGAAATTAATAATAAATTGTAGAGATAAATAGATTTTCTGAATGCAGTCCCCATTTCCTTAATCTGTTTTGGAACTTTCCACTGGGATGACAAACCAAAATGCACAGTATATTTTCCGTGAAACATGAATCAAACTAAAAAAACAAGAGTTGAAGAATTCGGAATTTACTTTGTAATCGATTGTATATTTTATATATTTATTTCTTTTATTATGTGACAAATAATACTTATATATGTTTAATTAACATTGTCATTGTCGTCTAGTTATCATTATTATTATTTTTAAAATAGGACCATATCAGAATCCGTGTTGTTCATAAGCTAAGAAATATCCATTTATGTTCCAAAAGATATATTAACAGGCCACACCGACAAGTTGTGCACTTTTATGCTCTTATATATTCTGACTCTTAACAGAAATTTTGTATTGCGATCGAAATACGAGTGATACATTATATGTTTTTATATAAGTGATGATAAATTTTATTATTTAAGTTATTAAATTTTAACATGCATATCTCATCATTTATATAATGACACATGGTATACTATACCGATCACGCTGAAAAATCTCTAGACTCTTACATGTTTACATCAAGCTTCTTTTTCTCCCAACTCCTCCTCTGAGTCCTCTCATGGCTTCCTCCACTCCAAAACTGCTGCAGCTCCTCTGCATAATCTTATTTCTCCACATTTCTTCTTCTTCTTCGTCGTCAAACACAACTACTTTTAATCCCCATTTGGCGTCCATAAGATCATTCTGCAAGTCCGCACCCTACCCAGACATCTGCTTCGACTCGTTGAAGCTCTCAATCTCAATAAACATCACCCCCAACATCATCTCCTACCTCCTCCAATCCCTCCAAGTCGCTATCTCCGAAGCCGGAAAGCTCACCGATCTCATCTACAAGGCCGGACAGTACTCAAACATCGTCGAGAAGCAGAAGGGAGCTGTCCAGGACTGCAAGGAGCTCCACCAAATCACTCTCTCTTCCTTACAAAGATCTGTGTCTCGAGTCCAAACGCGAAAAGCCAAGAAACTCAACGATGCTAGGGCTTACCTCAGCGCCGCTCTCACAAACAAGAACACTTGCATGGAAGGGTTGGATTCTGCTTCTGGCCCTATGAAGCCAACCCTAGTTAACTCCTTGACTAGCACATACAAATATGTAAGCAATTCTCTCTCAGCTATCTCAAAACAAGGGACCAATAAAGGGCGCACAAATCGCCGTCTCATGAGCGTTCCGAGGTGGTTATCGAGGAGAGACCGGCGGATATTGGAGAGTTCCGGTGACGAATATAACCCCAGTGAAGTCCTAACGGTTGCCGCGGATGGATCAGGGAACTTCACCACAATTAGTGATGCTATTATTTTTGCTCCAAATAATAGTTATGATAGGACCATTATATATGTTAAGGAAGGGGTTTACGAAGAAAATGTGGAGATTCCGAGCTACAAGACGAACATTGTTCTTCTTGGAGACGGAAGTGACATCACTTTCATCACTGGTAACCGGAGTGTTGTTGATGGATGGAGTACATTCAGATCTGCAACCGTCGGTAATTAATATTTCTAAATGCTTTCCTTGCTATCTTCAATTTTACTGTCTTCTTCTTCCCCCATACTGGAGTCATATGTCAATGTCAGTCTTGTGGTGAGAAGATGCTTGACGATACTTTTGTGGTCAAACATGCTACCGTCTCACTCTCAGTCCAAATCGAACTTTCATCTGATTTTGTTTAATTTTGTTCATACGCGTTAGTGTGAAAGGGTGACAAAGTCATCTAAAATTCTTATTTATGAATTGAACAAGCTCAATGTTTTTAACTGACCTTTTCACCCTAACATATGAGCAAATTTTGGTCAAAATTAAAATAAAAAGTTTGATTTGGATATTACTGACATTTCCTACCCCACCACAATGAGGATTAGTGCAATATAAGAAAATCCTTAATGGTACTATTGTGGTTAAAACTTGTTATTAGTCCAAATCAAACTTTCTATCTGCATTTCGTCTATTCCACTTGTTTACGTGTTTCATGTGAGAGGATGAAAAGGTCATTTCAAGTCTCATCGATCGGTCAAAGTACAAGATCCAATGTTTTAAAATGAACTTTTCACCCCTTATAAGACGCACACGTTACAAAAGTTAGATAAGATTACGATAAAAGTCTCAATTTGGATTGAGATCGATAACATGCTTAATCGTAGGGGATATAGTGCAATTTTTGAAAATCATGTTTACATTTGATAACCTTTCATGAGTTCATTCCCAGATTGTTTAACCCAACCAACATTCTCAATTTTTCCAGCTGTGTCCGGAGAGGGCTTTCTAGCAAGAGACATAACAATTCAGAACACGGCAGGGCCAATAAAGCACCAAGCAGTTGCTCTGAGAATTAATGCAGACTTGGCTGCAATTTACAAATGCACCATCGATGGCTACCAAGACACATTATACGTACACTCTTTTAGACAATTCTATAGAGAGTGCGACATATTCGGAACCATAGACTACATATTTGGTAACGCCGCAGTTGTATTTCAAGCATGCAGCATCGTGTCGAAAATGCCAATGCCGGGACAATTCACAGTCGTCACAGCGCAGTCCAGGGAGACACTAGATCAAAACACAGGAATCTCCGTGCAGAACTGCTCCATTATTGCCACTGATGAGTTGTACTCCAATTCCAGCATTGTCAAAAGCTACTTAGGCAGGCCGTGGAAGAATTACTCTACGACTGTTGTCCTGGAGTCCTACATTGACGACTTTATTGACCCGACTGGGTGGAAAAATTGGTCCGGGGACCTAGGGTTGAACACTTTGTACTATGGAGAGTATGGGAATTATGGTCCTGGCGCTGGGACGGAAAATAGAGTGAACTGGAAAGGACATCATGTTATGGACTATTATGATGCATCCAATTTCACTGTGCAAGAGTTTATTGCTGGTGATGAATGGCTGCAGTACACTTCATTTCCTTATGATGATGGCATCTGATCTCTGTATGAATACTTTTGTTTGAAATAATTTTTTACAACAATTTCAAAATATGTATCAAAGGTGAAGTTGCATGGATGTGGTGAAATATTTTCTGATTTTTTAGGGGTATAGGGGGAGGGTGTATTTTCTTATAGGATGTTCTACACTTTGGACAGTTCAAAGTGCAAACCATGAACCCCAAATAAAAAGCTTACAATTTGACCACTGCCCTCATGATTCTAAAGGAAATTTGGAAAGTTAAAGAAATATAGTCACTCGACGCCGCTCCATAATTTTGAGCCCTCACAAGAACCCTTGAATAGTTTATCGGTCAATTTTTTATTTTATTTTTTGCAATACGACATTCTAAATTACTATAATCTATAAGGAGAGAAATTTAAACTTTAGTACAAGAAAATGGACAGACTGCCCTAACTAATTGTCCAAATCCATGTTTGCTAGTTAAAATTCTAAAGAAAAAGAAATGCTATTTTTACAAAATTCATGTGATTTTTTAATCGATCAATGACTTTAACTCTTTCAATGTATGTTGTGCACATAACTCGTCAAGTAATATGATTAAAATGTGGTACACAAATGTACTCTCCATGTCATCACTCTTGTATTCGTAATTGGCGTGTAATGACCATATTAACCTACCTCATGACCATGGGTGGATTCATAGAGGGACCAGGGTGGTCCCATACCACTTGACATCTGGGAAAAACATCTATGGAGGTCCTTCGAGGACCCTCCAAATGTTTGGGTGGGGAGGACCATTCCATTCCTAGCTGTTATAAGTTCTACAGTTTAAGCAGTTTTATTTGTATTGTTAAATGCCATATAGTTATAAGCCTTATAGTCTAAGCAATTTCTTTCAAGGAGGGTGAATGGGTTGCAAGCTTGCAGAAGACTCCTCGTTCGGAAGAAGACCCAAATGGTACAATTTTTTTAAGGGAACAGACTTTTTTTTTAAATATAAATGACCTTGCTAAAAAAGACGCTTACAGTTTAGACTTTGTAACTTGTAATATTATTTTTAGGGGTGTGTGCCTGTTAATTTATGTTCTTTGATCTTTTCTAATATATCTGATCTAATGGCCGAAAATTAGAAAAGTGTGTGAGAAGTAAAAAGGTGTGTGTATATATCACACCCCTATTTTTAAACCTTTTACATTGGAACCTCTCGACCTTAAAATTCTGAATCCGCCCCTGCTCGTGACGTGATAGAATTGATATGTCGATTAGCACTAAATAATAACAATTGGTGTTACAAGTAAACAAACATCACAAAGGCAGCTAATCTAGTCAAAATGTTGCCCTTCTAGCATGATTTATTCTTTAATTAGTTGAAGAATGTTGAGAATAGCCAAATATATATAATGCTTGACTGGCTTAGTCCATTGATTGGAGTCATGAGTTTGTTATGACTTCAATCCTAACCTCACAAAAGAACACACACAACCATGAATTCATTGACAATTTTGAACAATATATGTTCATACGTTGTTTGGCAGTAAGGGGTATGAATGTAATTTTGAAATGATCTACGAGGGAAATGCGGTTGGAAAGGAAGAAAGGAAAGGACCCCTTGTTGTCGTCTTCAACTAACTTTAAAAAAAAAATAGAATACCTGAAAACTCTCTCGACCAGACCTCATCTGTCAATTGCCAAAATAATAATGGACATTCGAAATTCCGGAAGAGAAGAACAACGAGATAGAGAGAGAAGGCGAAAAGCGAAAACGATTAAAGCTGAAACACCATTGTATTTCAATCTCTTTACTGTCTCTTGCTCGAATCGGTGCTTTCCCCCTGTGCTTGGCCCTGAATTATTAAGGCAGAGGTTCCTCTGCCTTATAGCCACCTTTCGCAATGGCATTTCAGGATTTCGACCAACTTACCGAACGCCGAAAGACCGAGAATGCACGTAAGTTCAAGAAGAGAATTATCATTGCGGTCATCGTCATTCTCCTCCTTGTTTTGATTGCCGTCGGAGCTTATTTCATTGTCAACAAACTTAATAATAAAGGTACTAAGAAGGGCAATGCAAAGGAGGGCAATGCTAAGCAAGGCAAAGTTGCACCGAAGGCTCCTCAACAGAAAAACGCACCACCGAAGAACAAAGTGCCTTCGAATGGTCAGAAGATCCTGAAAGAGATGTGCAGCGTGGCAGATTACAAGGACAAGTGCGAGGGCATCATTGAAAAGGCAAAGGACGAAACGAAACCCAAGGCATTCATCAAGACTGCTATCTCAGCCGCCTCAGACGAGGCCAAGAGTGCCTATAGCAAAACTGCTGAGCTGACTTTCAATAGCCCGGAAGAGAAGGGAGCGTTTGAGGATTGCAAAGTGTTGTTCGATGATGCCAAGGAGGAATTAGGGGACGCCGTTTCTCAGCTTGGCAACAACATTGAGTCGGGGAAGGTTCACACGGGCGTCTTGAACAGCTGGTTGAGTGCAGTGATATCTTACCAGCAGACATGCGTCGACGGGTTTCCTGATGGAAAATTGAAGTCCGAGTTGGAGAAGATGTTGCAGGCTTCTAAGGAATTCACTAGCAATTCTCTGGCCATGCTTTCACTTCTTAACCAATTGCAGCCACTGGGTGCAGAAGCAGCTGCAGGATCCAATCGCCGCCTTCTATCGCACGACAAGAGCGGATTCCCTACCTGGATGAGTCACGAGGACCGAAGGATGTTGAAGAAAAACGACGAGAAGCTCACCCCCAACGTGACAGTGGCAAAAGATGGCAGTGGAAACTACAAAACCATTAGTGAAGCCTTGGAAAAAATACCAGAAAAATACGAAGGACGGTATGTATTGTGTTAAAAAAATAATGATTTTCATTATCTTGTTATCTTTATTTATCAGTGTTTTTACCCTTATGAAAATTCAGGTATGTCATCTATGTTAAAGAAGGAGTCTATGATGAGACTGTGACTGTGACAAAGAAGATGCCGAACATTACAATGTACGGCGATGGGTCACAGAAGAGCATCATCACCGGAAATAAGAACTTTGCTGATAAAGTTAGGATATTCCAAACTGCACCCTTCGGTATGGGCTCAACAAATTTGCACCAAGAAATAATTTCAGCACATCATTCTCATCCTCCTGCACACTCGTGTTTAATTTTGTCCCTTGATTTTCTTTTGATAAAACCAAAGGCCGGAACCATAAATAAACATGGGTGTATAGGGCGAGAAAATGAATGTGTGGAAATCACTCTCCTTTTGCATCGCAATACATGCGCTCAAATTAGGCAACAAGTGATGTATATGTCTTATAACAATAGAAGATATAGAGCATGTGTAAGGCCTAACTCACCATTTCAAGCTAGTGTCAATGTTACTTAACTCTTTTTTTTTTCCTTTTGATTCAATTGCAGTGGTCTTAGGGGAAGGTTTTATGGCAAAGTCGATGGGATTTAGAAACACGGCTGGACCTGAGAAGCATCAGGCAGTGGCAGCAAGAGTCCAAGCAGACCGCACTATTTTTCTGAACTGCCGATTTGAAGGGTACCAAAGCACATTATACGCACAAACTCATCGGCAGTTCTATAAGAGCTGTGTCATTTCAGGCACCGTTGATTTCATCTTTGGCGACGCTGCTGCCATCTTCCAAAACTGCTTGATCTACGTTCGCAAGCCTTTGGAAAACCAACAAAACACTGTCACAGCCCAGGGAAGGACTGACAAACAGGAAACCACAGGAATAGTGTTACAGAATTGCAAAATCATGCCGGACAAAGATCTTGAGCCAGTAAAGTCCCAATTCAAGACCTACCTCGGAAGGCCATCGAAGGAATTCTCGAGAACCATAGTGATGGATTCGACAATTGAGGACCTGATTCACCCCGATGGATGGACACAGTGGGAAGGAGATTTCGCGTTGAAAACATTGTATTACGCAGAGTATAACAACAAGGGACCGGGCGCGAAAACTGACAACAGAGTGAAGTGGGATGGATACAAGAAAATTGACAAGCAAGAGGCAATGCATTATACTGCAGGGCCTTTCCTGAAGGGGCACGCTTGGCTTATGGGTGTGGGTGTTCCTGTTCGCTTCGGCCTATTTGAAAGTTAAACGGAGTTGGTTTGTGACACGGAGATGACGATGATGATGTTGAGTTATCTGACCAAGAAGAGTGGAACATTTGTGTCTGGAGTGAAATGGTAATGTTGTCAGTTTCTTTGTTTTAACATCGATCATCAAGGGAGTGAAATTGACATCCTTTTGTATTTGCAACACGCTAAATATATTAGCCTTAAACGAAGATAAAAAATTGAATTACGTACGAAAAACATACGGTTCATCGTGTAGCAAAATTCATTGAATTGAGTTCTAGGTTGTACCAGATTGAACGCTTAGGTTTCCATGTTTTCCAAATTTTAGCTCTTTGATCCGAAACATTGTTCCAAAACGAGTGTGATGTACTTGGAAATGGACTGTCTACTTGTTTTTGGTGTTGTTTTGACATTTTGCTCCAAATACAAAAGTTCTTTCACGTCTCTCCTTGATATGATGTTAAGTAAAGGCATAACATCAAAACTCAAACATGCAAATTTCAAGAATAAAAGGACAAACATTGGAGGATTACATCAAGCAAAATATGGGTTAAATTATTGTATTCATTCTTTTTCTTAATACAAATTATAGTCTAACCTTTATTCTAATTTACGTGGAGGGCAGTTCTCGAACTTACATGAGGACGGACACACTGCCTTTGATTAAGTGACCTAACCACATTTGTTGTTTTAGAACTTTGAACATGTTACTTAATTAAAATCCATATTCAGTAATCATTAGGTCTGCTTAAATTGATAGGATTTCGATATTAACATTAAAAGGTGATGATTTGAGATGCAAAAGACGGGAATTTGAACAAAAAAAGTTCATGATTGATGGAGGAAGATGGATATAATTCTTAATCGAGAGACGACATAGGCTTTTAACGTGAAAATAACTTTCACATATTCCTCACATTAAAATTGATAACACTACATGGATTTTGTTAGCAACAATTTAATTAATTTCATCCAATTTAAGACAATATGGTGATTACAGGACGCTTACAGTTCAACCATTTAGGCCAATGATGACCCTGGAGCCGCCATGTATCTAAAAACTTAAACAGCTTCAGGCTCACTATTTGGGCATTTTCTGTGCCACAGCTTCGGTCTTATGAAAACAGGCTTTTCATCGTCGCCACTTTACCATTGTAATTGCACATGTTTAAAGCTAAATTACGAGAAGACTACATTTTGTCGAGACTTAATTATTACAAGAGTGCATTTATCGAGATGTAGTAAAAAAAATACTTACTTATCCTTAATGAAACTTCTATAAATACAAAGAACTACATTAGCACAACATAGTCTCTAAAGTTATTGCATGTGCGTTTTCAGCGAGTCAATGACTTCGTGAATGCTTCTCTTTCTAAGTAAAATTTTATAAATACATACAAAACAACGTCTTCAACCAATTTAAGTGAATACCTTTCATTTCCAATATTACATTGCATATTAATTGGACTTGTTTATCATTATGTGAAGCCAAATTTCTTAAGACGAAATCTAAAAAAATATTGTAACTTATAACAAAATGAAGTTTATTCTTATATATGACTACCTCAAGTTGAGATCATAATCTTTCATGATTGAATAAATGTTTTAGTATACATCTTCACCATTCATGTGAATCGAACTTGAAATCTTTTACTTACAAATAAAAAAAAATATCACTGCACCAGTGCACCGTATTACTAGTTGCTCCAATCAATTCTTAGAGTCCAATTAAATATAATTAAATTATGATATGATAAATGGTCCACTTAAAAAAAAAAAAAACCAGATGATAGATATACATCAACATATGTTTATGTAGAATTAATGCATTAACTATAAGGTACACAAAGCGGTATTGTGTGACGCGTAAACCATTGACATGCCGAGTGGTGCTACTACATCTACTTTTTTGTTGCTAATTTTTATGCCATCGGTCTGTTAATAAGTTGATAACAATACTTAATACTAGTAATATACCGATGTTACTGATTGAATTAAAATGATGAGCAAATGCCTTGGTCGTGCAATTTACAGGTTGTGATGTTATTTTTAAAGGAAAACTAATGAAAATGATTTGAAAACTTTGAGTTTTAACGATGAGGACAAAATAAAGAGTAAAGTGAATACTACTAGGATTACTTTTTAGTGTAAAAATGTGGTTTTTCGTTAAAGTAAACAGTACCTTGAGCTTTTCATTAAAATTTTCTATTTTTAATGGGGATGACTAAAGATTTAAAAGTAAAAAAAATGATTTGAATTGTCTAAAAACTTATTTCCAACTGACTGAACTATAATTCTGTGAAGCCCACCAGACAATTATTTGGCCAAAGGGCATCAGACTGGCCAAATGTAGCTCTCCTCTTAGCCTTTTTTTGGAACTCAGCTTTTTAGTTGCAATAATTGATTTAAATTCAATGGCTAGATTTAAAAACATTCAACAGTAGTTTAACTAAATTAACCAATAAATTTAAAGTATAAACTTAAAATTAATAAATTATTGAGAGGGTTATGTTTAGCCTCTTCGGATGGAGATGATATATAAGCATGGCCTACATTGTTCATTTCGAAATATTTTTTTTAGAACTATAATTCTAGACGGGATTATGTTTAACTATTTCATGTTGGCATGTCACAACATTTGAGCGCGCAATGAACGATCAAACGCTGTTTTATTCACAATTGGATTTCAATTGGGCTCAACTTAACCACCACAAACAGGCTTGGCTACAGGCCAAACTGTAGATTTATAAAATTGGGCCTCAACCCACAAGCAATTTTCTTCAATCTATCTACCTAGGCAATCAAGAAGCACCTCTCCAAAGCTTCCGTAGCAAGCTCTGTGTTGCTGCTTTGGCGCTCCTTAAAGGCTTTTAAAAATACCAATTCCCTCTCGTTCTTCCCCATCCTCTCTGCTCGTCTTCTGCTTCTCCTTCTGTGTCTTTCAGTCGGTCGACGCCGTCGTCGTTAGAGCTACAATCAGCGGAACCATGGAGCAGCAGGGCAATCAGAGGACTGCCCAGCAACAAGACGAGCTCCAAGAAATGCACCATGGCCCTGTCCCCGTCGATCAACTTCAGGTAAACCCATTTCAATTCACACTCGTTTCGAGCAATTGAATGGCTTCTCCATGTGGGTTCTTCTTCAATCTGCTTCCGATGGGGTTTTCTTGCTCAGATTTGAAATTTAAGAAATGGGTTCTCATTTTCTTTGAAATTGGGTTCGAATTTCTGTGAATTGTTGTTCAAGATTGTACATTTTATACGGGTTTTTCGTTGTACTTTGAATTATCCGTCTTGGGTTTTGTTCTTTACCCACTATGATATGAGAAACCCTAGCCAGCAACCGACCTGTGCGTTATTTCCAATTTCATATGGGTTTGTCTTTTCTTTTTATAAATATTTTGGAAGAAATTGAGAATCTGGATTGCGTAGATCTCAATGAAAGCAACAATCTTTGTTTAGCTGATGATGAAATGTTCTAATTTCTTCGATTCAAGGCGTCCGGCATAGCTTCCATTGATGTAAAGAAACTTAAGGATGCGGGTCTTTGCACTGTTGAAGCTGTCGCTTACTCTCCCAGGAAGGATCTTCTGCAAATCAAAGGAATCAGCGACGCTAAAGTTGACAAGATCATCGAAGCAGGTATGTCATTTATTTATTTTGTTCATTTTCCCACCATTCTTATAAAGCGAATCACTATTTGCGATAATTTGATATTCCGCTGCCTGGCTTGTTTCATTTCATTGCAGCCTCCAAACTTGTGCCTTTGGGTTTTACTAGTGCTGGCCAGCTCCACGCACAGAGACTCGAAATCATTCAAATTACTTCTGGATCAAGAGAACTTGATAAGATATTGGAGGGTCAGTTTCCAATGTTCTTAGAATTGAGTCCTTATTTTACCAACACAAATGCAATACTTTAAACTTAAAGTTGATATGGCGTGGTTTTCTTGTAACAGGAGGAATTGAGACAGGATCTATTACCGAGATATATGGCGAATTCCGTTCTGGAAAGACCCAGTTGTGTCACACACTTTGTGTAACTTGCCAAGTAAGTGAGTTTATTTTCTGTTTAATATGTTGTTCTGGTGCTTCATAAGAAGACATTAGTATAATCCTTTTAGACCCTAGATCTGGCTTCCAGATGTTCTGTTGCCTTGACAATGTGGTTGCAATTCAACCGCGTGAAGGGATAATGCATACACTGAGTATCATGTTTTCCTAAAATATGTAATTCTGCCATAACTGAAAAGTTATTCACGTGGATGGGCTCTTGAGATCCTTGTCTATGGTTCACAATTTACTCGTAGGCTAGACAAAGAAATCAATCAATCAATTTGTACAAGGAACCACCCACCTCCAACCTTTTATTTCACTTGTTACAGTGCAATTCTAATTCATTTCCATGTTTCAGCTTCCCTTGGATCAAGGAGGCGGTGAGGGAAAAGCAATGTACATTGATGCTGAGGGTACATTCAGGCCACAAAGACTCTTACAGATTGCAGAGAGGTTTGCTATAGATACCTTGAGGTGAACTTGCTCATATGGTTTGTGTATGCTAGATGAGACTATTAATGATGTTTCCACAGGTTTGGACTCAATGGTGCTGATGTCTTGGAGAATGTGGCGTATGCTAGAGCTTATAACACGGATCACCAATCAAGGCTCTTGCTCGAAGCAGCCTCCATGATGGTAGAAACAAGGTGTGACAACAATTTATGATTTCCATTCTTTTGTCTTGTGCGTAGACTTTTGACAGTCATGACTTAAGGTCTGTTGTGAGCCTCTTAGTCCTACATATATGCTCGTTTATAGTTTGGTCAAGTGTACACATTTTTAGGTAAGACTAATTATCTAATTGACGTTGGTTCTACAGGTTTGCTCTCATGATAGTAGATAGTGCTACAGCCCTATACAGAACAGATTTCTCAGGAAGAGGTGAACTTTCAGCCCGTCAAATGCATCTTGCAAAGTTTCTCCGGAGCCTCCAGAAGTTAGCAGATGAGGTAAAAATGCTTACAGCTTCACTAATCCTAACACCATATACTTGGACCCCCTAGTTTAGCATTATTATTAATCAGGATTCACCCTCCGTATGCTGTGAGCGCAGTTTGGCGTAGCTGTTGTGATCACAAATCAAGTGGTTGCCCAAGTGGATGGTTCTGCAATCTTTGCCGGTCCTCAAATTAAGCCTATTGGTGGTAACATCATGGCTCATGCTTCCACTACAAGGTTTGTACTACTAGAAGAAATCAATTTTCCTTTAGCAATGAACATTACTAATGACTTATCTCTTCTTACGACAGGCTTGCTGTTAGGAAAGGAAGAGGCGAAGAGCGCATCTGTAAAGTGATAAGTTCTCCTTGTTTGGCCGAAGCAGAAGCACGGTTTCAGATCTCCCCGGAAGGTGTCACCGACGTCAAGGACTAATACACTTCTCGTGTTTTGTCTTGTTTGTTTTTATTTTTATTTTTATTTTTTCTTGGGGTAGCTTTATTGTAATAGATCTGCAAGGATCCCAGCAAAATGTCACAAACTTTGTATTTTCTTGTCTAAAGTTTGTGTTCAATTTTTGAACAACTTGCCAAGAGCTTGGAAATTTACAGGACCCTTTTTCCCTTTTTTTTTTTTTTGGGTTAATTCTCAAGAGTGAAAAAACGTGACTTCAAATTCGACCAATAAATGTTAAAAACAATATTTATTTAGATGAATTTAGCATAAATTATCCTATTGGTTGTTAAAAACAAGGTTTTAAAAGACATGGCAGGCGAGGACCTAGCGTCTAGGCGGCTAGGCGGGATCTAGATGGGCGTCTAGGTGGACTAGACAAATTTAATTAAATATATTATATTTCGTGTAAATAAGTGTATGATTTACTTAAAATATATATGATTTCATTATAAACTACAAAATGGAATAACATATATATTATGAGCTATTGGAACATAATGAAAACATGGAGAACAAATATATAATGTGTGTTCATTTAAGTATAAAATAAGTCTCTTACAATTTATTGAAAAAATAAAATGCAAAATGAAAATTATGTATTTTTTGTCTAAGTAAGTTGCAACCTAGGTGGATGTTTAAGCGGGTCTGGACGGGCTAGGTGGGTGCCTCAGTAGGTCTAGGCATCATTTCTTAATTTTCAAACGCTTATGCATTAATCGGAGCAGTGGCTAACGACCTAGATGAGACCTACACAGCGCTAGACGGAGATTTTTAGAATAGTGGTTCATCAACGTATTCAGTTGGAACCCAAAAAAAATTGATTCTGTTTGAGCGGTTTCAGTTATTTACCTGTCCGAGCGACATAAAAATCCAAAAGTAAAAAGGGCCAAAAAAAAAAAAAAAAAAAAAAAAAAAAAGAGGTAAAAAAGAAGCAAACAAGTTCGCACCGTTTCAACATTCAACTGTTTGTTAACCACCAAACGACGTCGTGGTAGTTCGAACAACATAAAAGCTGGGCGTTTAAATCTTTATCGTTGAAAAAGGAAGCGAGGGACTGGGTAAAAACTCAAGACTAAGAAAAGAGGGCGGAGGAGAGGAGGCGAATTGTGGAAGACGACGAAGGCTACTGCAACCATTGCCTGAAACGACGTCGTTGTGAGTTGAAGAAGATCGAGAATGGCGGCAAGCAAGCCGAGCGTTCCGAAATCTGGAGCCATTTCCAGGGGCTACAACTTCGCATCTCACTGGGAACAGGTGCTGCGTCTTCTTCTTCCTCCTCCTCATTGCCCTAGATTCAAAATTCTCCATGGAAACGACGCCGTTTTCTTCTACATCTGAGTTTTCTGCAATTTTCTCGCTTTAATTGCAACTATCTTGCTTTCAGATCGGATCGGATCCTCTCGATTTGAATTTTGATATATTGCTTTCTTTCCTCTGCAGAAAACTCCGTTAACGGAGCAGCAGCAAGCAGCCATTGCAACGCTCTCGCATTCCGTCGCGGAGCGGCCATTCCCTCCCAATTTGGCACAGGACCGCACCACAGGCCACCAGAATGGCCTGACTGTCTCCACCAAGGACAGCTCTTTTGGCTCAGAACACTCAGCCGCCATTGAAGCTGTTCTTGTCAATACGAATCAGGTACATTGTTGTCATCACATTCCGTTATCTATTCCAATTCGAAGGCTTTCTCACTGAAATTAGATTTTCTACTTGCAGTTTTACAAATGGTTTACAGATCTCGAAGCGGCCTTGAAGTCGGAGGTTAGTTATCGATTTCTTCCGACAAATACTGCTCCTTATGATGTAATTGAGTGTAAATACTTCTCATTGCACATAATTTTTTTACATTTTAGACAGAGGAGAAGTATCGACACTATGTAGACACTTTGACAGAACGCATTCAGACATGTGATGGCATACTCGGTCAGGTAATGGCGATATATATCTATCGGTGTTGAAGACATCTTTGTTTTACGTTGTTATGCTTGTTTGAGATAGCTGGTTTCATTCTGTGCAGGTCGATGACACCCTGGAGTTGTTTAATGAACTACAAGATCAGCATCAGGCAGTAGCAACAAAGACTAGAACTCTTCATGATGCATGCGACCGATTGGTGGATTTTCTTTCAATTGTTACCCTTTTTATTTCTTCCCACTTTCCTTGGTGTCAGGTTGAATTCATTGTTGTGGGGGCCTGGAAACTTATTTAAAACTTGATGTTTCCTCATTTTTCATTTGCAGTTAATAGAGAAGCAACGACTGATTGAATTTACGGAAGCACTCCGCAGTAAGCTCAACTACTTTGATGAATTGGAGAATGTAAGGTTTGAATCTACCTTACCTAGAGATATTATTTTGTTTGCTGAGATTGTGGTTTTGTTAAATATATGTCGTAATGCATGGATAAACTTTTGTTTTTGAACTAACAATTTAATTGATTCTTTTTCCAAATAGTCAACTTCTCCCTAGTCCCTAGTGTGAATTCTCCTTATCAGGCATTACTTTGTAGTGTTGTTCAAATTTACATTGAAGTTAATATACTTTGAAGCTTCATTCCAAGGATCTTACCTTCTTTTGTTTGTTCTGATATGTGAGAAAATATCATGATGCACAAACTGTATGAAATACATATAATATATATATATATATATGTGTGTGTAGTATAGTATAGTAGTAGTAGTAGTATATTCATCCCATAATTATATTGTATTCACGTTTAATTCTTCAACTGTGTGCAGATTACTACTAATTTTTATTCTCCAAACATGAATGTCCTACACGAGAACTTTCTCCCTCTTCTCAAACGCCTTGATGAGTGCATATCGTAAGTATCTTTTTTGTTACTAACTCTCTGCAATTCTATGTCTCAGACACTATTCAGTTAAAAACAATAAGGATATATTTATTGGATTAAAACTTACTGTTTTCAAACAATTTGTGCATACTTTAGGTATGTTGAAAGCAATCCACAATATGCAGAATCCAGTGTTTACCTGCTCAAATTTCGACAATTGCAGGTATGATTTGCAAGAGCGTTGATTAGGTGAATAGTATAGAATGGAGATTGTCATCTAGTAAGATTGGTTTTGACCTTCAGTAATATATAGTTTACTTGTTTTGGACAGTCTCGAGCCTTGGGAATGATTCGTTCTCATGTACTTTCAGTTCTCAAAGGTGCTTCTTCTCAGGTAATGTTACCTTATTGAACTGAGTTACCATTAACACATCGTAGTAGACTTCAGTCTTAATATGCATTAGTGTATATTACCTGGCTTTGAATTATGGCCACTGTCATCAGGTACAGGCAGCTATCCGGGGCAGTGGTGGCAATAACGCATCTGTTTCTGAGGGTGTAGAAGCATCCGTTATATATGTCCGTTTCAAGGCAGCAGCAAGTGAGGTAACATTGATGATTCTATTGAATTAGTTAAAATTTGATTAATGCATTTAACCAGCCAGGGTGTGAAAAGCTGAAAGCAAGATGTGTCTGGAAAGCATTTTTAGTTCTATCCTATTATTTGAATGCGGGCATGCAATTTTCTGCCTTAAGTTTTTAACTTCACACTCGTTTAAGTGTTGATGTCTAACAAATAGAATCTCTGCAGCTTAAGCCAGTGCTGGAGGAAATTGAAAGCAGAGCATCAAGGAAAGAATATACTCAGATCCTTACAGAATGCCACAAACTATATTGTGAACAGAGACTTTCCTTGGTGAGCTGATGAATTTTTTATTTATTTTTGAAAAGGATAATTAGTTGTTTACCATACTAATTTATTCCTTAATTTTATCACTTGTAAACCACCTTGTTAATGCATTTTTCAGGTGAGAGGTATAGTACATCAACGAATATCTGAATTTGCCAAGAAAGAGGCCTTGCCATCATTGACTAGATCTGGATGTGCATATCTAATGCAGGTAAGATGTAAATGTTACAAGGACATTCATTGAGGAAAGACTCCTTAAAAAGAATACAAGCGAAAGATTTGTCTATTGTAGAGTATAAAGTGAGGATGGGGTGATTGACCCTGTTCTCTTTAATGATAGTGGCAATATCTGTGATGTAAGATGTAATGTGATATGCAACTTATTCTCACGTATGAATCTGAGCTGCATACATTGTGAACATTTATGTTGTAGGACCACAAAGTTTCCATGGTAATTGAAACCACTATTCATTGCAGGTCTGCCAGCTAGAGCACCAACTGTTTGATCATTTTTTCCCATCTTCTGCAGAGGACGTTTCAAGTTTGGCTCCATTGATAGATCCTCTGTAGGTCCCATTATCTTTTCTTTTTAGTCATTTTCTCTCGTTTTCTGCATTCTCGAGAGGCTGACATGTAATAATGGGTTAAGCAATCTGTTTTAAATTGAATGTGCCAAAAGCGAATGAAGCTTGATTGGTTTGGTCCTTTCCACTTCATTCCTTGTTAGGCTTTTACATTGTAGGATGGGGGTTCGCTGGTTGATTGGTTTATGTGCATTTTAAACTATATAATAACCTCCTTTTGATGATAATTCATGCAGGTCCACATATTTATATGATACACTGCGGCCAAAACTTATTCATGAAACAAATGTTGATTTTCTTTGTGAACTTGTTGACATATTGAAAGTTGAAGTCCTAGGTGAACAGTTAAGTCGGAGGAGTGAATCATTAGCTGGTCTACGTCCTACATTAGAGAGAATTCTTGCCGATGTTCATGAGCGGTTAACTTTCCGTGCTCGAACACATATTCGTGATGAGGTGATCTCTATTCCTGAGAGTTCTCATTGCTTTTTGAGTAGTTACCTTTTTTCTTTATGTTCCTGTTAATCTTGTTTTCTTGACTAGTACCTTTTTCCTTTTTAAATTTCTTAATCTTGTTTTTCCAGATAGCAAATTATTTTCCTCTGGATGAAGACTTGGATTACCCTGCTAAGCTGGAAAGATCTGCAGCAGATCAACTTGAAACTACTTCTGTAACTTTTTTCCCATTTCCTTTTTTTAACTTTTATGGATGTCTGAGATAAATATTTGTTTATGCTGTCCGATGTGTATTTAGGTGTCAACATTGCTAGACCCAAACTTATAGGTTTATAGGACATCTCTACATAGGTTGAATAACTTTAATTTTCCATTATGTAAAGTCTTTAATGGCCTTGATGAATTATTCATTCATAGTCTGGTGAGATTGGTTGTTCACTTAACGGAATATCCACAACACAGAAACAAACTGTGTCCTGTTTTCGATACAAGTGATATTTGGGAGGTGAGAATAGAACATACTAAGATGCCATTTAGTGGCCTTAGAACTTATTCATCACTACTTTTGTTAAATATATCCTTTAATTTTGCAGCCTACCTGTAGGGACACTAGTATGCATTTGCCCATGTAACACGTTTCCAAGCTGGTTATTTGGGATTACTCGTGCACGATGGAATATCTTTTTTATAGAAGTTGGTGGCAAGTGGTTACACTATTGTTAGCTTGAGTTCTGCATCATTTCTGGTGATTTAATGTGCTCGCCTCGGATTGTTATATATAATTTGATCGATTTTCTCATCTTTCCTTATCTTTATCTTTGTCAAACACAGGCTGATGAAAACCTAGTTTTTAAAACATGGTATCCACCTCTAGAGAAAACAATATCTTGCCTTTCAAAGTTGTATCGCTGTTTAGAACCAGAAGTTTTTACTGGTTTAGCACAGGTATTTAAGCCTTAGCTCAGGTGTCAAACTTGTCTTGAATAAATTCCCTTCATATAAATTCTGTTAAAACATTTTTTTGTTTTTTTTTGGTATTCAGGAAGTAGTTGAAGTTTGTTCAGTATCTATCCAGGTGAGTTACTGAATATATACTGTCATATGCAGCGCATTTTGAAATTCTCTGTGCATAATTCCACTTTTCTTTTTGGGGTTACCTTGACTGTCATATTATCCCTGTTTATTAAGCTGATAGGATTTGTTTAGCATGGGCTTAATATGGTGACTAGCTTTTTCGGTGCTATCTTGATTGTTGTTTCTTTCATCTGCCAGAAAGCGGGCAAACTCATCACAAAGAGATCATCTCCAATGGATGGTCAGCTTTTCCTCTTAAAGCATCTTCTTATCTTAAGGGAGCAGGTGACTTTTCCTCCTATCTGCTGTTTATATCATGGGTAGTTATTCTTAAGGATGACTTGTTAATGCATCTATTTCGTCTTCCCAGATTGCGCCTTTCGATATTGAGTTTTCTGTCACACATAAGGAACTTGATTTCTCGCACTTGCTGGTTAGTTTTCTAACGCAAAAGTTCTCCTATTCAAATGCATTATCTAGTGTTTAGTAAAGTTCTATTATTGTTTGATATATCCTCTCGGTCTTCATAAACTTTATTTTTCAAATAAATCAGTTCTAGTATGGACAGTATTTCATTGACGAAGATATTTTGAATGTTGATTTGGTTTAGCAGTAAGCATTAAAAGTTACTTAAATGCCTGAAATTTGATGGAATGGAAATCTTAATATTTTTTAATCTCCTGGCAGGAGCATCTAAGACGAATTCTTAGAGGTCAAGCCTCTCTATCTGATTGGTCCAGGTCAACTTCACTAGCAAGAACCCTATCTCCCCGAGTTTTGGAAAGTCAAATAGATGCCAAAAAGGTTTGTCATTTTCCTTTTTAATTAATGTGTTCTTGGTTTATTTTTAGAGCATAACTTTAATCATTTTGTTTTCCGTTGCTGCTTTCGTTTCAATTATACTTTTCACTTTGGTTCATTTTCTGGGGATGCTTCATTGTATTATTCAAAAAACAATGAGGAGTTCATTATGTCGGTGACAAGTTCAATGTAATGTACTTGCAGGACTTGGAGAAAAGCCTGAAAACCACTGGTGAGGAGTTCATTATGTCAGTGACGAAGCTAGTTGTGGATCCTATGCTTTCATTTATTACCAAGGTTTGTGTTTGTCGTTTCCTCCTTTGGTAATATGGCTTTGTAATGTATTTTGGAGCAAATGAGAAACCAGACATGTAGATACAAGTACACAATTAAAAAAACCAAACAGAACATTAGAATAAATTGCTGAAATCCACATTAGACATGTCACATGTGAATAACTCATATACTTTACGTTGCCATAAACCCTTATCATTAAAAAAATGCTAACACTGTCTATACTGGTAGACTCCTATGGCATGTTGTTGAGGTTCCTAGGATGGATCAATGGATCCATAATTGAGTGCTCGTTATAACTTAAAATCCACAATGTCATTAAGGGTCCTGCCTTTACTAAATTTGGTCTCATTTGGATATGATTTCTCATGGATTCTTACATCTGTATTTCAAAAATTCGCTCATGTCTAAAAGGTTTTGATTGTGCTTTTTTGTAGGTCACAGCTGTGAAAGGTAGCCAGAATCAAAAGGTAGACTCTGTTATGGCCAAACCAATTAAAGATCATGCTTTTGCAACCCCAGATAAGGTGGCTGAACTTGTTCAAAAGGTATGCATATTTCTCGTTTTCTTGAGTGCGGTGGAGAGCCGTGTTAGGGAGGGCCATCTATATATTTGTCTGCTGGGGTTCGTGTTTTGCTCTCTCTATATATTTGATAACAGCTGGTTCTCATAATGTATTCTTGGACAGGTAGCTGCTGCAATTCAGCAAGAGTTGCCAATGGTAATGACAAAAATGAAGCTTTATTTGCAGAACCCGTCAACACGAACTATACTATTCAAAGCTATAAAGTGAGTACAGGAGTCACTCGTTGAAAATTTGGGGTCCTCAACATATACACCTGTGACAGATTAAGTTGATATTTTTACTTGATGACAGATCAGTTTGCCTTCCTTTTATAACTCGGTCCTGACAAGCTTTCTCTTTTCTCCTTTTCTGCAGGACAAATATTGTCGAAGCACATGTTCGAGTACAGACGCTGCTGAAGGACGAGTATTCAGCGGAAGAGGTACAAGGCATCATAAACATGCCTTCCATACAAGAACTACATGCACAACTTGATAAACTCCTTTAGAGTGTTTGTGAATCCATTGCCTCTTACCATATGCGTTGTTCTTATTTGCCGTGCGATTTAAATGTTATTATTCGTGGATTAGAGAAATCCTGCGATGTCGAAACAGTTTTATGAAACGGGAAATATATGTATCATTTTTTGTAACGGGTAATAAGCCAATGGCGGTCTTATAGGTTGTGTAGGATAGATTGCTCATGAGCAGTTTTTGTTCGATTTCAGTTTCTAGTTTTTGGTTCAGCGAAGCACAATTTGTATTTTGAAAACAGGTCATAATCTATATCAGAATATGCTATTTGCAATTGGGAAATATATGTTACTCCAAATTTGGTTTTGCTGAAATAATCCTTAAATTATTACCGAGTGAAAATTAGGCCTCTAAATTTTATTTATTTATTTATAATTTTTTTTGGAAAACTAGACCTTGAATTTATTAAACTGCCAATTTCCTTCATCCGTAAGATTTGATGAAGATTCAAAGATATTTTTCAATTTTTCGTTAACTTAAGTCAGCTGACTTGTATGTGATATTTTGAAGGTAGGTTGGCAGTTTATAATGAGAGGGTAAATTGACAATTACATTTAAAGCCTATTTGCAATGGTAAGGATTTATGGACAAAAAAATGACAGCAGCACCCTTTAAAGTGCGTCATGTGCAAGTCACATTGCTTAAATTGACGGAGGATTAGATGCAATAACTTTGAATCTAACAAAGAAGGAGATCAATAGTTTCTAATAGTTTAGAACATAATTTTCACTCGGGTAATAATCGAAGGGCTCTTTACCTCTTTATACCTCTTATGAAGAACGAAAAAAAAAAGACTTTTGAATAAAGATTACAGAGCAAGTAAGAGAGAGAATGATAAAAAGAATTGAGCATTCTGCTTTATAGCTTTGCATTGGACATTATTCCATTCAACTCACATCTTCAAGTATACAAGTAAAAGTTATTCAGCTAAAATCTTCACACATAGAGAGGCTAGAGCACAGTTTCAGGTCGGATCTTGCGCATTTTCTTCACCAACGTCAGATTGCGACCCGCTTGGAACGATCGTTAGGGGAGACCACTGATCGGGTACCATGAGGAAATAAGTTGTCATAGCTTTCCTGAATCGTTTCTTGTATTGCTGGGGAGAAATCACGGTTGGAGACGTGTTCTTGGCTCCGCCGAGAATTCCTGAGGTCTTCACCCAAGTTTCAAGGTGCTTGTCCCATGTGTATTGCCTCATAAAATCTATGATCCCCAGAACTAGCTCATCCTTTTCCTCGTCCATGCCGACCAGTAACGAGTAGTCCATGACATCTATCGACTGTAGCAAAATAGATGACAAGATGTTAGTAAACAACGGATGCCATGATAATCACACCCCAAAATCTAATCAATCCGCCTCAAAAACAATCGCACAGGATTTTTGGTGGGAGGTGGCGACGAATAGAATACATGCATTCTTCTCTGCACACTGCATCGACTGGTGCAGGGTAGTACCGTAGTATGATATGTGTGCCATGCCATTCAAGAAATTGCGCCAATTCGTAAAATAGTTTTTGTTAAAATCTTTGTGCACACAGAATTTTCCGATTGGAAAACAATAGGGTTACTGAGGAACATTAAGGCGGAAACAGGGAGTTAAAAATCGGACTTACAGCAAGGAATGCAGTATCATTCCAGACAGCCCTCTCTAGTAGCCGCTTTGCCTTGTTCCCCACAAAAATTGGAGAAGTTGGCATTGCTTCAATCAGATTCTGGTCGAGTAGAACTTTATTGCTCCCACTTGTATCTGGATTATAACGCGATCGAGAAGATCCTTTCAGATCATAAAGCCGCGTGACATTCCGTCTAAATAATAAATTCTCCATTACTAAAACATCCATCTTGGACTCTTTCCCTGCTTTACCATGCTTTGACGAAACCTTCAAGACAAAAGAGAAATGAAAAATTGGGTCAGACTTACAACTGAAAAGTTATGTATCAGGCCTCTTAAGAAAAACGTTAAGCGTTTTAGTGAGAGCAAGAGAAACGAAGAATACCTGATAAATACCCAGGATCTTTGCCAGGCAAGTTGGGCTTTTAGAACTGATTGACTCAGACAAATACTTGAAATAAGACGGTGCAAACTTGATAAATGATTCCAGCTCTGTCTTTGTAACTTGTTTGATGATAAACCGATCATCCAAGGTTTTTGCAAAGAAAACGTTGCTCTTGCCACCCTGGGCGCCCCACTTCTTACAACGGCTAAGAGATCGCACGAAATCTATTTCAGAAGGGCAACACGTCCTCCTTAAAGCCTCAAACCTCGTTGCGTAGTAACATGTCACTGTATACTTCACCTTCCCAAGGGGGCCACCAGTCTGTAAAAGAAACTCTAGCATGAACGTCCTTTGACAAAAGTGAGTCCAAAGCTTGAGAGCTCCGTGACTGTGACACAGATAACATGCCCTCATCAGAAGAACCAAGATTTCTGTAGGTCTCAGAAAGCGACTCATCAAAAGAGCTAAGTGAGAGAAGATTTGCGGAATCAAAAAGAGGTAATGAGACTGAACTATCCAGAGCATCTCTTGGTCTCTCAGACTCGGAAATCTGCAAATGGTAATCTGACGAGACAAGTGCATATGCAATAACACTAGTGGGTTCATCGTCAAAAACAGGGATGACACTGTCATTAACACCAATGGGCAGTAACAGTCTGGCACCGCTTTGCCTTTCCAATTCCCGAAACATTGAAACATTGACGGGATTGTATTCACCAATGATGATCTTTTGAGAATTAGAGGAATAATTTTTGTCAAACACCTTGAGAGATTTAGAGCTAAGAGAATGAGTTGGAGCAGTTGCCTTTACCCCAGCTTGGTCAACAGCACAATTTTGCAAATCTGAATTCGATTCAACTTTTCTCAACACAGTTGCAGAATTTACCAAGGTTGAATCCGGTAGAGAGTATTCATTCTCTTTAGGTATCGTACTTGTTGGGTGACTTTCACCAGTCCAAGCCGCATCAAGGGTATCAGATAAATTCGCCACTACTGGACTCTCGTTCCCTTCTGAGAGGGTCCTTCGTACATTTGTTCCAGATTCCAATGGATCAGATTTATCAATGGAATTGTCAGAGGAGGATGTGAAATTTTTTGCCTCATTACTATGATTCGGATCCTGAACCATTTCATTTTTATTCTGCTCCCCTCCAGGCTGGCTAAAGCTGCCAACATCTCCTCCTTGATAAATACTTACATCAGGCTTTGTTTCCCGAAGAGAGGAATCACTACTACTTAATCCTTTACCTGGCATGGAGTTTATATTTGTGTCGACAAGCTTCTCCGTAGAACTGATAGGTTTCTCCTTGAGTTTTGGAAGGGAACTGCTCAAACCTTCCTGGAAACTCTTTTTACTTAAACTGGCAGCCTGAATTAGGCGTTGATCCCAAATGTAAGAGTGAAAAAGCAACTGCCTCCTTAATCTATTGATCTCGAGAATATCAATTGCAGGCTGGCCAAACTTCACCTCCTTATGCATCATTTTTTGTAATGATTCCTAAACAATGTCATGTCGCAATTGAGATACCAAATAATGCAAACATATAACTTCCTTCTCCAACAGATGAAAAAAAAATAAACAACGCATGTAGAAAGGGGGTGTGATTCCTGTGAACTACCTCAAAGTCTTCTCTTTCCTTTTGAAGCATCTCTTCAAGTTCTACAATTTGACTTGATTCCGGTGCTTTCTTACCACCATCCGCTGTCCCTGAAATTGGTCTCTTCTCCAGAATCTGATTAAGAGCATTGCGCAATTCAGTAAAGAGAAGCTCTGCCCGATGACCCACCTAGTAAAACAAGATCAATAATCTCATAAGCGTTGATAAATTTAGAATCACCTGCTACTTTGAGATTAAAAATAAAAGATAATAAACTCACCTCGTCAGCTTCTTTGTGTATCCATTCCTGATTATCATTGTGAAATTCGAGTTTTTGTGGTGGAAGATAAACAGAATGAACGTGAATGGAGGAATAGCTGAAGCAAGCAACCATTCTTCCGAAACTGTACATGTAAGAACAATAGCATAAGAAGATAATAACATAGTGATAAAACAGCATATGCTTTTCTCTGAAATTAAACAACACGAAGAAAGAAGGTAAACTGAGGTTGGTGCAAAAGTTAGCAGTTCATAAGTGAAAATGCATACCCATAAAACCGAAGACAATCTCTGTGAAGGGAATGACCGCAAGTTGCAACTCTGTTTGCAGCTGCATGATTTGAAAAGCTTAACTCCAAAAACTTCCCAAATGACAAACCCCAAGCAGCATCTGACATGACTACTCTTCGAGTTGCAGGAGGGAAGCCATTGGTTCGAGGACATTTCAAGCACCTGTGCCACATCCAAATTTTTCCTTCCCTTTCCCCTGGTAGCAAAATCTCTGGGAGCTTCTTAACGGATATTGTAAGGCTCCCTTGTCTATGAGTATAACAATGAACATGTGCTTCTGATGGCATCCCACATGAATGACAAAGGTAATTCTGATAAAGAAGTAATGACAACTTCATCTTATGAGATTGCTGACGAAAAATCTGTCCGCATAAAATTAGCAAAAACAAAAGGTAATGATTGAAAATAAAAATACCTGATCAAACAGATGATCTCGTAAGAACCTCCCCAAAGGCTTATCAAAACTTCCGTAATATTTGATTCGACACAGATGGGACCGTTCACACACAGTTCCCTTCCACACACAACGTGTTGACAGGGAAACCAAAATGCTTTGGTGGTCAGAAGGTGAGGGCAGAAACTCTTCCTTTGAAGATCGTACCTCCTCATTCTGATTATCACTATGATGTTTTATGGACGTGAATTCTGGAGTCTCACCAAGAGTTGCAGCTAAAGCACCGCCAGCATGTCCTAATGCCTCTGAGGTGGCAAGAGAATTAGAGATTAAACCATTGTTGACCAAAGCTTCCCCAGCCTGAGCTGAATTGTCCAGGCAAGAATCTTCAGAACCCACATCAATTTTATTTTCAGAGGCACATATTGAGGGGAGCTCTTTACTATAGGATTCTGTGATATCCTCTTGGGGAAGAGACAAGGAAGTAAAGAGAGATCTAGATTCTCTAGAGCTCGAAGCATGTTCTATGAGAAAAGCTTGAGAACAAGCTTTAGATGAGCAAATTGAATCGGCACCTTGCGGGTTCAAAATAGGGCCACTAGTGGTAGATGAATTGCTATCTATAATTAACCCTTGATTAGATTTCTGTAGCTCACTGCTAGCATCGGGACCCTGAGGCTTGCTAGCTGGTGGGACACTAAAACCAGGTATGGTGGAAATAGACCTGTCAACACTTGATGGTTTATCGGGTAATGCAACAGTAATCGCAGACTTCAAGGGAAGTTCTGGAAGTGAAGCACCTTCATCAGCTAAAAATGAAGTCTCCAGAGCCAAGTGATAAGCAGCAAAAACTCCATATTGGACAACATGTTTCACCTTCTTCAACTCATCCCCATTGGCACCGTGGAGCATTATCTGAAACAAATCCAATCCTTCTTAACACATGACTTTTTGGGTTTAAACAAAATACATAGTAAAGGGAATTATTAAAGTAGTTAATACAAAAAATGTTATAACAGTCATGCAAATGCCCCCAATCCACCAGTCCAAGCTAAGAACAACTCCGAATGAAGATATCCTTGATCAGCGGCCTCATTAACCTGATTACAATTCCATTGTCTTTGCTATTTCTTTTGTTCTCCCACCATGTTAATAAGTGAAAATACAAATAACAATAAGTCCTAGCCTAAAAATTTGACAAGACACCAAAATGTGCCAGTTAATGCCCAACAAAGTCTGTGTTGATGTGTATATATTCAGGACTTACGGTAACACCCAAGGGCTTCGGGCAACCTTCGAAGAACATCAGAGTCTTTGTCAATTTCTTCCCACCTTGCCCAGCACTGCCATGCACTTCATGAAACTTCTTCACATTGAACATGTCACAAAACCCTAGTTTTGGTGATGTGAGATGATCTATTGAAGGGACTATCTGTGCCCCAGTGCAGCGGGCTATTCGCTCTAAAAGTGGCCTCTTAATATTCAGAACAAGTGAGATGTCTTTCGCAAGAAGGTAATCTTGAGCATACCGAGATACAGACTTCTCCACCAAAAGGACATTAGGGTGATGCGAGTCTATCTTTGCAACTGCCATTTTCAGATGATCCATTTCCTAAAAAAGGGATAGTCCATCAGAAGAAGAAACATCCAAGATTACTAAATCAATACAAAAGATAACTGCGTGATAGAACACATATGCAGGGTTTAATCGCTTATCAAAATCCTACAAATTCACAGCTCTAACTTTTAACACAAATAAACGGAAAAGGTAAAAAGAACCTGCTGCAACAACGTATCAAAACTTGACAAGAGGTTTGAAACACGCTGATATTCCAAAGCTCCTCCAAGGATTAAAAAGCGTGGTTTTTCTTTTTGTGATGTCATTCGCCGATGAGCCACATTTTTCTTACAAACAACTCCTTTTACCACCATACTGAACAAAATGAAATGAAAAACTGTCAAACAACTAATGGCTTGCATAATTTTTGCATTAACAGAACATAGATATAATATAAAAGTTTAGGAACCATTCTAAATTTGGTTTGCTGAAATAATACTGCACAGGAATATGCCTCACACTGCACTGAATGGTGAAAGAATTAACTTTAGATAAAAAATTTACCTATCAATTCGACGCCCGCAAGCTATACATTTAACCTTCACGTATCCCCCAGGGTCCATTCCTCCACCCTTGCTCGTATCTGGCTTGAGAAGCATGGCAGCTTCCCAAGACAACGAAGTAATTATGTCCAACCAGCTCTCATTGTTGCCTTCATCACCCCGTGGTAGGTTTTCAACCTGCAAAAGCTGAGATACCAAAGCCCTAAAATGACCTTCCACCACATTCTTCATTGCCTTCCTGTGCTCCTCAATTGATTTCTCCCTCGTACGACACTCCCCATTACCAAAGCCATTTGAAGAACCCAGATATCCCCACTCCCCTGCACCACCACCATCATAATCGTCGTCATCAAATAAGACAGCTTCTCTCTCATCTTCTTCATCCTCAGGCTCCGGAGGGAGCCAAAGTAGCCCATTGTTCTCGAAATCCACAGGTTCGGTATTCGTGCTTTGCAGGTCATATGGAGAAGTTCCAAATTCATCATCGTTATCGTGTTCATATTGATCTTCCTCAATTTTCTGAATTCCCACTACATCCTGTGTATCAAAACTCCCAGGTAAGAAGGAACTCGTGTTATCTCCATCAAGATGCACATTCTGGGGTCCATAGACGCTAGCAAATTCCTCGATAGTGACTGCACCATAATAGTCATTGCCATGAGAGAAATGACTTGGTTCTGAATCTAAACGATAAACTCCATAGTCATCATCCTCGTCATCACTCCTGGTATCAGATGATAAGTAAAAACAAGCAATGGATTACCTTATAAAGAGCCAAATATAAGGATATGAGATATGAGATCTTGAATGAATAATCATGGTTAGAAACATAAACGCAAAATTCATTTATATGACCCGACATGTATCGCAGACTCACACGCAACATTAACATTGAATGAAGAAAGAATGACCTGCAAAAAATATTTCATGAAAACATAAACTCTTTATTCACTTTCCAATCCACGATTTGTATTCTTTATTCACGCGTACACAAATACCTTACAATGACACTTGAAAACTTATGTGAAACTAAAGAAGATAATGCTCTATCAATTTGTGAAGTACACCAAAAAAGTATTCAGTGAGAGCAAGAGATACCTGTTCATACAAAAGCCATATAGATTTGGAGACGGCTCGGCCATGGCTACATCAGAACTAATGCTCGTCTGCGATGTCACATTGTCTGGCTGTACCGGAACTGAATAAATTTCGGAAGATGATTGACTAGGGCTCTGACCAGAACTATATGGCACACGCTGGTAAGGTCCAGTCGAATAAGGGGTAGAACCAACAGTGCTGCTGCTGCTGTGGCAGGTGCAGCTGGACTTGGTGCTTGCCAAACTTGTCACGGATGGTGATGGACTGAGACCAGGGCTGGCTGCGGGGGTGGCAGCATTATCGGGTGCGGCTACCGCTTGCTCCCATTGCTCGAAGCAATAATTACAGACCCTAATCCGCTCCCAATCTTCCCTTCCAACCCTTGGCTCATCAGATGCCGCAGGAATAGAGTTTGCAGTACACTTGGCACAGAAAACTCGGCCACAAAGTCGACAATGATGCCTTCGGTTAAATATTGTGAACTGAGAATCACAGTCATAACATACCCTACAGCTCTGATCAGGCATCCAAAAGTCCCTGGACACATTGGGCGGCTCGGACCTCCTGGGGATCCAAGACTTGAATACGTCAACTAACTCGGATAGTTTGTTGTCGGGGCTGCCCATCGACAACTACCCCACCGGAGCCCTCTCATGATGACACTGTCATAACTGTATGCTCTCCCTAAACAGAATTGCAACTAAATCACCTGCTAACAAATAGAATCCAAATAAGCAAAAAAATTGAAAAAACGCCAAAACCCATCAAAGCTCTACGAATTTGGAACTCAAGAGCTCATCGAAACTGAAATGCACGCATACAAAATGCCGTCCGAACTCATAATTCAATCACAATCACAAAATTGAATTCAAAAACACAAAATTCAAGCTGAGAGTTCAAGAAAGCATCAATCTTTCCAGCTAGCAACAGGGTTGCATGCAAAAAAACACAACTTTAAGCTTCATTTCTCATGGTATACAAGAAAAGCAGCAAAATTTTACCAAAATTAAAAGTTGGAAGCAGCAAATTCAAAACCCCATTTGGCCAAAGTCCCCAAATTTAAGTGCTTTCGCAAATTTAAGAGCTTTTGCCAATTGGGTTTCTGAGAGATCACCAGAAACTCCCAGAACCTGAATCCTCCACAAGCAAAAGTGCTTTTCTTTCTTCTTCAATTGCAATACGTCTCTGTGCAAAATTGCCCCAAAAACCAAAACCCTATTACAATCAAACCAGAAGGCACAGAATCTCCGACAGACCCCACCAGAAACAGTAAGGCCGTCTTATATGCAGAATATTTGCAATTTTATATGGGTTCTATTTTCGGAATAAAATTGTTCATACAACAGCAAACCTGTTGTATTGTATTATCTGTAACAATTATGTTATATTTTATAAAAAAATAAATATTATAGAAGCCAAGCCACACAAAAAAGGTTATTAAAAAGCAGGAAAGACACGGAAAGGTCGAAACGTCAACCGCCACCTGTAACTGTAATTCCCGCATTGTTGCCTCCGACTGCACGTTACTTACTCTACAAAGACCACCGATTTATTAAATGATTTCTTAGTGTATTTACATCACCGCCCCCACGCGGTCGTACGCCCGATTTTATTTTTGTTATATGAATTTAAATTTTCACACATAGTTTAAAATTTAAATTCATCAATCGATGACAAACAGAATGATGGGTTATTGAAGAAAGGTGAGCGATTTATTGAAGACTGGTGAGCAAAGTTATTTCCTTTTTCACGACAATTTCAACTTACGTTCCACTTTAATTTTTATTTCTCAATTTTATTTTAACTACAAACATATCTAAACTTAACATCATATAAACTTTGACAATTTGTAAATAAAACTTTTTTATTTATGAAATAATATTATTTTTTTTATTTTTAGTTTTATTCTCCATGCTGAGTGTTGAGTGCTCACCTTTTTCTTTTGTAGTAAATAATTATCATGAGACATGATAATTCATAGAAATTATCTAGTAGTAGTAGGAGTGCATGTGAAGATAAAAGGATAATGTCGAATTAAATCTAAGGGACATGAATAAAGATTTAACAAAGAGATATCAAATCTTAGAAAGTTTTCAAAATTGTGTGGATAACTTCAATTATTGAGTTTGATTTTTCAAAAAAAAAAAAAAAAAAGGAATACTAAAGGATAAGTATTTGAATCAATGACCTCGCAATGAAAAGGAAGACAAATGACATAAGAATTAGTTTGCGTGTGTGAGTTAGGTCAGTTAGTTAAATGACTTAAGAATTAGTTTACAGATGTGAGTTAGGTCAGTTGATCAAGGTAGTGTACCGTTCATTTCTTTTAGTTTTTACAATTACAATCGAATACCCCTTCATTGATTAGAATAGTTCAAAACATATATCATCTTGTGGAAAAAACTTTATTTAGCAAGGGCACGTGATTGAACTGATCCAATGTTTCCAAGTCAAGTAGTTCCATGTGATGAAAGTACTAATCTCTACCGACCATGTTCCACAAAACAAAACAAAAGCCTCAGAAATTGGTTTTTTTATATTTTATTTTTAATTTAAAAACAAAGGTCATCGAAACAGAAAAAATAAAATAAAATTCATGAAGTAGTAACTAATCCAATTTGTTATTGTGAGCAACACCGGCAAAACTGGTTTTCTTCTTCTGCCAATCATCAGAAACAGGAGTTGATGGTGATGAAGACAATTCCTTTCCTGTGGAAATGGCATCAGCAAGTGCAACTGGCATGAGGCGGAAACTTTTGCTTTTGAGATGCTGCATTGCCTTGTTCGCGTCCGATTCCATCAGCCTCACTGCTTGTTCTAAAGCAGTTTCGTCGAAGGAAATGTCAGCTTCTTGACCGATTGATGGCAACTGCGGCAAACCATTCTTAACCTGACATAGATTCACTTGTTACAAAAAATCATCGAGTTTGTTCTTATTTCTTAGCACACAAGAAAATCTGGAGCGGTTCCTTTTTTAGGGTGTATGAGGTCTTTTTCAGTTTCTTAGTAATAATGAACGACGGTATTATGCCTAATGTTTACGAGTAGTAAATAAGAGAATACTAAAGACTCAAGGCGTAGAATTTCTCGATTATGAAATTATGATACAAGGTACCTATTATAAGTAAATTGGACCAAAGCACCTTAAGCTACATAGAGAGAGGGGGCTTAGCACCTTAGTTTGACAGCCTTTACTGTCTGTGATGAGAGGGACAACTGCCCCTGCTGCCCCAATTTTGCTCATGCTTAGTTCGTGCAAATCGTTATATCGAGCACTAAATTATGATATCGGTTCTTCTTACAGTGATTCGTGCAAATTTTCCTACCAAATTTGAGTAAATCACCATCTTGTTCAATAAAAAACAAAAATGTAACATTCATATAGCAAGTGAATATTTCGGAAAACTGAATTTTTTTATGACTGAAGCACAGAATCGAAAATGTGAGTGAAAGTTCTCCATCATACCTTTACTTGGAGCTGAAGAAGTCTGACATACTCAATGATTTCATCAAGCATATATGCCTTGTCGGTCTGTAAAATCATGAATGATATCAGTACGTCTCTAAATCCAACCGGAATTGATTACACATGACGTATTTCAGCGTGAAACAGAAGAGCTTACCTTGTTAGAATTTGGCACAAGTTCTTGCAGCTTCTTCATCCTATCAGCAATTTTTTCTCTCCGAAGCTGCAAATAAAGTGATGATGAAATTTGACGTATTTCAGATCCACAACATGCCCAAGATGGTATTTCCTTCACATCGACATCTGACCACGATGAGGAACCGAAAATTTGATTAATGTACTTGTCCATCATCAACAGGAACGGCTCTTCTTCTTCTTCTTTTTCTTCTCCCTTTTGGTTTGTTGAGCCTACAAAGAACTTCTGGCCATTTGAAGCTGGCTCCACCTAAAACTTCATGAAAAGTGGAGATGAATCTGCTTAAAGACTTGGCTGCTGCAGATGAATTTAACAGTCACACATGGTTTAAAAATTAAACAACTTTGTAATAAAGTGTCGAAAGAACTTAAAACGTAACCCCAATCATAGATTCGAGCAACCAACACACAGATTTATGAAAAACTTTGCATCACACACACACACACAAGAGAAATCAGTAACCACAAGTGTGATGCCTCATTCGCACTCAACTCAATACAGAGACTACTGCATAAGAGAAGTTGCAAGGATCTCGTAGTTCAAAATGGTGAAGAGCGTTTACCTTAACCGAAGTCCTATGTTCAAATCCTCTTTTTTCGATATCACTTGTATAAAAAAGAACATAGAAAAGAAGCCAAGATAGGAGAAGCAGCAGTTTTAAGCAGTAATGTATGTGCATTACTGGCTCAAATATTTTCCATGCCCCCTGTTTTTTGCTGGTCAGGGATATTTTAGTAATTCAATTACTAGCTCAAATATGTATGTGCATTGCTTGTTGAGGTCGATTTAGTTCGGCTTCAATCAAAATCAAAATCTGGAGAAAACTTCGAGTGTTACAATATGAGTGGACGACTAAACGTATAGTATAGCATTGAAACGGACAACACTAGGACATATCGATCTTTGATCATTTTGTATGTTTTTCTGCATGATTTGCAGTGGAAAACGAGATTGAGTTTTGATGGACCAAATGGAGGGTCGCCTTGGGAGTTAACTACATTCAACTTGGTGGTGTCGCTAAATACCAAAGGGCTGATGAGTATGCAACCGGAGAAATATCCTCATCACCTTCCCTTCGCGTGACTTGATAGGGTGATGGGGAGAGGATGGGAGAGGATGGAAACACCTGAAAGTTTACAACTGCTTAGAAGTTAAGAGTGAATTGAAGAGATGTCCAAACCGAAAACTCACTGGAACTACCAAAATTGTGAAGTATAAGAGCATGGAGATATGGACGATTATAACCCCATCTCTGTCCCATGGAAAACCTTGGCCGTCCTAGAAGATGAAGATACACAAAGTGGAACTTATCTGATGATTTTCAAATATGTCTAACCAAAAATCTTTGAAGTAAATTATGTTGAAATGCATTCTAATAAGAAAGCAAATATGTAAAGTTTCAAGCCACTTGTTTATTTATCAACAAATGTCTGCAATGCAGATTTGTGTTGGTTTAAACCGTCTTCTGGCGCTCTAAAACTTTCTTCGATAGACATTGATAAATTACAACACTTGGAAGTACATTTTAGAGCAAGTCAACTCCTGTTACTCCTGCGACAATTGTGGGCATGATTGTTGCTCATAAGGTCTCCACAGTTGTAGCAGAATGCAGTTCTGCACCTGTAATCAACACCAATAAGCAGAAATTCAAAGTGCATTCAAGAATTTACTGAAAGAAACAAGTTGAAATAGTGTTGCGTAATTTGTAATTACAGGTCAAATGTTGGCAGAGCAATGGGGTGTGCCTATATCAATCTCTAAAAAGTGGAATACTTGTCCGTATATATGCGGTAAATTTAAATCTTAGTTAATAGACTGGTCATTTAAACGAAGAAAATTCAAGTTTAAATTTTGCACCTAAAAGAACTGGGAAGTTCTGATCTGAATTTAAGAAAGGATTGACGTCGCATGTCATTCTTTTGAACGTAATCAAACAGTAACGCTTCAAATGAAGCTGAGCAGAGAAACTATGCCAGTTATTCTGTCCATCTACCGTCACAGTTGTGTTCACTCTTTTCACAAATCTAATAAAATGTATCAAGTCATGGCAGCTTATATCTACATACTCCCTCATCAGAACTCCAGACTACTCATTGCGCAGGCCAATTTGAAGAGCAAAGACAAAGGATTCTACAGATGGGAAATTAGCTCAAACTGCCTTGTTATTTGAGAATATAACCTTACCGGAGGTTCCAGAATGCCAACAATTCCTCCAACTAGGGATTCGTTATTGTATTGTAAAGGTACTCAAGGGTAGATGGTTTCCAATGACAACGACAAAGGTAGATGGTTTTCAATCATGTAAATTTCGGGGTGTCAGCAATTGCTGTTTTTAGAGGTTCAATGAGAGAAATAAGCAAGAAATCAACTTTATATTGTTGGTGCTTTTATATAAAATTTTGTGCAAATGATATGCGTATATGCCGCCTGAAGTGTACTAATTGGTTTGGTTCATCCAATGCAGCTTCCCTCATCTCTGGTTCTTATCTAACTTTAAACAATAACGAGCAGAACACGATAACATAATCAGCCTCAGAAGATTTACACAACAAACAAGGAAGGCAAAGCAATCCAATTCCAAGTGATTCGATTATATCAGAAGCAAACAATGAAATTTTTGCTGCAAATGAATAACCAAGTAGTAATTCCAACAAACAATTGAAGAAACATAGCAGACAAAAACTAACCTGCACATCATGAACATGCAACCCACCGATTTTTCCACAAAGAACCTACAGTTGGGGCATCTTGGCCATTGTTTCTCCTTCGCAAGGTTCATCAACATGATATCCTCCTTATTCAACCTTACAAACTCCTCGCAATCAATCCCCTCGTGCCAAGGAACCTTACAATGAGCACAGAACATTCTCCAGCAATTAGGACACTCCGATTGCCTCACAACCTCTGATCCATCATCAATCAACATTGCAGAGCAATCCTTATAGGGGCAGTAAAATTTCTCTGACCCAAGAATCACAGCCTCACACATAGCAGTTCCCCAGCGATCAAACACCTCCCGAGGCAGAATCGGCCGGCAATACTCGGGTTCCAGCAGCCCTATGCAATCAGGAACTGGGCACCTAATGCTGGTAATGTTCTCTTGAAGCTTTGAGGCCACGTACTTAACCATACAGTCAGTACAGTAACCATGGCTGCAGTTTTCGATCCGAAACAACTCGATTCCCGACTTGTGATCGACGCATATTTCACAAACGAAATCTGGGACACTTTTTGAATTTGAAGATTGCCCAGATTCAGTCACGGAAAAATCAGAAAAGGTTTTTTTTCTTCGCTTTCCGAAGGGGGTGTTGGATGGTTTGAACCTAAGAATTCTGAGCTCGTCGTCGCCGTCGTAGAAGTCTAGGGTTTCTTCAGAGAGGTCGATAAAGTTACTTCCTTCGGTGGGCTTGGGAGCTGATTTGAGCAGAGAAGCCGTGATCGATCGGAGGTCTCCGTCGCCGTCGCCGTCGTCGTCGTCGACGTTGATGGGGATGGTTGAGGGATTCCGCGAAGTGGGTGTGAAGCTGAAAGCGTTGTCTTCCATGTCGAAATTGGGGATGTGAGAGTGAGACGACAGTGGGTTCTCCATCTTTAGCTTCTTCTCATTGGCTGTCAGCGTCACTAACAGAGACCGACGCTTTTGGATGCTCCGCCTCTCTCTCCAATTTCACTTTCCTCCCCTTCCTTACTGTACACGCTATTTCGGAAAATATTTCGAGATACGTTTGATCTTTGGACTCATTTTGCATTATAAAATATAGAACTTCGATCGATTTATATTTTAGTCAGATTGATTGTTTGATCCATCAACCATAGATTCAAATAAGGCATTATCTCACTTATTAATGACGTCATTTAAAAGGATAAGATGACAACTACGCATACTAGATGTACAGTAAAAATGGGTACAACAGAAAGAGAATGAACGTTCATTTGATCTTAATCCTTGTGGAGTGAAAAATGGACTGAACTAGATGAACCTCTGATCATATAAAATGTACATTACTATACGTAAATTTTGGCACATAGTATACATCAGTACTCCAATGCACTTCTCCATCAGAATTAGAATAAATATGTTTTTGAACCCTCTTTAAAATCTAAAGTATATGCTCCAGTACGAATCTCAGCAATCATTTATTCTGGATTATGCATCTATATTATATATATAGAATAGATAGACTTATAGATTCACACCCAATGTTGAATGAGTTTTTGAGATGAATTTCTTCATCACACGTCACACACAAATGTTGGATCAATATAAATATCAACATCATGTTCATGTTGCTTATTTTTCTTTTTTCTTTTTTGTATGTAGTACTGTGTGTTTGGTGATAGAGGAGGGGATGTGCTTAACCTTACCCCTTAATTTATGTGTTCTCCTGTGAAAATTTTGCTGCCAAACTCAACTCCTGTGCCCATATCTCTCTCTCTCTCTGTGTAGGTTAGATTCTGGTGGAACACCAACTTCATTCTACACACAATTGGAGAATTCATCATCGGTAAGGAATCAAAGTAATTTTCCTTTGGGGTGCATTTGGTGCGTACTGATCTTGCATCTAACCCGACTGAAAGGATTGGTTTGAATTTATGAAAAACTTTGCAGCAAGAAATTAGAAGAACGTCCTCTAAATAGCAGCTAAACTTAACTTACGGATTAACATATTGATCACATTATCTTGCATCTAACCCGCCTGATAGGATTGGTTTTGAAGCGCGACAACGGAACATGCACAAAAGAGAAGTTGCAAGGAACTTGTAGCCCAAATGGGAAAAGAGTTTACCTTAACCAAAGTCCTCTTGTTCAAAATCTCCCTTCGTCGATATCTCTTGTATAAAAAAGAATATAGAAAAGAAGCCACGGGAGTAGAAGCAGCAGTTAAAAGCAGTAATGGGCAACCAAAAGAAGAGAAATAATTTTAAGACTCGCAAACTACAACAGAAACGGCCGTTGTAGGCTTTTACAAATCAAGAGTATATTACCCTTTTGTGCATTGGTGTCAACCAGAGATTGGTCCATGTCACCATGATTTCAAAAAAAAATTTCTGTTGACTGTAGAACGTTACAGATATTTCAATGAGCTTTAAAAAATGCCGCGAAGTTGGCTCCAAAATCTCTCCAACCGATGCATGCATGCAGATGGAGCGCAGCAAATATAGGGCATTCTGGTAATTTTGGCGGTGACAAGTGATAATCCGGCCCAGTTAACGCGGAGGGGCTTCGGTTCCTTAGGTTGTAGTGGGAGGTTCTTCCTTCACCACCTGCTTTTTGACCAAAACAAACCTTTTCCATGCCCCACTGATTTTCGTTGGTGAGGTCGATTTAGTTGGGCTTCAATCAAATCAAAATTTGGAGAAACGTGTAGTATTGAAACAGAGAGCACTTACAAATGTCATTGATCATTTTGTATGTTTTTGGCAAGATTTGCCGTTGAAAACGAGACTGAGTTTTGATGGACCAAATGGAGGGTCGTCGTGAGAGTTGACTACATTCAGCTTGGTGTCGTCGCTAAATACCAATGGGCTAATGAACGGGAGATTCTCACATGTAACCGGAGAAATATTTACACTCATCACCTTCCCTTCGCGTGACTGGATAGAATGATGGGGAGAGGATGGGAGCCCTTGGAAACACCTGAAAGTAAACTTTACAACTGCTTGGAAATTAAAAGTGAATCGAAGATACATCCAAACCAAATATGTAAAGTTTCAAGTCAAATGTCTGCAATGCAGATCAGTGTTGGTTTAAACCATCTTCTGGCGCTCTAAAACTTTCTTCGACGTACGTTGATAAACTACCATATTTGAAGTACCATCGTAACCTAGATTATAGAGCACGTCAAATCTCCTTTCAACTGGGACAGTTACGACTTACCTTTAAAACGTCTCCACATTTGTAGCAGAAAGCAGTTCTGCACCTGCAACCAACACAAATAAACAGAAATTCAAAGTGCATTCAAGAATTTACTGAACGAAACAAGTTGAAATAGTGCTGAGTAATTTGTAATGACAGGTCAAATGTCGGCAGAGCAATGGGGTGTGCCTATATCAAGCACTAAATAGCGGAGAGCTTGTCCGTATATATGCAGTAAACTCAAATTTTAGTTAGTAGACTGGTCGTATAAACGATAAAAATTCAAGTTTAAATTTTGCTCCTAAAAGAACTGGGAAGTTTAAGGAAGGATTGACGTCCTATCTCGTCCTTGTAACGGAATCAAACATAATGCTTCAAGTGAAGCTCAGCAGAGCAACTATGCCAGGTATTCTGTCCATCTAACGTCACAGTTGCGTTCACTCTTGTGACAAATCTAGTAAAATTTATCAAGGCATGGCAGCCTTATTTCTACGTACTCCCTCATCAGAACTCCGAACTACTCATTTCGCAGGCCAATTTGAGGAGCAAAGACAAAGGATTCTAAACATAGGAACGTTAGCTCAAACTCATTTGTTATTTCAGAATATAACCTTAACGGATGTGCCAGAAAGCCAACAATTCCTCCAACTAGGGATTCATTATGGCATTAGATGGTTTCCAATGCCAACGACAAAGGTAGATGGTTCTCAGTCATGTTTTTAGATGGTTTCCAATGCCTTCTGAAGACTTACTAATTGGTTTTGTAATCCAATGCAGTTTCCCTCGTCTCTGGTTCTTACCTAACTTAAAACAATAGCGAATGGAACACGATAGCATAATCAACCTCAGGAGATTTGCACAACAAACAAGGATGGCAAAGCAATCCAATTCCAAGTGATTCGATTATATCAGAAACAAACGATGAAAGTTTTACTCCAAGTAGTATTTCCAACAAACAATTGAAGAAACATAGCAGATAAAAAACTAACCTGCACATCATGGGCATGCAACCCTCCGTTTTTTCCACATAGAACCTACACTTGGCGCATCTTCTCCATTGTTTCTTCTGCGCAAGGTTCATCAACATGATATCCTCCTTTTCCCTCTCATCCTTATTCAACTTTAGAAACTCCTCGCAATTAATCCCCTCGTGCCAAGGAACCTTACACTGAGCACATAACATTCTCCAGCAATTAGGACACTCCGATTGCCTCACAACCTCTGACCCATCATCAATCAACATTGCAAAGCAACCCTATTAGGGGCAGTAAAATTTCTCTGATCCAAGAATCACAGCCTCACACAATGCAGTTCCCCAGCGATCAAACACCTCCGGAGGCAGAATCGGCAGGCAATACTCGGGCTCCAGCAACCCTATACAATCAGGAACAGGGCACCTAATGCTGGTAACGTTCTCTTGAAGCTTGGAGGCCACGTACTTAACCATACACTCAGTACAATAACCATGGCTGCAGTTTTTGATCCGAAACGACTCGATTCCCGACTTGGATTCGACGCAGATTTCACAAACGAAGTCTGTGTCGTTTTTAGAATTTGAAGATTGCCCAGACTCGGTCACGGAAAAATCCGAAAACGTTTTTTTTTTCTTCGCTTTCCGAAGGGAGTGTTGGATGGTTTGAACCTAAGAATTCTGAGCTCGTCGTCGCCGTCGTAAAAGTCTAGGGTTTCTTTAGAAAGGTCGATAAAGTTGCCTGCTTTGGCTGGCATGGGAGCCGATTTGAGCAGAGAAGCCGTGATCGATCGGAGGTCTCCGTCGTCGTCGTTGACGTTGATGGGGTTGGTTGACGGATTCCGCGAAGTGGGTGTGAAGCAGAAGGCGTCGTTTTCCATGTCGATGATGTGGATGTGAGAGTGAGACGACGGTGGGTTCTCCATATTAACTTTGTTTCGTCTTCCCATTGGCTGTCACTGAGAGAGGCTTTTGGATACTCTGTTTGTGAGGCTTTTGGATACTCTGTTTCTCTCTCCTATTTCACTTTCCTCCTCTTCCTTACTGTGCACGCAACGAAATTATTTAAATAGTACTTTTGATATTTGGACTAACTATATTTCACCCTTTCAAAATGAGAAACGAATTTTCAATTTTCTCTTTTTGTATTATAAAATACAGAACTTGGATCAATTTATGTCTGTTGTCGGATTGATTGTTTGATCCATCATAACCACAAATTCACATAAGATCTTGTCTTATCTATCAATGACGTCGTTTGAGGAGATAGGATGACATTAGTTAAGCTCTAGCACGCCAGTGCAGCCTTATTTAAGGCACTTAACCCTGCATATTGAACTACGCACTCTCAACAGTAGAAAAGGGTGCAACCCTTGATGTTGAATGAGTTTTCGAGCTTTACTCCTGTGCCCATCTCTCTCTCTCTCTCTCTCTCTCTCTCTCTCTCTAGGTTAGATTATGGTGGAACATCAACTTCATTATATACACGAGTGGAGAGTTCATCATCGGTTACTGTAAGGAATAAGAGTAGTTTTCCTTTAAGTACTTTACTCCTGAACCCCAACGAAGGTTCTGAACATAAAACTTAATTAAAATGCGTAGCATCAGAGATGCAACTGCAAATTAACTAGCAACTACAAGGAGGGAGATTCGAACTTGAGTAATATTGATCCAAATAGATGTTACACATCAGAGTATAAACAAACAGCACAATGATCTAATTCCTAGAATCCTACCTGCAACAAACTCCATAATATTGCAGCAAGATCGCTCATGAGCAAATAATTAGGATTATTTCTTACAGCTTTGACAATAACGGGTATGTTCGACAGCTTGAATTCCACAACTGTAACAGAAAGCAAATCCGCACCTACAACAATAATAGTAACCAACTTTGATGATCAATGAAGATTAGGGCAAATATATATACACCAAAAGATAAAATATTAAAATTTATGCAAGTTGAATGAGATAACTCAAGTTATTTAATTCCAAAACTGATAGGGAATTAATCTAGAAGTAGCAGAGAAGTTCAACTGACCTGCATTTCATGTAGCTGCACCCATCTATTCTTTCAACATAGAAACTGCAACGTGGGCACCTCCTCCAGTTCTTATTCTTGGCAAGCTCTTCCAGCATCTCGTCTTCGCCCTTATCTCTCAGTTTCTGAAACATGGAGCAATTGAATTCGGTATGCCAAGGAACCTTACACTTGGCGCAAAACTCTCTTTTGCAATGAGGACATGGAGCCTGATTGGTATCCTCTGGCCCCTCGTGGATTAACAGCGCAGAGCACCCAACGAAGGGACAGTATAAGTACTTCTTCTGAGGCCCGATAACCACAGATTCACATATGGCCTTGCCCCACCTATCAAAGAGGTCGGTTGGGAGGATAGGACGACAGTAGTCAAGTTCTAATGTGCCCGTGCAGCCTTGTGCAGGGCATGTAATGGAAGATACATTGTCATCAAGCTTGGATGCTACGAATTTAACAATGCAGTCTTGACAGTAAAAGTGGGAGCAACCCTTAATGTTAAACGAGTCTTTTAGATCAACTGGCTCAACACAGAAGTCACATACAAAAGTTGAATCGATATCATCACTCTCATCTGCAAGTGTAGATTCACATAAGGCATTGCCCCACCCATCAAAGATGTCGTCTGGGAGGATTGGATGACAGTAGTCAGGGTCTAGAGCGCCAGTGCAGCCTTGTACAGGGCACATAACAGCGGATGTGACATTGTTTTGGAGATTGGACGCTATGTATTGAACAACGCACTCTCGACAGTAAAAATGGGCACAACCCTTGATGTTGAATGAGTTTTCGAGATGACTTTTCGCATCACACAAGTCACATACAAAAGTTGGATCAATATCAATATCAACAACATGTTCATGTTGCTTCGTATTTGTTTTTGTATGCAGTACTATATGTTTGGTCACGAAGGAGAAGTGCTTACCCCTTATGTATTTTCCTGTGAAAACGTTGCTCCCCAGTTTGTTTCCTGTGAAAACTTTGCCACCCAACTTCTTTCCTGTGCAAAGTTTGTTGCCCATCTCTCTCTCTCTCTCTCTCTCTCTTCAGTGGTTAAGATTAAGAATCTAACTCAGGTGGCAGTGTGAAGAAATAATAAGAGGCTAATTACAGATGGTGAGGTTTAATTGTTAAGACTGAGTGATGTGATGAAATTTCTAGGGCTGAATTCTGGATCATCAACTTCATCCATACACAAGAGGAGAGTCCATGAGCGGTAAGGAATGGGACTTCCTTCGTCAATAAGGATTATAAAAAATAAAATAAAAGAAGATTGACCTTTTGGAGAGAGAATACATCTTCCCTAAACGTTTACTTTGGGCAATTTTGAATTACCATTATGCCACTGACAAACATAGGACTAACTCTCCGGATCCTCTTATGAGGATCCGAGAATCTTTCAATCAATTCTATTCATCGTATATCGTGCAGTAAAAAAAATCTTTACGTGAAAATCCGAGAATCTTTCAATCACGTTTATTCATCGTACATCGCGTGACCAATTTTCGTCAAGTTCTGTTTATATTCCATTGTAAGTAAAAAAATTACAATAATTTCTGATTGCACGATATATGATAAACAGATTTGATTGGAAGATTCCAAAATCCTTACAAAAAAGATCCAAAAAGGATCCTCATTCTTTTTAAAGAACTCCCTCCCCCTGACAGAGATTTTAACGGTCATAAAAGCGCTTTTAGCTATTTCAGAAGCAACATAATAAGGGGTAGAGTCTTTCTGCAGTGGTACATTGTCAAATAATATGATATACACACATCTATGGTTTGCTTATATACAAGAGCAGTTCCAAGTGATTTCACAATTGGTATAAAAAAAAACTTAATTGTCAGGCATGAATCTTTCTTTTCCTTTATACAGACAACACCTATTAACTTCTAATGTACAGTTTCAAACCAAAGGTGAAATATTAAGAAACGAATTCTGAACCCCGTCAATTGTTCTGAACAGAAAGCTTAAACAAGTAGTCATCGGAGATGCAACCGGAACTAGCACTGTAGACTGGAGTAGAGGTTTTTCAGGGCCGTATACAGGGGCTCAGCAGCCTTTGGTCTGTCCACAGTTCCGAGTAGTATATCAGAAGTCGTCAAGTAAGGGTCACCATAAAACTGTAGATTGGTATCCATCCTCGTGGCCACAATGTTCCCTTCCAATGATACTCCAACAAATGCACCTGTCAAAACATCGCAACGTCACACCGTCAGGAGTAGGATCTTTTCCAAGCTCCCATACTGCCCCGAATAACAGAACCCTCAAAATGCGTTAAACAAACAGTGGGTGATACATATTAAGAATTTGAAAAGTAAAATGACAAACCAATACTCCACTACAATCTTTGCTACTTGTACCAATGAAAAGACCCTCGTGCCATGGTATACAGCGAATGATCCTAGTCATTAACTGGAAAGCTTTACCAATCTAAACTTGTTATCATACCTTTGCTACAACTGTATGTATAGCACATTCCAGAACCTCTGTCTCCAGCGCGCATGTCTGCTTCCAGCACTCTACCAATAGGTCCTGCGGCAGCACTACACCCAGCACCAAGAGAAAAATGCATGCGACTACAAAATGTTTTCACAGCTTTTAAATCGTGAAGCACAATGATGAAGTCCATAAGCTCACCCCCAATCTGGAAAAAGAAACAATGGGAATGCAAAGATTACCGCCTGGAAAAGAACTAAGGAAGTAGAAAATTCCAGCCAAGATTTAGAATTTCTCAACTTACTGAAGCGGAAGAGACTAAACATATCAATTTTAAAAAGAAACTGCTGGTGACAAATGCATATGAACTATTATTATTATTTTTGTAAATAATGTATATGAATTATTACTCCTCTGAAATTCCTTTCTTCCAACTTAAGCATGTACAAATAATCATAGACGGAAACAACAGATAAATAACATTAGAACAACGAAAATATTGCATATATACCTGTGCGCCCCATCCTAAGCCAACAGAAAATATGGATGACGGGGCAGACCATGATCCATCAGACCTTCGAGCAATTACCAAACCAGTACCAAGTTTGTAAGAGAGAAGTGCACCAGCTTTAGCAACTGTTAGGATTGCCAGACCTTTGGCTCCTTTAAGAACAGCTGCGGGTATAGACCTCTCAGGATTCAACCTAGCAACCTGTCAAACATAACATAAGATGTCAGAAATCATCTGAATTGGAATATGAGAACTCTTTAGACGAAATGAATTGAAATTCATAATTGCACCTGGGAGTAACTTAACGAAACTAATAATCCAGAAATGTAGGAACAAAATTAACTTAACAAAACTTATATGGAATTCAGAATTGCACCTGGGAGTAACTTCTCAATGTGTTGGATGCTTTGTATATCTCCTGTTCCATGGAAAACCCAACAGGAAGATTTAACCATCCTCTTGTACACGTCCAATCGATGACATCGTGCTTGGCTGCTTGTGCAGCATTGCTGATGCTGTTAATTAGAATACCCTGTAAAGGATCTAGCCTATCATAGCAGGCATCGCAGACCCTCTGCGGATTCCTCTCCCTAAACTTGACAGGCAACAAGCACCTTCCTTTACTACATGTTCTGCAGAAAATTCCCCACAGAACCGACAATGATGTCTTCCACGAGTAAGTGCAGTAAAAGGCAAAGTGCACTGCATGCAACCTGTAGTAGAACTATCAGGAAGCCACTCAGGGGGCTCAGCTTCCAAAACATCTTTGTATGCGTTGTAATTAAACGTTGTTGGCTCAAGCAGGGGTGGGGCACTGGGTATATAAACCGACGAGTGCAAGCATGTATCACCATTTTTTTCTGAGCCCAAAAATGAAACATTCGAATTGGGTAGCTGATTGCCTGATGGAAGACCCGGTGCCTTGTTCCGGCCAGTCAGAATGGCAAATACCCCAGTCAGCACATTCTTCAAATTGACTTCCGGTTGCGTATTAGTCTGAGGTAAATCACAAGGCTCTTCGCTCGAATCATACTCGCAGCCATCAACAAAATCCTCGGACTCAAGAGGAAACTGGTACGAATAATCATGCTTCTCGGGCTTGGATGCTACTGCGGGGTAACTAACTTTCCCGCAGTGTTCTGGCTCGGGCCAATCGGAACCGACATACTCGTCACCATAGTGGAATTGGGGTTGGTGTTTGTCTATCTTTGGAAGGGACGAATACGAAACTCTCCCCTCAAAGCTCTCCATACAATTCCTCAAACCACTACACAAAATTCAATTTTTCGGTTCGAATTCGAAACCAGAATATGTTACAAAATTCAAAAATAAATAAATCCCAGAAAGAGAATCAACTTTGACGTCAAAGCGAAATCAAGGTAAAAATTCAGAATTAAATTAAGGGAAACGAGCACGACAACAATATGCAGCTGGAAAATAATCAAAAATCGTAAATTAATTATCTTTTCAGCAAAAATAACACGAATTCGAATTCGGGAATTGGGGATTTTGCTTCTGGTTTGTTCTAGGGTAATTTAATTGAATTAAATTAAAGAAAAAAAAAAGATAAACCGACAGCAGACGTACCTGTTGATCAATTCGAGCTGTCAATTGAACAAAATTGAGAAACTGGTTTGATTAGGGATTTAATTTTCAGGGTTTTGCGACCAACGAAGAAGAAGCGGGAGAAGAAGAAAAGACACCCAGAGTTCTTCGGATGCACGAAAAGACTTGGCGTCCGCGTGTGATCACAAAAACAACATCCAGTCGGGTACACGTTTTTTTTTTCAAAAAAAAAAATCCTCATCTTAAAAGGAAATGGCATGCCGTTGTTTTATGGCAGTTGTTCACGCGGCGATCTCAATTGTAGTGAAGTGTATAAGTAGGGATCGTTCTGGACCGGGGATTAGGAGGGATTGTTAATCACTTGGATTTGACTTAAAAACGTAAAAACACAATATAAAACAATATTTAATGCTCAAAGAATGCAAAACTAAAAATAAGAAAGATTAAGACTAAAACTTAAACAAAATAAGGGGGGATTGGATTTGGACGAATTTACTAAAATAAATACTTAGACACAAAACAAATTGTGAATATGGATTTGACGGAAATGAATGGATGGGAAGCTAGCTAAGGGGTTCTTCTCCACATATGTTATACTTGCATACAAGATTGATTCTCAGTTGGTCTTTCGATAAATTATGATACTCAACACTCCGGATTAATTAGGTCCGCTTAAATTAACCGTCAAATTTTCCTTAAGTTAATGAATTGGATGGGTTTGCGCAACGCAATTCACAACATTCTCCAAAAGTCCTTTACGTGAATAGCACAATAAAGATACAATCAAAGATCATTAAGCATTATGAAAACTATAAGTGTTGACGAGGCATTCGTTACTATGATGAGCATGAAACTCGTGCCAAGAATATGTTTAACACGATTGTTTATAAGCAACCTCCACTACTTGTGAATATAAGTTCATAACGATTAGGTGAAATTCACTTATATTCTAGCGTCATATTTATGCATGAAAATTAAGCGCGCATTCTTAATAAACATTCATAAATAAGCTATCAATCAAACGGTTAAACAAATTGAATCCACAACTTATGAAATTCCAACGAAAGTTAATCAATTCATATTGCAAATATAAACATAGTTTCGAATCACCCCCTACCTAAAGGGGGTTTAGTTCCTCATAACCTTGAAATCAAAGAAACACCTAAACATTCCAACAACTCAAAGCTTGAATTGTATGAACGTTTAAGCACTCTTCTCTTCCATACATACAACACAAAGAGAATTAAAATGAAACTTTGAAATCAAAGAAACACCTAAACATTCCAACAACTCAAAGCTTGAATTGTATGAACGTTTAGGCACTCTTCTCTTCCTCGTTGTTGTAGCACAAGGTTTAAGGGATGTTGTTGGTGTATTGAATGGATTGGGGAATTTATGGAAATGGAAGAAATGGAGGAGAAATGGAAGGGAAAGCTTGCGGCCAAAGGGAGAGGAATGGATGATTTTGAAGAGTGTTGTGTTGTGAGTGAAAATGAGGAATGCCTTGAATGATGAGAATGCAAGGTATTTATAGGAGTAGTGGAGGGAACATATGGCTGCAATGCATGTGATAAAAGACTAGGAAAGTGGGTGGAAAGCTGAAATTTTCACAAGGGGGCCAAAGGGATCCCACGGCAAAGGAAAGAATTTGATGCATGTGGGCTGATTTGTTTGTTGAAGAAACATGTGTTTGGGAAGCTTTCTTGCTCATTTTCTGGATGCAATGATGAAAAGTTTAATAAATAATGCATGTAGGTGAAGAATGAGTGGTGGAAATGCAAGGGAAAGCTAGAAATACATGTGAAGATGTTGGAATTTCACAAGGTGAAGTGCACGGCAATGATGCTTGTTTGTTGATGAAAATGTGTTGGTTGCATGTTTGTGGATGAATGGGGTGTAAAGGTGGCTGCAAGGTTGAATGATTAAATGTGCATGTGGGTTGAAATGCAAGGTGAATGAATAATGAATGCATGTGTTGATGAAATTACATTTGGAAAGCTGAAATGTGGAGGGGATGCACGGCATGGATGTTTTGGTGTGTGAATGGTTATTGTTTTGCATGTGAAGTGTGTTGTGAATGTATGTGGGTTAAATGATTAAAGGGGGTGGAAGATGGATGAATGATGGATGAATGGAATGAAATGTGTATGCACGGTTTTGGTATGGAGAAAGGGGTGAATGTGCATGTGGGAGATGGAATGGAATGTATGTGAATTATGTTGGGAAAGCTATGAATGTGCATGGCACAAAGGTGTGGATGATTTATGAATGCATGTGGGTGAATGATTTGTGGTGCAATGATGAAGAGTGAATAAAGAATGCATGTAGGGTTAGCTAGGAAAGTGGGAATGTGGTTGAATGATTAAAGGGACATGCATGTGGCTTGTTTGATTGCTTGGTGAGATGATGCATGCTTGTAGTTTAGGGTGTTGAATATGGATTTGCATGGCATTTGAATTGATTGTGGGCTTTTGGAATTGGAAGGAAATGCATGGCAAAGGGCTTGGTTTAAGAGAGAATGGGCTAGGCCCTTTGTTTTATGTCCAAAATGAATACAAGGCCTTCAAATTCGTCCAACATTTTGGCTCCAATCATATGCCATCCATTCCAAGCCCAATTTTGCTCCAAAATGCTCCAAAATGCATCTTTTTTCTTCCTTAAGCCCTTAGAACCTGAAAACACACAAAAGAAGCATAAAGGACTAAAATAACTAGAGAAACATAACGTAAATGCACGAGAACAAGCCGTTTAAGTCGCATGAATATGCTCCTATCAAACTCCCCCACACTTATCTTTTGCTAGTCCTCGAGCAAAACAGAAAGAAAAACAAAACAAAACGAAACGAAACAAAACAAGTAAAACACACCTAAACCTTCCAACAATCGTCTTAGGGATTTCCAATGCACATGACAAGTTAAAAATCATCATTCCCACAGATTTTAGTCATCTTCACACTTAAGTACATTCTTAATCATAGTCACCATATACTAGTTCACAATTAAGCATTTAAAACCATGTTTTGAATGTAGTAACATGCCTTAGAGAATTTGCTCAATTCCTTACAAGATATGCACTCAATTTTCACTCAGATTTTCTAACTACACACCCTACACTAAGTATATGTGAGAAGATTGATGTAAATATGAAAACGAACACTCACATATATGTATCACAAGGAACGCAATTTCTGGAGTTAATAAGCATGTTTAGATATGATCTCATGAATGGAATGCTACTACTTAGACGCGAGAACCAGTGACACCATATGCTCATACCAAGTTCAAACTCCACAAATTGAAACACATAACACTCAAGATTGAAGTCACGGGTTGTAATGGGGCTTGGGGTGTGTGGATAACAAAGAAGGGATATGGAAAACAAAGGTTCTTAAAGAAATAGTGAGCAAGACAATTGAATCAACTTAGAATTCACTCAACTTTGGAACAAAAAGGGAGACAATTTAGGGCCAGAATTGGTGTTTTGAGCCCTTTCTTCAATCACTCATTCTTTCATTTTTCAAGCTCTTTTTTTTTTTTTTTTTTTTTTTTTTTTTTTTTTTTTTTTTTTTTTTTTCTGTTTGAAACTCAAAACATACTTAAGAACAAGCATTCCTTCCCCCACACTTATTTTCTTGCATAATGTTTCTCAAAAGGAATTCATTTAAGTTATGCTCACTATCTTTTAAGAACAAGGGTGTGGATTGTCCTAAACTAGGCTAGGTGAGGAAAATGTGGGTAAACAAAGAATAAATGCTACACAAGGCTCAACGGGGTTAAAACTTATAACAAATACGAAATATGGGAAGTGAGGCTATTTGGCTATGGTGGCAACTACACAACTTCATCTTGATATATGTTATGCAAATCAATAACATGCTTTGAATGAAATGGGCATGAGTTCTAGCATTTGGAACTATATGATGAAACGCCTTCTAAGTAGTAACCAAGCAAAGAATAATGAGATCATGCAACGACTTTAGAAAACAAGAAATCACAGATTATACTCTCCAAAGAACGTTATAGGCTTAAGTCTCTCAGGGTTGTAGCGTTTGTTTGAGTTCCTTCCTTCAAGCATGTTACAAAAACGAATTTTTCTTTTATGATTGCATGTGAAGTCATACATTATAACCATAATCAAGCATATACCAAGAGTAAATCAAACTTTTCTCCATGTTTATAACTCTTTTCAACAGTCATGCAATTAGAAACCAAATCCTTATTATTGTGTTGGAAGGTGACCTACGACACAAAAACGACTCAAAACACTCTTTTTAGGCTTTTCAAAACATGTTTTTCAAATTTTTATGTGATTTTCAAAATTTTAAGTCAAAACACACTAAACACACTTAAAAACAGCAAGAAACAACATTTGAGGTTTATGGTGGATAAAACCCTACGAATTTGCATCAAAATACTTTAATAACTCCCCCACACTTAAATCAAACATTGTCCTCAATGTTAAAAACCACACTAAACACAAACAAACATATAAACAGCAATTAAACATACTAAACATGGCTGAATGTATCTAACAAAGAGAAGAGTTTAGAAATGCAAATCTGGTTGTGGAGTGTTCGTTCCATCTTCTCCTTGATCATTGCAGTGAGGCTTGGATCTTTGTGATTCCACAGGCTTACTCTTGAACTGCGCTGCTCCCATCGTTGATTTTCCTTTGTGCTACTCTTGAACTGGGCAGCAGGCTTCCTTTCGTCTCCCCCGAAGGTCTGAGCTTCCTCCTCTTATCTGTTTCTTTGTTCAATCTCTCCAATTCGTATTGAAGAGGGTTAGAGGATAGCTTAGCAAAGCTAGGTAAGCAACCAGGGAATAGAGTCCAGATAGACTCCAAGTGCCGGCTGATTGCTTATTTCACTTTGCCATGCAAGTAATATCAAGGACAAAGGAAAAGACAGGGAAAAAGCATGATATGAGATACCTTTGCTTTTGCCCTTGATGATATGAGATACCTTTGCTTTTGAAGAAGCGGTGAATGAATCAGCACATGTATGTGTTGTGCTGCTTCCTCCTGGATCATCTGTACTCCAGGCATCTGGTATCATCTTTGGGAAAGAAGAGAGAATGGAGTATCTCGAAAGGCTTTGCTGGGAGTGCACCCTCAGAGGTGAGAAAGAGTTGGGCATTTTCTTCAGTTCTGTCTTGCCAAAAAAAAAAATGAAGGTCGACATATATAGGGAATTCAATAGCAAGTGGTGATACTGTGCTTTTACCGTTGTCGACAAACATTTTGATCCCGCAAATCCGGCTTTTTGGAATAGTGACGACTCCTCGATCTTTGAAGACGTCTCTTCGATAAGGCTGCACGCGCTTTCTGAAAAGCAGAGAAAGCGTCGCCGAACTTTGCGCCTGTCGGCTAAAGACGTGTAGCTGCGATGATGGCCTCCACGTGTTGAACGCGTTTTCTGAAAAGCTGAGGGAGCGTCGCCGAACTTTGCACCTCAAATTCCGGCTTTTTGAATCGGTGGACGCGTTGCCTTGGCCTTTTATAGAGCTATCGATCACCGCCAACTTACACACTCTGAAGATTTCCCATTCTGAAAAAAAATTGGTTCCGGCCTTTCGAAAATTTACTCCGTCCACCCCTTCTTTTTGAACACTTTTGAAAAATGGCAAACCCATCGAACCTTAGCTTAGAATTGAGTCTCCGCAGTGATTCGGGCGTGCCGCAACAAGATAACGTATGGCGCCCTTCTTTCTTATCTTCTGACGGTCCTCTTACAGTTGAAGACTCCGTGATGCAGGACGCCACAACAGCTACGATAGTAGCTCGGAACCTCCTCACTCCCAGAGATAGTCAGCTGCTTTCAGGACGGTCCGATCAGTTGGCCGTTCAAGAGTCCCTGGCTCTCAGCGTGCAGTGCGCAGGCTCTGTGTCCAACATGGGCCAACGCCTCCTTGCTCGCTCCCGTCAGGTTGAATCTTTGATGGCGGAGGTTGAGATCCTGAAACAAGAGATCAAACAACTTAAGTATGAGAATAGAACTTTGCATGTGCTTGCCAATAACTATTCGTCGGGCATGAAGAGGAAGCTTGATGAGATGCTGGAATCTCAAGGTCGGATGCAAAGTGACCGTCAACGGCTTGCGTCTTTCTTCCAGGGGCACCTCTTTCCTGGGTCATCCAGCGTTTCGCCAAGTATTGGGGCCTGGAATGCTCTATATCCTATGCCTCCCGCTCCTATGCCTTCTGCTCCGATGCCTCTTGCTCCGATGCCTCCTGCTTCGATGCCTTCCGCTTCTAGAGTTTTGCCTCGTGGCGGGTCTTCACGCAAACAAAAACAAAAACAACCTTTGTGAAGCTCCATTTGTTAGATACATTTGTAATTTCTCGAAAATTAATGAAAAAGCTTTGTTTTATTCACTGTATTGGGTTGCCTCCCAAGTAGCGCTTTCTTTTACGTCTTGCAGCCGGACGGTACCTCCATTTAAGCTTGACTAGGTTCCACGGCATGGAGGGGTACCTCCTCCACGACATGCTCCTCAAACATCTCGTAATAGGGCTTCAATCGATGCCCATTCACTTTGAATTCTTGCTGCGTCCTTGAACTTTTGATTTGCACTGCACCATGAGAGAAAACATTAGTGACAATAAAAGGGCCAACCCACTTTGAACGTAACTTACCGGGGAATAATCGAAGACGAGAGTTGAATAACAACACTTTCTGCCCAATTGAGAAGGTTTTGCCTCTAATCATCTTGTCATGAACGGCCTTGGTCTTCTCCTTGTAAATCCGGGCATTCTCATACGCTTCATGCCTAATCTCTTCAAGCTCGCTCAATTGTAGCTTCCTATGGTTTCCAGCCGCGTCCACATCCATATTGAAGGTCTTGACCGCCCAATGTGCCTTGTGCTCAAGCTCTACGGGTAGATGGCACGGCTTGCCATAGACTAGCCGAAATGGGGACATTCCAATGGGCGTTTTGTACGCCGTTCGATAGGCCCATAGTGCATCCTCCAAGCGCAAGCTCCAATCTTTTCTATTCGGTCCAACGGTCTTTTCCAGGATTTGCTTGATTTCTCGATTTGAAACTTCGGCTTGGCCACTGGTTTGGGGGTGATAAGGTGTGGAAACCTTATGCATCACGTTGTACTTCTTGAGCAATGCTATAATGGTGCGGTTGCAAAAATGAGTCCCACCATCGCTTATGAGCACTCGAGGCATCCCAAATCTAGAGAAAATGTTAGATTTCACAAAGTCTGCAACAACTCTAGAATCGTTAGTTCGGGTGGCTTTAGCTTCCACCCACTTTGACACATAATCAACGGCAAGTAAAATGTACGTAAAACCAAAAGACACAGGGAATGGACCCATAAAATCAATACCCCAAACATCAAAGATTTCAACAACAAGGATTGGGGTTTGCGGCATTTGGTCTCTTTGGCCTATACTTCCGGTCTTTTGACATCTATCACATGTTAAGCAAAAAGCCCTAGCATCTCTAAACAATGTAGGCCAATAAAAACCACTCTCAAGAACCTTAAACGCGGTGCGTTGTGTGCCAAAGTGTCCACCACATGCATATGTATGGCAAAAACTCAAAATGGAATTAAATTCAGATTCATGAACACAACGACGCACAATCTGATCAGGGCATATTTTCCACAAATAAGGGTCATCCCAAACATAAAAACGTGCATCCTTTTTTAATTTATCACGTTGAGCCTTGCTTAAGGTGTTAGGAACTTGCTTAGACACCAGAAAATTAACCAAATCAGCATACCAAGGCTCACTTACCTGGATAGACATTAATTGCTCATCGGGAAAGGTTTCAGAAATTGGCGCTACTTCCTCATGTACCATTCGACTTAGGTGGTCAGCCACCACATTCTCCACGCCTTTCTTATCCCGAATCTCAATGTCAAACTCTTGTAGAAGCAACATCCATCGAATCAATCTAGGCTTGGCCTCCTTTTTCGTGAGCAAATATTTGAGAGCTGCATGATCAGTAAAAATAACAACTTTAGTACCAAGTAAGTAAGATCGGAACTTATCTAATGCAAAAACCACAGCAAGTAATTCTTTCTCAGTGGTTGAATAATTTAATTGAGCATCATTTAGTGTCCTAGAAGCATAATAGATGGCGTGGGATTGCTTATTCTTCCTTTGACCCAAAACAGCCCCTATTGCATAATCGGATGCATCACACATGAGCTCGAAAGGCAACGTCCAATCAGGTGGAAGGATGATAGGTGCCGTGGTAAGCTTGTTCTTGAGAAGCTTGAATGCCTTCTCACACTCCTCGTTGAACTCAAACGTCACTTCTTTTTGCAGGAGACGGCATAAGGGTTGTGCAATCTTGGAGAAATCTTTGATAAATCGCCTATAGAATCCTGCATGGCCAAGGAAAGAACGAACCTCTCTAACAGAAGTAGGAGAGGGTAAGTAACGTACAAGATCTATTTTAGACTTATCAACTTCAATTCCTTTTTCAGAGATGATATGACCCAAAACTATGCCTTGTTTAACCATAAAATGACATTTTTCCCAATTTAAAACAAGGTTAGTTTCCACGCATCTTTTCAGGATTAAAGTAAGATTATGCAAGCAATCATCAAATGAGTCCCCGAAGACACTAAAATCATCCATAAATACTTCAATTATCTTTTCAACATAATCTGAGAATATACTTATCATGCATCGTTGAAAAGTGGCTGGTGCATTGCATAAACCAAATGGCATACGACGATATGCAAAAGTACCAAATGGACAAGTAAAGGTAGTTTTTTCTTGATCATTTGGCGCTATGACAATTTGATTATATCCCGAATAACCATCAAGAAAGCAATAAAAAGAATGACCGGCTAACCTTTCAAGCATTTGATCAATGAATGGCAAAGGGAAGTGATCTTTCCTTGTTGCAGTATTTAGCTTCCTGTAATCAATACAGACACGCCAACCTGTTTGGATACGGGTTGGCACAAGCTCTTGTTCTTCATTCTTCACCACCGTGACTCCGGACTTCTTCGGAACAACCTGCACAGGTGACACCCAACGACTATCAGAAATAGGATATATAACACCACAATCAAGCAATTTTATAACCTCCTGTTTTACTACTTCCAACATGGGTGGATTAAGGCGACGTTGAGCTTCACGAGATGGCTTGGCTCCCTCCTCCAAAAGGATGCGATGCATGCACGTGGTGGGACTAATGCCTTTGATATCCGCCAAGGTCCATCCAATGGCAGATTTGTGCTCCTTTAACACCCTTATCAACTTGTCTTCTTCTTGGGCCGTGAGTGATGAGGAGACAATGACGGGCAATGTCTCGTTGTCTCCCAGAAAGACGTACTTTAAATGATCGGGCACTGGTTTAAGCTCAAGTACGGGTGCCTGAATCGCTGAGGGTAACAACTTATTAGTGAGAACTGAAATTGAAATTGGGTTAGAAGGCTTACCATGGTGTTGAGGTTGTGACTCAAGGGCAGCCACTATCTCGGCCTCCTCCACACTTCTAGGTACGGCAAAACCAGATTTTTGCCCAATTCCTTGTGCAAGTGTTGTTTCAAGTGTATCCCTCTCCAAAGAATCGAGAAAATCCTGCGCCAAATCATCAATTATATCAATAGAAAAGCATGAATGGTCCTCAATAGGGTATTTCATGGAATCAGAAAGATTAAAATTAACAACTTCCCCATCGAATTCCATGGACAAAGTTCCACTATACACATCAATCTTCGTCCGGGCCGTCTTCATGAATGGCCTTCCAAGTAGAATGGGCAGTGAAGGAGCATGGTCCGATTCATCCATTTCGAGGACATAGAAATCCGCCGGAAAGATCAAATGATTAACCTGCACAAGAACATCTTCCACAACTCCCTTTGGATAGGCGTTAGATCTATCGGCCAATTGTATTATTACCCCATCATTTTTCAATGCTCCTAAGTTCATAGATGCATAAATGGAATATGGCATAACATTTATAGAAGCACCTAAATCAAGCATGGCAGATTCAAATCTAGTATTCCCAATGACACAAGGAATGGTAAAGCTACCTGGATCTTTGCATTTGGGAGGTAGTTTGCGTTGCAAGATCGCGGTCTCCGAGATAATCATCGACACTTCGTTCACCTTCGGATCTGCGGCATCGGCCACCACCGGTTCGTGTTCGGGTAGAGGTTCTGGTCTAGTTTCGGATTCCGGCACTGGTTCGGGTTTAGATTCCGGTTCAGGCAACGGTTCCGATTGCATCTCGGGCTCCGGCGCTGGTGCTGGCTCAGATTCGAGCTTCAGGATCTGATTCGGATTCGGGTTTGGGATTTATTGTAGGATCTGGTTCGATCCCTTTCTGGACGTGCAGTTGTTCGGTGGTGGTGGACATTGTGGGAGATCGGAGGAGGACTCGGAGTTGGAAGAGTGATCCGACTGTGAAGGTACAGAGAGGTCGTAGGGAGAAAGAGATCCGTTTTTCAAAGTTCGATTTTGAGGAGGGTTCAGTGCTTGGAAAATCCTTCCTCGTGAGTGCCTTCTGCGGTGGCGAACCTTGGCCCTAATTTTATTTTTTCTGCCCCTGGTCTACCGGGAAGCAGAGAAAAACATGAATCGGTTGGTATGAAACGAATTCGTACCGATAATCAGCTTGAGAGAGAGGTGTCCATGATGGATCCTGCGACCAAATCTCCTCTGGAGCCACTTCCAAAAATGGATTTCAAAGCCAAATTGATGGGTCTTGTAGATGCTAATCCACGGATCGAAGGGTTTCCAGGTGAGGAGACTGACCATTTTAAAATTGGAGATGGGGATTTTGAAACCTATGAGGAAACACGAGGACCTTGCATAAAGTTCATTGATTCAGTCAAATCTCGACTTCTTCGTCCATGGCGAAATGCCATTATTATCAAGATCATGGGTAAGGCTCATACTCACAATTTCGTCCTTGGCCGTTTGCAACAACGGTGGAGCATGCTCCAAGGGCGTTTCTCGCTAATTGATTTGGAAAATAACTTCTTTATTGTGAAATTTGTGTTAGAAAGTGATATGAATAATATTTTGTGCGGAGGACCTTGGATTATTGCAGGACAATATTTGGTTATGCAAAAATGGAGAGCTGGGTTTGACCCTCATAGTGAGTCGATCAACCGTATGGCTGTCTGGGTGAGAATTGTTGGGCTTCACGTTGAGTGGTACAATCCGGAAGCCATGAAAAGAATTGGGGACCTCATTGGCACAACTCTTCGTGTTGATGCGCACACTGCCTCCCAAGTTAGAGGTAAATATGCCAGAGTCTGTGTTGAATTGGACTTAACAAAGTCCCTAATTGCTAATGTCAAAGTTGAAAACTGTTGGTATGTTGTGGAGTATGAGGGTCTGCACCTTGTTTGCTTCAACTGTGGTTGCTATGGTCATCGTCGTGAACAGTGCCCTTCTTTGATTAGGAAACAATCTACAACTCCTGTTCCGGATGCAGAGACCATCCAACCTATGGATGAGGGGTCAGTCCAAGATCAAGTTTTGAGTTCAAATGGTGGTAAATCAGATAAGAGTAGCTATACTGAGGCTGGGAAGGATATGAAGATTCATGATTCTCCCTTGATTGGGCCCTGGAGTATTGTGACTTATAACCGTTGGGCCAAGCCGACTAACAATTATGAGTTGGGCCAAAATGCCAGGAAGTTAAGTAATTCTGGCTCAAGATTCTGTCCTCTACATGTAGAGGATGTTGATCCGAATACTATTGATAAAGCTAAATCTGTACATGGCAAGGAACATACAATGGAGAATACCATGGGATTTGAAAAGAAGAAACAAAACAGAGGCAGACCCAGGAAGGCTTTAGGGGGCAACTCTAACAAGGAGAAGGGAGGCTCTAGTGGTTTTAGTATGGGGGCGGCTAGTGGCAAATTAATTCTTGGAAACACCTCGTCCCCGCAGTCAAAATCCTCTCTGAGGAAAACCAATGCCAAGTCTAAGATTGCCACAAATTCTTCCAACGGCGTCCAAGTTAGTGGCATGGACATTCAAGAAAGTGAGTTGGGGAGCTTTAACTTTAATGTTGCGGATCCTCAAGCTGTCAATGACGCAGCAGACAAAAGTAACCAAATTTATGGGCATGAACCGCCGGATATTGATAAAAATGATACGGATATGTCGGTTGGGAATTTGCTGGAGAATGGAAGACATGTTAATGATGGCTATGTATCTATAGAGAAAGATAGGCTTCATGAAGCCATGATTGATGTTCAAATTGGTGTGGTGGGTGCCACCTCTACTCTGGTGGAGGCGCCAATATCCTCAATTTGATTGGGTCCATACCCCAGGTATTCCATATCCTTACTGTTTTTATGATGATTATGGTCTGGAATGTAAGAGGTGCTGGAGGGAAACCTTTCTCCGTTACTGCTAAAGATCTCGTCAGATTGAACAAAGTGAACATTTTTGCTATCTTGGAACCCAGAATCAGTGGTGAGAGGGCAATTGAAGTCATAAAAGGTTTGGGTTTTTCAAATTATTATGTTGTTGATGCCAATGGTTTCTCTGGTGGTGTTTGGCTTTTATGGAATAATGAGGTTGTGAAACTGACTGTTGTGGCTTGCTCCTCCCAAACAATCACTGCTGTTGTAATGGATGGCCAGATCCAGTGGATGCTAACGGTGGTGTATGCCTCTCCTTGCCCCCGGGTGAGGAGCCACTTATGGCCTTATCTTGATGGTGTTTCTGCAGCTTCTAACATGCCTTGGCTTATTGCAGGTGATTTCAATGAATTGATTCATAGTTCAGAGAAAAAGGGGGTAGGCCTGTTAATAAAAATAGTGGTCTTGGTAATTGGAGCGCTAGGAATAGCTTGGTGGACCTTGGGTTCATTGGTGCCAAATTTACTTGGAGCAAGAAAAATGAGCATGGTGAAATCGTCTGGGAAAGACTTGATAGAGGCCTTTGCAACATAGCTTGGAGACACCTCTTCTCTGAGGCATATGTTAGGCATCTTGCCAAAGTGAAATCTGATCATTGCCCCTTACTTATTGGCCTCCATTCCAATCATATTCCTAACCCTGATTTGAAAGCTTTCAGATTCCAAGCTATGTGGATGCTTCACCCGGAATTTGAACCTTTTGTTAATGATACTTGGAGTAGTGCTCAAGGTGATGCTAGTTGCAAAACTATCTTTCTCTCTTCTGAGCTGCAAAGTTGGAACCACAATGTCTTTGGATGTATTTTTCAAAAGAAAAGAAGGCTTTTAGCTCGTATATGCGGAATCCAAAAGGCTCTTTGCATTTGTCATGTGCCGTATCTGTTTGACTTAGAAAAACAGCTCACCACTGAGTATAGTACTATCCTTGAGCAAGAAGAACTCTTTTGGCTTCAAAAATCAAGAAATACTTGGCTTAGGGAGGGAGACAAAAATACCAAGTTCTTCCACCTCTCTGCGGTGGTGCGAAGAAGGAAAAATAAACTTGAAGGTCTTAATAATTCTGAAGGAGTTTGGACAGAGGATAAAGAGACTTTAAAGTCGATTATTGTCAACTATTTCAAAGATCTTTTCTCCTTTCGAATAACGACGACAACTATGGAGAATCTGCCTCACCTTTTCCCTTGTCTTATTGATGAAGATTTATTCGTCCTAAATGGGGAAGTAACAGATGATGAGATTAAAGCTTGTATGTTTGCTATTGGTGGGCTCAAGGCCCCTGGACCAGATGGTATCCCTGCTAGATTCTATCAAAAATTTTGGCATCTTTGTGGCAAGGATGTTTGTGATATGGTTAAGGTATGTTTCAATACAACTCAACTCCCTGATAACATTAATAATACCTTCATCTCGTTGATTCCTAAGGTTGATAACCCTACAAGCATGACACAGTTGAGGCCTATTAGTCTGTGTTCTACGCTTTACAAGGTCATCTCCAAAATTTTGGTGGGTAAATTGAGACCGCTTCTCCATAAACTTGTTAGCCCTACCCAAGTGAGCTTCGTCCCGGGTAGGCAAATTATTGATAATGTCATTGTTGCTCAAGAAATCCTCCATAAGTATAGGAACACCAAAGGTAAAAAAGGGTTTATTGCTTGGAAAATTGACCTTTCCAAAGCTTATGATCGTCTTCAGTGGAGCTTTATTAGAGATGTTCTTTGGGAGATTGGGCTAAGAGGGAAAATGTTGGAACTCATCATGCAATGCGTTACCACAGTCAATTACCAAGTCATTGTTAATGGTGAGCTCACTGATTCTTTCTCCCCACAATGTGGAATCAGACAGGGAGATCCCCTTTCGCCCTATTTATTTGTGCTTTGCATGGAAAAACTTTCTCATATCATTAATGGATGCATCACTACTAAGAAATGGAAGCCAGTTAAGCTATCTAGATATGGGCCTCCTGTCTCTCATCTCTTTTTTGCGGATGATCTTATTTTGTTTGCGGAAGCTTCCTCAACTCAAGCCAAATTATTGAAGGATTGCCTTGATATTTTTTGTGCCGTGTCTGGTCAGCAGGTGAATTTTGATAAATCATGTATCTACTGCTCTCCTAATATCTCTCGAAGTAACGCTATTGAAATTGCCAACATCTGTGGTTCCCCTCTCACTTCTGATTTAGGTCAATACTTGGGTGTTCCGTTACTGCACTCTAGAGTCAATAAAGAGACGTATGGAAACATTGTGGAGAAAGTTCAACGTCGACTTTCTGCTTGGAAGAGTAATACTCTCTCTATGGCAGGTAGGCTTGTCTACCTACAATCAGTTGCCTCTGCTATTCCAATCTACTCAATGCAATCTACTCGTCTCCCAATTTCCATATGTGATAAAATTGATAAGTTGAACAGGAATTTCTTATGGGGTCACACTGAGGATAAGTCCAAGGTTCACCTAGTTAAGTGGGAGACAGTTTCCACACCTAAATCTATGGGTGGCTTAGGCTTGAAAGATACCCATGCTATGAACCAAGCTCTCCTTGCTAAAACTGGTTGGAAACTTATGCAAAGAGACCCGGGCCTCTGGGCACAAGTTCTGAAAGGAAAATATCTCAAACACCACGACATGGTGGGTGCTTGCTCTGCTAAGTTCACTAATTGTTCTCATACTTGGCGTGGAATCCTCTTTGGTGCCCAAATCATTCCTAATGGTATGAGATGGAGAGTCGGATCTGGAAGCCAAATCCATTTTTGGAAAGACAACTGGCTTGAGAGTGGCGTACTCGAAAATTTTGCTACCATCCCTCTTTCAGCTGACATGCTTGAATGGTCTGTTGATGATTTCCTTACTGATGATGGTTGGAATGTAGAATTGTTATACTCCTGCCTTCCCCCTGATATTGTGGAACATATTTTCAGTTTACATGTTGGGATTGCGAATCATAGGGAAGATAAGGTAATTTGGAGCCTCACCAATTCTGGAACCTTCTCCGTGAAAACTGCTTATCTCTCTCTCTTTGGCGATGATGATATCATTCCTTGGAAATGGAACTTCATTTGGAAACTCAAGCTCCCACCCAAATTAGTGACTTTTCTTTGGACTATTGGTCATGGGAAAATTCTCACCAATGTGCAGAGAGCTAGAAGAGGGTTTACTAATAACCCGTGTTGTCCAATCTGCCCTAATATTGAGGAGTCAATGGATCATATTTTCAGGTCTTGTAAGCAGTCCCCTTTCTTTTGGAATGGTGTTGGAATCCCTCCTGAAGTTGCCCATTCCTTTGCTCTTGATTTTCAGAGTTGGATGGCCATAAACCTTAGGACACAATGTTCTACCATACATGGTTTACCCTGGAACCTTATCTTTGCTTCAACTCTTTGGTATTGCTGGAAAGGGAGGAACAATCTTGTCTTCAACGATGGTCAACAACCGCCTGTCTCTCCCCAGAAGTTCATTTTTCAATTTGCAAGGGATTGGTATGATGCCAACAAGTCTACTTCTAGTAAGCCTCCTAGACAAATTATCTCAATCCATTGGATCCACCCGCCTATTGGTAGATATAAAATCAATACAGATGGGAGTTGTAATGACCCATTTAGGCACATAAGTGCTGGAGGTTTGATTCGCAATTCTGAAGGGGATTGGATTAAGGGATTTGCTGCTAATTTGGGCAGAGGAACCATCATGGAAGCTGAGCTTTGGGGTGTTTTCATGGGCCTTTCTATAGCTTGGGATGAGGGATGCAGGGATGTGATCCTTGAATGTGATTCTTGGGATGCTGTTACTTTGATCCAAAAACCTATTCTGGATTCGCACCCTCTCTACAATCTCATTATTGACTGCAAAGAAGCCATCGGAAAAAATTGGAGATGTGAAGTCACTCATATATATAGAGAAATGAATGCCTCAGCTGATCACATGGCTGACTTGGGTCATGGGCTATCCCTAGGCCTCCATGTTTTTGTTTCTCCTCCTACCTCTGCTAGTAATGTTCTAGTTTCTGATTCTATCGGCAGGGCCCTTCCTAGGGCTGTTCTTGCCTGATTTTTTTGTTTTGTTGCCGGGCTTTGCCCTCCGTTGTACCAAAAAAAAAAAAAAAATAGTTTGAAATTTTTAAATTTAAGAACAAAATAAAGGATAAAGTGAATAGTATCATAATTAATTTTTTAATGTAAAATGTGATTTTTCGTTAAAGTAAACAGTAACAGAAGTTTTTTGTTAAACTTCCCATCGTTTTATGGTATAGGTTTAAAGATTCTTTAAAGGAATGGTTTTTCATGTTTTTAAAGAAAATGAGGATTAGTTGTGGGACTTATTTCACATTAAACTTTAACAATCTTAACCGTTTATTTTGCAAGTAATTTATAAATCATTCTTGCAAAAATTCAATTCAATCCGAAACCATTTGTCTATTAATTGTCACAATGAAATTTTAATATTTTTTAGAATATATTATTCGTCAATTTCTTTGAATCTAATTAGATACCTCAAATACTTTCAGTTGGGCTAATATTTTGTAAGAATAATCTATGAGGTGTAATTTGAAAAATAGACATGCATGTCGTTGAAGTTCTATGTAAAGTAGGCCCCACAACTAATCCATATTTTCTTGAAGAAAATGAAAATCTCTTCCCTCATAAGCACTGTATGTATTTAATAGATCAAAGTGCTCCAAATGATTAATATTAGTGTATAATCTTTACATTCGTTTCTATTGAACTTCCAAACAATGAAAAGGATATTTTCCATTCACTTACCTCCATCCAACGCAGTTTTGAAGTGACGTCAAAAATTTCCCACTACATATTAAAGTTTGTTAACCTAACTAAACTAGCTAATTCAAACTCGAAACTTCTTGCCCGACTGTTCATCATCGTCATAATGGCCACCACCTTCACCGTCCATATCCTTCTCCATCTTCTCTCTGAAGTATCTTGTTGATCTTGTGCAGGCATCGGTGATATTCTGGTCTTTGTTTTGCTTTTGTGTCTTACAACCATTTTGCATCTTTACACCAAATTGGAAAGCTTCCTTTAGCTAAATGTATGTTGTCCATATTCTTCTCTCTCGAAGTCCCACAGCTGAATACATCGAAAATATATATAAGGGGTGTGATATCCACACACCCTTCTAATTTTCGGTCGTCGGATCGAATGAATTGAAGAAAATCAACGGACAGAAATTAACAAAGGGTATGTGAGAAGTAAAAATGGGTGTGTGGATAGCACCCTTTATATATAATTGACAATAACAGAAGCAATGATTGCAACAAAAGTATGATAAAAATATATTGACCTTTAAACTCAACCCTTAGCCTTTAACTACAGTTTTTGGTTCTACAACATCAGTTCTGGATAGATAATTGTAATTGTACATGCTATGACAATTTACAGAAAGTAATCGACCAGTAGACCGAGACTATTAATACGACGGGAGTTATGGCGTGCATTTGAAGCAACCTGTAACTGTATCTCATTTAGATTGTCATAATGAAGTGCTCTGTAGATAACAGTTACTTATGAAACGGCTAAAAGTGCTTTGTCAACCAAAGGAACATCTCACTGCGTTTGCGTAACCTATGGTGTAGACATCAAAATTTCAATGAAATAAATGTTCGTCAATACATTAAAGTTTCGACATGTCTAGGCATACGTGGCATACGCTATGCGTCACACAAATGGTACACATGGATGTGACTTATCAAATTTGGACAAGTCATCAAGAAGAACACGTGTCAACACCTAGCGGTCATAACAGTGTAAAGAACAATGAAAAGTTTGAAGGATTTCTGAGAAATGCTAGAGAGAATAGAGAGAAGGGAAAAGCTCAATTGAATACAATGAATGAATTACAAGGTAATCTCCAAAATGCCTAACCACTTTACTTTTATAGTAAACTAACTAATGACAGAATTACTATATTGCCTTTTCTTACAATCCCACCTATTTCTAACTAACTTGATCCATACAACTACCTTATAACAACCAATCGCCACATGTACACTATAGTTATTACTCCCCCTTCAAACTAAGTGTAGTACTGCCTAGCGTAGTTTGCTGCAATGGTGTTGGAGGTCCTAAACCCAAGGTGTCTGCAATGCTTGAGAAACACTGGACTGTGTATACCTTTGGTAAAGACATTTGCGACTTGGTCTTCTATTGGAATGTAGTGCACACTTATATCTCCATTTTGTACTTTTTCTCGAACGAAATGGTAATCCGTGTCAAGATGTTTAATCTTGGAATGGAACACAGGATTGGAACTTGATGCCAAAGCTGACAGATTGTCACAATGAAGTGAAAATGGTTTTGATAAGAATTGATGAATGTCTTTGAACACATATCAGATCCAAAACACATTAGCTACACAATGAGCTAATGTTTTGTATTCAGCTTCTATTGAACTTCTCGAGACAGTTGTTTGCTTCTTCGACTGCCATGAGATTGGATTCAATCCCATATACACTACAAAACCTGAAATAGACCTTATAGTGTTGATATATGCTGCCTAATCAGAGTCTGAATAGGCAGTAACTTGAAATTCTATGCTCTTTGTATAGTGTAACCCATAATTAATGATCCCTTGCACATACTTGAATATTCTTTTCACTAAGTGAAAGTGAGCATTTGTAGGTTGAGTCATATATTGACACACTATATTGACAGAGTGTGCAAGATCTGGTCTTGTAAAAGTAAGGTATTGGAGAGCTCCCACAATACTCCTATAGTGACTTGGATCAGATAATAAATTTCTTTTAGTTGCAAGTATCTGAGTGTGAGGTTTGGATGAAGTTGATTTTGGTTTGCAGTTATCCATACCAGTTTTCTTTAATAGTTATTTAGCATATTTTGACTGATGTATGAACAAAGCTCCATCACCACTGTATTAAACATGTAAACCAAGAAAATAAGTGAGTTTACCCATGTCCTTAAGGTCAAACACCTCTGCCAGGTTATTAATCACTTCTTGAATTTAGTTGGACTTAACTCAATGAGGATTATATCATCAACATAGAGCAGAAGTAGAATAATATCACCATTATCAACTTTAACAAACAAACTTGCGTTTGAAAGTGATGCTTGAAAACCAAGAGCTAGAAGATAACTTGTGAATTTGAATTCCATGCCCTTGGGGCTTATTTCAACCCATAAAATGACTTGACAAACTGCAAACATGATTAGGATGTTCAGGATCCACAAATCCTTGAGGCTGCTTCATATAAACTTCTTCCTCAAGGTCTCCATGTAAAAATGCATTGTTAATGTCAAGCTGTCTCAAAGACCAACTAAATTGTACTGCTAATGCAAGTATAATTCGAAATGTGGTGTGTCTGACCACTGAGCTAAATGTCTTAGAATAATCAAGACCTTGTTCCTGAGTATACCCTTGTGCAACCAATCGAGCTTTAAATCTTGATATAGGACAGAGAAGGGGGGGTCGCATAGAGAGAGAAGAGAGAGATGTGTAATGGCGATGCGTGTTATTCCACACCATTGCATTTTATTTATAGCATTAGGAAGGTAAATGGGTAATAGGATTACAACTCTAACAGGATAATATTTAAGTTAGGAGATAAGATAGAATCTACTCAAGATATCTTAGATATAATAGGATTTACACAATTACATTCCTAAACAATTAGGACTACAACAATAAAGATTTTTTTAAGGAAATTTACAGCTAATATTCTTGTGCGGCAAGCAAGAGATGGGCTTCCACATCTCAAGGTCCATGGATTTCTTTCTTATATAAACCTAATTACTTCACAATACAGCCGTGAGTGTTTTAGGGTTTGAATATTTTTACCCAAAATCTCTCACTTGCCTGGCGTCTTTCTTTCCTCATGCCGACCGATCCAACTATTTCAAATCCATCTCTTCACACTGACAGCTTTACTATCAAAGAATGGGTCGCAAACGATTCATCAAAAATCTAGCGGATGCGGATGACTCAACTCCTGCTGCAGCCGAGGCAAACGAGTCGTTTCCCTTGTCCCATAGCGATCGATCCAGGAAAAAACCAAAGATTTCACATATTACTTGTGATCGAAAAATAAACAGTTTCACCATGGATCCCAAAGTAGCCAGCAACCTAACCGACGTCGCACTCAAAATCACTAAGCATCTTCTTATGACTGAAGGAAAAGAGAAGAACACTGTACTCGCCGCTATCCATCCAGGTCCTGCTGTGGCTGTTAACAGCCGGTTCAAAAGGTCCCACACAGGACCAATTGCTCTCTTTCCTCAAGTCCAACTCCACCGATCAACTCCATTCTCTCGCTTCCCATCTTGTCCCTTTAATCTTTGCAGACGGGTCCAATAAGGCCGGTCCCCGCCTATGCTTTGCCAATGGCCTTTGGGTTCAGTATTCTCTCCCCATCAAACCTTCTTTAAGAAGGTTGTGGAAACTGTTTACAAGGCGGCTATAAAACATGTTAATTTCCAGAACCCTGAGTCAGTTGACGAGAAAACGATGCTTATATTTTCAAATGCCTACACTTCTAAGGCCTTTGGAGCGACAACTTCAATGCATGGGGAACAATTAAAAGACGACAACTTTCACCTTCTTAACGGCACATCTGTTAAGGCGCGGTTCATGAGAATCTCCAAGGACCAATTTGTAGCAGCCTTTGACGGTTTAAAAGTTTTGAAGCTTCTTTACGAACAAGGCAAAAACATGGAGTGGCAATGCTCCATGTACTTGTTGCTTCCAGATTCAAGAGATGGGCTCCCTGCTTTGGTCGAAAGAGTTTGTTCCGAGCCTAGTTTCTTAGATAGCCACCGTCCCAAGACACGAGTCGAAGTTGGTGTTAAATTTCCAAACAACGTAAAGGACATTTTCCATTCGCTTACCTCCATCCAACGCAGTTTGAAGGTGCAATCAAATTATTCCCACTAAATATTACAATCTGTTAACCTAACTAAACTATTTTCAAACTCGAATCTTCTTGCCAGGCTGTTCATCATCGTCATAATGGCCGCCACCCTCACCGTCCATATCCTTCTCCATCTTCTTTCTAGCAAGTATCTTGTTGATCTTGTGCAGGTCATTAGTGATCTTCTGGTCCTTGTTTTGCTTTCGTGTCTTACGACCATCCTGCATCTTCACACCAAACTGAAAAGCTGCCTTGGGCATAGCCTCCTTTTGCTCATTGTATGTTGCCCATTCTTCTTCTGTCTCGAAGTCCCACCGGTGAAGACGACCCTTAGCCTGTCAGGGAAATATATTGACAATAACATAAGCAATGATTGCAACACATTTTAGAAGGAATCAAGCATATTTTCTTTATGTTTTATCAGAAACTTACTCGTCCACCCATGTCCATTTTTGACAAGTCATCTTCATCATCACTGTCAACCACCTCACGATTATATTCTTGATAACCAGGGTAACATTCTGAATAACTCTCCGAGATGAAGTTTGGATCCTTTTCTCGGGCATCCTTCTCCCTCAATTGTTGAAGTCTTTGGTCATCCCGCTTAAACACAGATCCTAAACCCCGATCCTTCTCCTCTTGAGTCATAAAGCGTGGATCCTGCATGTTTAAGCCTGTTTGTTCATCGTAACCCTCCATATTTGCCTGGAGGTATTGTTCAGGATAAGCCATTTGCTCAGCATATTGGTATTCTGGCCACTCTCCCTGGTAGGCACCGTCCATAGTTTGTGTTTGTGCCGCATCGTATCCGTTCTGAACCCAAAATGTAACATAAAATACCCATCCAAGTTGAAATGCAAGTCAAGTTTTGTTTAGAAACATAGTTGTACTGCAATTTTCAGAATGAAAATGAAAAGGATAAATGTACCATATCTTGCCATTCCTGAGGCACCCCGTAGGATTGGACGGGTTGGACAGGACCATAAGCAGGTTCATCAAAATAAGAAACTCTTTCCTTGTTCCGAGGAGACTCTTCCATGTCCTCGGAGAGAGGGCTTTGACTCAAGTCTTTACCAGGAACAACATAGTCAACACCATCCCCAACAAAAATGTCATCCTCGTCTACTCTGGCAACAGTTGGGCCTTGTTGTGCTTTTGAATGTATGTGATTTTTCCTGGGAGGGAGTGGAGGGGGTGGTGGCAAAATCTCCCTTCTAGTTTCCTTCTTCAAAATCCCATCATCAGGCTTCAAGGACTTATCCTCTCCATCATACTCATTACCAACGACTGAAATCTTTCCTGTACCTAAAATAGATGGACCAAGAAAAGAACTTGATTAAGTAATTAGACGAATAAACAACCAAAAAGGGCAGAAGGGATGAAGGATGAAAATAGTTGATGTGAAATCTCAAAACAAATTATGGAATCTGATCACTTCACTCATCACGAAATACTTCAAAATGCCAATGTCTGCGATGATATCAGGCAACCAAGGATACAAAAGTACACAGATATATGTTAGTTTAGTTTGGTTTAGTTTCTCCCAGAAAAATCTGAGTTGAATAAGATACGACTATCTGAACTGGTTGTTAGCTGCCCTGTTTCACCGTGAGTTTGGGATGCTTAGCTCCAAGCACAGGGCCATATAGCCATTTAGGCATAACGGCCATACAATTTTTATCATGAAAAATGATTTCAAATACATTTTTACCTATCTGATTGCTTTGACTTATAAAAGATATTCATAGCAGTTTATTATAGACGACTCTATCAAGGCCTTCTGTTGCGTAAAACTGATTATTCAGTTACTTTTGACCAAAAGCAGCATACCTCTTGCATCTTTTTCCTTCTTTTTCTTCTTGAGAACCTTCCCAGAAGATCCAAGACGAAGATATGACATAATTTTAGCAATTCGGTCAAGTACAGAACCATCAACATTGACAGTTACTGCTTCCTGCACAAAGTAGAAGCCAAAATAAGATAAACAGTCTAACAATGATGGGAAGACCTCACAAAGTGTCAGATCTTTTAACCTCTGTCTGTGGACAGTCAGCTTTACTCCTATGCAAGGTGGTTGGGATGTCATGAGTGTATCCTCCCTCCTGAGATGCAAAATACGAGAACAAGATGTAAATGTCAGGAAAATGGGAGATCACATTCATTGAGTATCCTGCAATAGCAAGCTCAGTGCTCTCAGAGAAGTGCCTACAAACACTTCTCAAAGTTGAACTTCCATGCATGATTTAGGTGGCAACTAAACATGAAATGGTCCTGAACAGGCCACCCAAGGTTTATAAGGGTTTAGGCAAGCTTAAAACATGAGCACAAATTGTTCCCAGAAAAGACTACTATGATCTAAATTAAGCAAGCTTAATATGAAAAGAGCATCAAAGGCTCTTACCATGTTAAAAATGAATGACATTCTACCAGGTAGGAACATCTCGTTGGTTTTGATAACGGCGTGGGGCTTGACTATCCATTGGTACACTGACTGAAACACAGAAATGAGACATCAATGAAACAGATAATGATTTAACAAAATAACTGCCTCATCATATCACCAAAAGTGACATACCTTTGCAGTAGCAGTGCGAAATGAAATTTTTTGGTCTTCCTTAGATGCTCTGTCAGTGAATAGGAAGCACACAAGTGTTAGCAGTGGCACACGCACTATGAAACTGGTAAAGAAGTTTATTGAGATATGGCTATCATTCTTCATATTAACACTTGAGATATGGCCATCAATATCAACAGAATTTAACCCAAATACATCGTGTTTGCGAAATTTAACACTTGATGTTTTTAAGATTAGACATAACTTGACAATATAAGTAATCCACATACAATTACCTAGATTTTGCATCAGTCTCATCTCCATCATCTGGCTTTTTGTCAATCTCACTTCTTACTTTGTTAAGTAAAGCGTAATCTAATCCTTTGACCAAATGTGTGTGTTCCACATCACCTGGACAACATTAATCAAGTTCAGCATAAAATAAGTCAACGCCCTTCCACATGTACAAAAATGGCTAGCCAAAAAACTATTGATTAGGTGACTCGTGACTTCACGAATTCTCATAGATATCAACAAATGCAACGTCAATCGCACTTAGCTTCACAAACATGGTAAAAAATGAATCCTATACCGAAAACTGAGACCCTGTAAACAATACAGTGGGAACAAATTTCTAAAACAAAGCGTAACACAAACCTCCAAGATACTTGCTCTTCTCAATGGACAACTTCTGTACCTCAGCTGCCCTGCAAATACCAATGTGCAAAGATAATTAAGCTATTAAAATAGCAGAGGCATTGATAAGTTTGATACTAACCGGAGATCAATGTTTCCGGGAGGCGCAACGGCATGAAAAGAACCCAATTCAGTCGGCTCATAATCGGGATTTTGATCTTCCCTTCGCTCCTTAGCTCTGTCTCTGTACTTCGGCAACTCCGGTTGCTCCGCCGCTTTCTCCTCCCTGCATGCACCATCACACAAACATTGCATCAAGGATCAAACGCATAATCTGCATTCCCACATTCGTTACCCAATAATTACATGACCATGCAAATCACGCTGAAATCTTTTTCCCAGATTTTAGCAAAACAGCTTAATTGTACAAAAAATATAACAAATATTAAGAAATAATAATAAAAATTTAAACTTTGGATCAAAATTAATACTGCCTGTATTGAATTGGAAGCATAATGTGCGTCGGATAGTGAAAACAAATAAAAAAAAAATTGAAACTTTTAACTCACTTGCGGCGGGCAACTTTCTCCTTGTAACTTTTCTTCGACGAAGTCATCGGTGAAATTGGGAATTCGAACTGGAATCAGGGAGGACGGAAAGATTTTTCCAATTGCAGTAATTAGGGTTTGCAGAGGAGTGGCGAACTCTCGAAAACGAGGTCGCCGTGGGATTGAGGTGGCAGGGAGAAATCGTTGCGCGGTAAAATTACGGATAAACCATCCTGCATATAACGATAATTGAAACGCACCGTCGTTGGATATTTATTTCTTTTTCCAATTTTTCAAAATTATATGAGAATTAAGTTGGGAATTTGATTAGTAAACGACATCGGTTAGCATCTCACTATCAAATTTCTAAATAGAGTAATAAGAGCTATTTATATTACACAGCAACTGTCATCAGTGTTTAAAATATCAACGAAATTGTCGATATTTTCGTCGAAATATAAAAAAAATTAAGGATATATATGAAAAGGGGTGAAATGGAAACTTCACCCTATGTCAACTAGATATACAAAAATCAATGAATATCGATGATATTTACTGATTCATTACGAAAATTTTGCCGGAACCCATTACAGATTTCAAATTTTTGAAATTTAAAAAAAAAATTATTTTCTTTAATTTCGACTAAATTATATGAATAAGTTAATATACCCACACCATTACAAATTTTCATTGAATGCAATCGATATCGATATTTCCATCTATATCGATATTTTAAACACTAAATGTCACATTATGTGATCAACTAATATAATATGATTATAAAAATTATCAATCTAACATTATTGTACAAATAAAATGCCCTCAAAGATGATGCAATTGATCTTAGTCCTTCACCTTCATTGAAGTATAATACAATACAAATTACAATAACTAGGACCTATATAGTATTAAGAATAATAATAACAATAATAATCTTTTTTATTATTTATTTTTATGAAACTAAACTCAATTTACGTCAATATTGCAAAAGATAGTGAAGAAACAAGAGATTAGGTAAATATTATCTTTTTACCAGGTAAGTATTCGATCAATGCTTGGTAAGGATTGTATATTTTTACGTGCGCATCAAGCAAGAAGGGTAGAAGAGGAAACAAGAAGACCACCAACTCCAAAGCCAAGAACGAAGCCTAGAATAAATTACAAAATTAACTTAATTTTATTTACCCTAGTACGTATGGATTCCAAGTAAGACGAGGAAACCTAGATTGAGATGACCAATTGATCAGAGTCTAAATCGGTTTCCTAAATTTTTTGGTTTACCTAATACCAAAAGGATAACTTAATAATTATATATATATATATATATATATATATATATTGTGTATGTGTGTGCATGTAGAAGAAGATCGACAGAAACTAAAGAGACTATACAAGAGATACCCAGAGATGAATAAGATGAAGAAATTCAGTTGCCTACGATCTTCAAACGCTCAAACTCTCCCTCCGAAAAACGTTGTAAGAACTGACTGTGATGGTGATGTTAATGAAGAAGATAGATTTACTGAACTTCCTGTGTCAAACAATCCCTCCAACGCTCATGAAGAAATTGTTAAAGTTTCAAAGTCCAATCCATCCGACACTCCTTGGAAAGAGTACTCTTCCTCGTCATGGAAGAAGATAGAGAGTACTACTACTACTCTCGCAGGCCTCGGAGGAAAAGTTGTCCTCATTATTCCCCAGAGCAATGATGACAATAACGGAGACACAAACAGAACTGTTTCTTCGAAAAAGCAAATTAGAAAACTGTTTAGGAGTTTTTGTAAAACTGATGATCAAGTTGAAGAGTCTTCGGATTTAAAGACTAACAATAACCTGGCGCTGGAGCCCGAGTACTGCCCTCGGATTCCTCCCGAGGAGATTTTTAAGAGGTTGAGATCGAGCGCGTTGTCCTTGCATGGGATCGAAAGTGTGGAGTTTCAGAAGCCAATTGACCATGATAGGGGAAGGGAAGCTCAAAAGAGGGAAGATCAAAAGAACATGTTGAAGAACCTTAAGCAATGGAAAAAATGCCCCAAGTGCAGTTTCACTGAACCGGCTGATTGGATGGTTTGCAGGTGCCCGAAGAGCCCGTCTATTCTGCAGAGATTTATATGTGGTCAAACTTAAAGCGCGACGCTATGATCTTAACTACTACTACGTTTGGTTATTTAGGATTTTTTTATGTTTTTTCTCATTCATTTTGGATTAATGAATGACAGCTTCAGCAGTGGCAAAAGATGTTTTGAATCAATATTCTTACAATTTGGCAATGAATTAATTAAGATAATCTTCAATTAAATCCAAGTTCCACACTTTAGTTGTTTTTAAATTTTTATGATCTCGGATTGTAATTGTTGGATACCTTTCTATCATCCATGCTTAATAAAAACTCAAGTTAAGTGAGTTGAGCAGAATTTCGTGATAAGTTCACAAGTTTTGACTTAGCTAGGATATTCTACAGGGAATTTATCTAATCTAAAAAGAGATAATTCGGACTTGGGTGTAAATAAGAGACGACACTGCTTTAGCCAACTTGGCAAGTTATAAATCTACATTTTTGATACAAATTTGCTTCGTATGGATGATTTACAAGTTTGAATACTATTCCTATATATAACAAGACAACAACTATATCGAATAAATTAAATAGTACAAACAAATCAACAGATCAGCCAAGAAGCTATTCTTAATTGTTGACACTTAACAGCAGTAGCTTTGTTTCTTGACTTGGTCCCGATTATTAGGATTCATTATATTGATTCCAGCGGTAAGAATCGTAAGATATATTCTGGAAAGGAGAGTACAACAACCAAAAATTAGGATCATAGATTTAATAAATTAACTATAATAAATCGATTACAATGAACTTATTTGTGAAAGAAGAATTTGCGTGTGTACAAGAATGCCTTCTACTCTCTCCAAATTATATGTATATGCTATGAATAAGGTTTATCATATATTAGAACGCTTATTGTGAGAGCATGGACAATTATATAGTCACTATGATTCTCTTTTGTTTTAATTAAAACAACACAGTCACTTCTACAGTTCTACTCCAGTCCAGCATTGCCATAGTTAATACATTGAAGAAAGAAAAAAAAAAAATTAAAGATACACTATGTAGAAATTAGGGTTTCCCTAAAACCACCTATTATAGTTAATTGCCGTAATTAGTTAATCAAAGTTAAGCCTATATTATTCTTCCATCCCTAGTCTAAAATTTTTGAAGTAGAGAAAATACGCATGACAAAGTACGGAAGTACATGATCAACAAATGATGAGTTTTAAAGGATTTTTTTACGAAGATTTTTATAGAGTTACATCCATGCTTAAAATAGAATCTAAATAAAAAATTGGCAAGCTTTTTTGTTTGGGTGGTATTTACGCAAAAGCTCGTGAAACACATTTTTCTAGTTAACATTAGGATTGATTAATTCAGGTAGGAATTGAATTATCAAATGAGTTGAATAATATGGTTGTGGCAAATTATTTATTTGTAACAAATTAGCAAGCGTTGGATTGACATGAATGCATGTGTTCGGCTGCGTCTCGTAATTCTTATATCCTCCTTGCTTTCTCATTGTTTGTTGTTGTCAGCCCTTAGTGGCTTTCCTTGTACTTTTGGCTTCTTGCCCTGGCTAATGAATTTCCAGTTACCTCAAAAAAAAAAAAAAAAAAAAAGCAATGATTTCAGAGCATATTTGTGTATTATTAAAGTTGGTAGGTCGTTCGTAGAAGAAAAAAAGCATATGGTTTGGTTAATAACAGAGCATATGGTATATACTCAAGCCTGCCTCAGCCATACGGCATATGCTGCCTCACAACTTCACTACCACTGCCCACCGCCCACCAAAATTGTTTTGGCATTATCAAGTTTTTGCTTGTGATGGCAATTTGTGATGGCAACTAGTAGTACAAAAACTATTTGCGAGACGAAATAAGGGATATGTCGCACAATACAGAGCGACGAAAATTTTCTTCGCTCAAGAGGCCTTTGCTTGACAACAGCAAATATTCGTCGCACGAAGGCGGAGGAAAAATGTAGGCTGATGCAGATTTGGCGCCAAAATCTTGTTTGACGAAGATTTTCCTACAGGCAAGGGAGAGTTAACACCTTGTGGTCGTGGTATGAATGTTAACACAACGAGAGTGTATATTAGGATAAAACTTTTTCAGTGTCTCATTGTCATAAGTTTTTTTTATGTTATACCTTGTATATTTTTGTTTTCAAATTACAAAATAATTACGCTAACTTAATCTAAATTATAAGGACATAACTTGAATGCGTATAGGGTGAAGCACAATGTTATCTAGTCAACTTGCTAAAATCATGAAGCACAATGTTATCTAGTCAACTTGCTAAAATCATGTTGTCCTCTTATATCATGTACCGATATAAATTGATAACACTCCAACAATTTTAAATTTTAACTTTATAGAATATGACAATAACAATTGTGCTATTCATATCCAAAAATTGCTCCAATCAAACTACCTTGCAAATACGGAGACTTTGAACACATGGAAATCCCACCAAACCAAGGCATCAATAATTGAACAGAGCATTGAATTATGAAGCACATTTTTATCTTGAGAGTTTCAAGCCTACGGTACTATTCATTTTAACGAAAAATCATATTTTTATATTAAAAAGTCAATTCTGGTACTATTCACTTTATCCTTTATTTTGTCCTTATCATTAAAACTCAAAGTTTTCAAACTATTTTCATTAGTTTTCCTATTTTTATTTTGTTCATATTACTCTCTCGTTTTTAAATAAAATTTACTTGTATTTGTAAGTTTGTTCTGAAAGGACTTCTTAAGTCCTAACGATGATGTTTGTATATGTACTATGTAGAATGTGTACTCAACTCATGTAAGTGCAATATGCTAATGTCAACAGAAAAATAATATGAAGACTCTTAAAGTGAGATTCTATATAAATTTTTTGTTATTTTACAATTTAATGTCATTTTCTACATTAATATTATGAGTTAACAAAAAATTTATAAAAAATTTCACTTTAAAAAATTCTCGTTAGCATATACTAATGTGAACGGTGATGCTAATCAATTTCAATTATTTATAGAAGAGTGACAGATGATAAATAAAGTGACAAGAAGTCGTGGGTGCAACTGCTTCCAGGACGAAATCCGAGTGGTTTAATTTCATGACTGCACTTCACATCAACCTGTCGATCGCCCGATCGTTCTCAGCCATCAGCAAAATATATATTTTTCCGACCAAGAAAAAAGCAATGTGTGTATAGTATATGAAAACAAATAGATCAATAAAATTTGATGTATTTCACAATCTTTAATTTCTGGTACGGCAATTGAAGTCAAAGCGGGATGAGAATCCCATCCGGATCCAAATGGTGGGAATCCAAGAGATCCTCACATCTTAGCCGTTCATCGTATATCGTACGGTTAATTTTCGTCAGGTATTATTTATGTTTAATTTTAAATAATAAAATTCAAATGATTTATGATCACACGATATACGATGAATGGTTAAAATATGAGGATCCTTACGATCTCTACCATTTGGATCTGAATGGGATTCTCATCCGTCAAAGCCAATGGAGCTTTCTCGTTCTGCAGTCCGTGAGTGACTCGTTCCTTTCATAACATATGAGATGTGAACTTGTTACTTGTTTACAGTGCTTTCCCTTAACCGCATTACGCGGGTTAGGGTTAGGGTTATAGTTCACCGGTTGTTTAGAAAGATGACAAGATCCAAGTAGTAACCAAAGGAGATCAAATCAAGTAATAATTTTGAGCAAGAGATTTCTACCCCAATTGGTTTTGAGTTTTTGATTTTGCTTTTGATGTCCCGAGTTTGATTCTTTCCTTACACAGGATTGCTTATCAAATCAAATAAAAAAATAATATATCGAGGTGACTCAGTGGTTAGAGACGAATTACAGACCCTATTTTACACGACACATCCTGAGTTCGATTGCTAGCGCTCGTGAATCACACGATAGGGGGCATTGGCCAGTGAGTGTGAGTTTTCATGATTTGATATTCATATTCCGCTATTCCTATCTAAACTCTTGGTTAACAAAATATTCCGGAAGGGTTGATTGCCATGACGAAACCACTGGTTGATCTTTTTTTTTTTTTTTTTTTAAAGGAAAAAAAAAACGCTGTTAAACACAATGGTGACATGAGAATAATTGGCAATTAAGCTAATGACACACGTTAATTATGGTTAACAAGGTTAATTAACTTCAATAATTGGTACTTATGTTGTCGGCTGATAAAAGCCTAAAAGGAATTAAGTAGAAACCAAGAACAGCTGAAATTGGCAACAAATTTTAATGAAAGATTAGCAAAAATTAGCAACTAATTACATGAAATTTATCGTAATAAATTAACAATAAAAACTATACGTTTTTTTTTTTTAAACAGAAAATGACTAGACTAAGTCTTACACAGAGCTAGCCATAATAACATTGTTCAAATTCATTTTTTTAACAAGAATTGAATTTCTCACTTACAAGTAAAGAAGAGTACCTAGAAACAAATTATAATGAAAGATTAGCAAAAATTAGAAACTAATTTCATGAAATTTATCATAATAAATTAACAATAAAAACTATACGTTTTTTTTTCAACAGAAAATGAGTAGACTAAGTCTTACATAGGGCTAGCCATAACAACGTGATTCAAATTTTTTTTTAACGAGAATTGAATTTCTCACTTACGAATGAAAAAGAATACCACTGGATCATAATTTCAAGTAGCGACCTTTTTCAAAACATTAAATAAATGTGTGGACCGTCTGACCTGGGAACCCAAGGTTGTGGCCTCCTTTTAGTCCGTGTGAGATCTCCTACCCTTTTCTCACGTTTCTTCTCACAGAAAAATACCAAATCACACCAAAAATAAAACAAAACAAAACAAAATAATATATAAAACATGAGTAGCAATAATTAGGTCTCTGTTCCTTTTCGTCTTAAATTTCCACAGCGCTGTGGTGTTTCAGGCTTTCATCTCTCGACGCCCCTTTCTTCTCGAACCTCCCAACTATTTCTATTTTTCCACAATTTATTTTCTTTCATTTTGCGTTTGTATTTATCATCCTTCTCGCCCCCAAAATTTTCTGCTTGATATTCTCCGAGTTGCTGCTTTTCCCTTCCATATAAAGCTTCCATTTTGAAACCTCCATTTTCTCTCTCCTCTTATCTTTCGTCTCTGCGTTTTCTCTGTATATATCTATAATTATACGTATATATTCCGATTGCCTGCTTAATTTTGGCAATTGGGTTATTCGATCCCGGAAAAAATCGATTCTCTGACCCCTTTATTCGATTTGCTTGATTGAAAAGATCAGAAATTTGAACCAGGAGGAGCTCAATTTTGCTTTCCTGAAACGAGCCCAGATTTGGATTTGCGAATGGGAAGAGGAGGAGCTGGAATTGGCAAGGTCAAAGTCTGCAGCTGAAGTTTTTGATTTTTTTTGTTTTTTGTAAAAGCTGGGAATTTGATTGTAAATGTTGTATTTGAAGCAGCCAAACCCCACAATTCATACATGGGGTTCTTTAGGTGAATGAAGTTCGAGTAGTTTTTCGGTCGTACAAGATTTTGTGTGGCTTGGATTTTGGTTGTTCTGTGCATGCCATTCTGATAGAAACCCTGAGCCTGAGGCTCGGGGATCTGAAAATTTCGAAGCTTGAATCGATGGCGTCCTCAGAGAATGAGTCTCTGTCTCAATTGTGTGGCGACGAAACTCGGCCTCCTCCTCAACACGTTGATATGCAGAAATTCCGGCTTTATGGGACTCGATCGGTAATGTTTTAGCTGCGTTCGATCCGTTTATGTTCAATCTGTTGTCATTTGGTGGACTGAAAATGTTTACATTGTTTAACTGTGAAGTTTCTCAAAAATGTTGTTTTTTTTGTATTGCCTCCATATGAAATCTCAAATTTGTAAATTTATGATATGTTTAGTTATTGCTGCATTTTCATCAGTTTAAATGTTAATTGTGCTTTGTGGAAACTGGGTTTCAATGCGTACTAACTTATACATTTTCATTTTCATGCCTCAGAACTTTTACATGATTGGGAGAGATAAGAGTAGAACATATTGGAGAGTGCTAAAGATTGACCGGCTGGACCCTTGTGAGCTTAACATTCGTGAAGATTCTACTACGTACACCGAAAGAGAATGTTCTGACCTGTTGAGGCGGATACATGAAGGGAACAAGGCCACCGGTGGATTGAAGTTTGTTACCACTTGTTACGGAATTGTTGGTATAAGACTTTGACATCACTTTCAATTAATGAAAAATCAAAATAATTTCACTACTCATTTTGGGTTTCTGCTTTCAGGATTTGTAAAATTTCTGGGGCCCTATTACATGCTGCTTATCACGAAAAGAAGACAAATAGGTGCCATATGTGGTCATACGGTCTATGCAATTTCCAAGAGTGAAATGATACCACTTCCAAATTCTTCTGTCCAATCCAGTACCACTAATTCTAAAAATGAAAACAGGTCTTTTGTCCATTTTGCTTGTACATGTATTTATTTAGTGGACATTGAAGGAAACAATGAATATTGCTCAGAAAAATACTGTATTTTATTCTTCTATTTGAAGGGAATTACTTTTTTATGATGTGACATTCTTCCCCTCGCTCTATAAGAATGTCATGATATGCTGGCATGGAGGTATATATGTAACTGAATTTCTGCAAATATTAGGACAGACTTGTTAAAATTTAGTGAGTACATTTTCAATCCTATTTATGGAGAAGCATTGTGTTACCAAGGTTTATGTTGTAAAATCTTTTCATATTCTTTGTTACAGTTCACCCATTTTGCTATTTTTCTTACCAAATGTTTTATTCTAAAATTTTTGTGTGGTTTCAACTGTTAATGATTTCTCTACTTCTTTGATGGCTTCAGATATAAGAAGCTCTTAAGCACAGTGGACCTTACAAAGGACTTCTTTTTCAGCTACTCATACCATGTTATGCGTAGTCTGCAAAAGAACATGTGTAAGAATGAGACAGGACATGTCCTTTATGAAACCATGTTTGTCTGGAATGAGTTCTTAACTCGGGGAATTCGGAATCACCTCCAAAATACCGTTTGGACAGTTGCATTGGTTTATGGCTTCTTTAAACAGGTTAGGTTTGAATGGTTTTTAGACAATTTGGAAAGAAACTAGTAATGCTTTATCTGGTTAGTTTAATATGTAGTGCTTTAGTGCAGGTTTCAAATATACCCGTTAAAGGGGTATTTAACTTGTTTTAACTGCAAAATTTGGTACCTTTTACTGCCCTTTGATACAAAGGTTCTCACATCTTTGGTGATTTCATTTGTGGAGTGAATGAAGTCCTGTAGAAAATTATCTGTTCAAGTAAATGTGCTTTTGTGATTTTTACCTTCGTGTTTCAAAATTTATGGCAAAACTTGAGTGCAGTCTTTCTGTCCTCTTATTGATCTTTATTTTTGGATTTTATACTGATGGATTAATGATATTGAAATGTAGGCCACTTTCTCTATATCTGGACGTGACTTCAAGCTGACCCTTATTGCAAGACGTTCGCGTCATTATGCGGGCACCAGGTGAGGGGGCATTCATACTTTGGTTCCCTTATCGAATTCCATGTTTAATATGAATGGATGCGTAGACATAGTTTGAGAGAACTGGATTGGCCTTCTGGTAATATGTTCGAACTATTGGCTACTAGGTTTGAATAATCCTGTAAGATGTAATCTGGAACCCTCTATTGCGGTACATCTGGGATATCTTCTGCTGATTATGTGGTCCATACTTTAAAGAAGATAAAGCGATGGGACTATCTTTACCATGATTGTCAAAGTTGTGATGTGATATTTTCTTCTTAGTATACCATAACTTTAGATTTCTCGAAGCTGTGTAACACGATTAAGATCTTTTACATTTTTTCATTATGTATGACTGCCTACTTGTATGTGATGTTAACATATGTATTTTTTTTTTATAGGTTCACACGCTTATTGACATGTTTATATTGTACATGCCTCACTTGTTGCTTTTACTCATGTAGGTATCTGAAACGAGGTGTTAATGAGAAGGGAAGAGTAGCTAATGACGTTGAGACAGAACAGATTGTCTGTGAGAATGTTCCTGAGGGGTTTCCTATGCAAATAAGTTCTGTTGTGCAGAACCGGGGCTCAATCCCTCTATTTTGGTCACAGGAAACCTCACGTTTAAATATCAAACCAGATATAATATGTATGTCCTTTGAATAAACTGCATCTGTGAAGATTTATTCCGTGAATTCTTGTTGCTAACTTTTGTCTCCTCCCAGTGTCAAAGAAGGACCAAAACTATGAAGCCACTAGGCTTCACTTTGAAAATCTTGTCAAGAGATATGGGAACCCCATAATTATTTTGAATCTGATCAAGGTAAATTTTGTCAGCGACAGATTCTATGTTGATGCTGTGTATCATATTAATATTCATCATTTTCTTTTTCTTGCTTTCTCAAATTGCATGTCATCGGAGAAACTAATTTTCACCTAGAGTCTTGCCTTCTGAGCCTAGTCGTAGTACATATGCTGAACTGAAATTGACATGTTCTTTTTGGTTGTCTTCTTGCCTTCTTGGTTTATGTTTCTGCTCTAATTATTTGTTTGCTTATCTTTTTTTGGGCAATCAACAGACACAGGAGAGGAGGCCTCGAGAGTCCATACTGCGTACAGAGTTTGCTAATGCAATTGATTTCATTAATAAAGACCTATCTGATGAGAACCGTCTGAGATTCCTTCACTGGGATCTCCACAAGCATTCCCGGAGGTATAGCTTCTGGTTGGTTTGTAATATTTATTTTAATCATGTGGTACTCTAAATTAAATTGACTGAAAAATGTTACCATTGTTTCTCCTCCATCCAGCAAAGCTATAAATGCTTTACTACTCTTGGGCAAGGTGGCTACATATGCCTTGACACTAACTGGGTTCTTCTATTGTCAAGTTAACCCAGCACTGCGACCTGACAGTGTCATCAAGTGGCCTTCCCCTGGGTAAGTTGTCATCTCGTTTTGATGGTTTTCGTGCTCCAATTGCTGTTTGTCTTGTACTATAAACTTGTTCTATTGCTTGTCTGTTATAATTTCCACCATTTGTTCTGTTTAGTCATTAGAAGAAGAAAAATGCAGATATAACGGCAATTATTGTGCATTTATTGTTTTTGGTGTCCCTCACTAAATCCTTGAGAAACTTTTCTTCTTCTCTCTCTGAATTGAAAGATATTTCAACCAGTTTTCTGCTTGCTTTTATACTGGGGAACAATTTTCCATTTCCTGTTGGGCACTCTCTTTGAGAAAGTGGTTGCACTTTTTTGTTCACTACCTTCGTAAAGATTTACCCTCAAATGATAAGATAATATGATCTCATAAGAGGTTTACTGCTGTATTTTGCTCTTTAGCAAAACGCTTTGAAAGAACATTGAAAGTGTAAATGTGGAACAGGCATTTTGACAGTGGTAACTTGTCTGTTGAAATACATAATGCTAATGGTGATGAGGAAGCTAATGGTAAAGAGGATGCCGATAACATAGAGTGTAAACCAAGTGGAGGCAGAAATATTGCAAATGGTGATCATTCTGTCAAGCCATCCATGTTCCAGAATGGGGTGCTTAGAACCAACTGCATAGACTGTCTGGATCGCACAAATGTTGCTCAGTATGCATATGGGTTGGCTGCATTGGGACACCAGCTTCATGCTTTGGGAGCTATAGACAATCCAAGGATAGACCTCGATGCTCCTTTGGCTGATGACTTGATGGGATTTTACGAAAGAATGGGTGACACACTTGCACACCAGTACGGTGGTTCCGCTGCTCATAACAAGGTAAGAAGTTTGATTTCGCATGTTGATGAATTAATATGCTTTGGATCTGATGGTTGATTAGATATTGGCACTATTACGGTGGTTTCAACTCAAAATGTAAAAATCATTGGTTAATCAATGACCTTGATTTTATATTTTTATCTTTAAAACTTTTGAACTTGTAATTCTGCACAGATATTTTCTGAGAGAAGGGGTCAGTGGAGAGCAGCAACTCAGTCTCAGGAGTTCTTTAGAACTCTTCAACGGTATTACAGCAATGCTTACATGGATGCAGAGAAGCAAGATGCAATTAATGTGTAAGTTCTGCACCAAGTCTCAGTCTCGTATTTTCCTGTTGAACTGTTTTTCAACTTCAGCGTTGTAAAAAGGATAGTTCTTTCCTCTGAGCTTTTCTGCCTGCCAATAAATGTTATAACTTATTGTATTGTCGCCTGTCTTTGAAACTGTTGTGTTTTATAAGTTCCTGTTTGCCGATCCTTGCATTGATTTATGTTGGTTTTTATTACTGCATGCATATAGTGCTAGAATTGACTTTATTCCTTTAATATTTTGAGCAGATTTCTTGGGCATTTTCAACCACAAGAAGGTAAACCTGCACTGTGGGAATTGGATTCTGACCAACATTATTACTCTGGGAGGGATGAAACAAAAGATAAGGATCTAGATGGAAGGTATGTCCTAATTAAAGCCTCAAGAATTCATTATTTATGTCAGAATACATCAATTTGAGTCTCCAACTCTGTGCATCGCACAAGTCATGCTGGGATTTCCTTTAACTCGTATGCGATTGTCCTGACATTAAAGTTGCTCGGTTTGAATTTTCTATCCATGGAGGCACTGGGTGAAAACCCTGTTGGTAACTTGGCATTTCATAGAGTAAATTTAAATTCAATCGTCGTTTTGTCCCATTGTATTTTTAGCCACCGCATCAGAGGAGCCTTCGGTCCAAAATGGTTGTGAAATTGAACCTTACAATGAAATATTTGCGCTTATTTGTGCGCATACTTTAACCCTATGAATATTTTGCAATGAATTTTCACTAGTGTGATCCTTGATGAATATCTTTTCCTTAACACGTGTACCAAATAGTAATGATATATGGGCCATAACATGTGTTTGATCTTGTATTTATTGTGTAATTTTCAGCTGCTTTCTACTTATGCATGTCTCCTACAATTTGATTGCTGGACCATTTGCTCACCTGATAGCTTTTATATCTGTAGGTCCATTTTCAAAAGATGTTATTCAGATGGCAACATTCTTCGAGAAAGCAGCTCACCTATTTCATCCACACATGTTAAGCAGAAATTTACAAACCCTTGTATGCCTGATCGATCACAACAAGAAAGCAAGATTCTTTCAGAGTCATCACCTGATATATCAACTTCTGAGAGTGATATTGCATTTTCAAGGTTTTCTTACAACCCTGTCTTTATTGGTTCAGTACTTTCCTTGGTAGATGCAGCAAGCAAACTGCTGTTTGTTTGGTGCTAGCATTGTCGAAACGTGATAAAGTAATGTCTCTATTGTTAGGTAACTTATCTTAAATTGGAAACCAATCAGGAGAAGAAACTTGTCAAAGAGCACATGAGAAACTAGGAAGTCGGAAAAACGTAGTTTATTTATAGAGTATGAAATAGTTGATTTTAGAATGAATCGTGTTTTCTCTTCACTATAGCACATGATATGCCATAAATTCTTTCTCGTGTAGAATGGAAAAATCGGAACATAAAGACATATAACCAAAATGGGTATATTATAAAAGTAATATTGTGATTTGTGAAGACTGGATAATACGGTTTTTGCTATACATGTCACGATGCTTCAATGGTTTGGGTATCTCTGTAGGTACACTCCTTCAATGCCTCGCAGGCAACTTTTTGGAGAGTTTCAAAGATTCCGGTGTGAAAGTGATCATATTTACTATTCCGAACAAGGAGATTCGTACAACTTCTCAAACTTTGTTGACCTAGACTGGCTATCATCATCTGCAAATTCTTGTGAGGAGGAGCCATTTGAGAGGTACTTTTTTAATCGAGCTCTGAAGATATGCTATTCTTGTTGATCATGGAAAAGAGGTTAACAAAATTTTAAGAGGATGGAAATCCTGAAAGCCTGTTTTTTTCCTTTTATTTTTCGGGGTGGTGTATTTAACATGTATGTTGGCTGAGACTTGAGATGCAATAATTGCAGGTCGTCAGTACTTACAAACTCTCCAATTGAGGGGCAATCATCGGAGAATGTTGTTAATGGAATAATGGGGGATCCGACTCCGTCTACAAGTGAATATGGATCAAGCTTGAAGGTAAGTAACCATCTGCAATGAATATTGTCACTTAATAGTAGCCGTTTATGAAACCAATTGATTAAATTCTGCGGTGCTGTAGAATTTTGTTCCTTATATTTTTCTTCACTTCAACATATGGCACTGTTTTCATTCGTTGATATTTCTTTTTTGTTGTGGCCTTATGTTCTGTAGGGGAAGGAGCAGACAGGAACGGGGTTGTCCCTTAATAATGGGGAGAGTTCCAATGTTCTCGAGGAGTACCCCGATAGCTTTGTGAACTGGGTCAACTTCGGAGAGACGCTATGCCACTGAAGTTCTCAATCAATTTTCCTCAATAATTCGTTCCTGCCTTCATTTGGCTCGAGCATTTTCCAAAAGATGCTGATCCACGGATTAGAAGCTATTAGAGTACGTGTTAGTGATATCGGGAACAAAGGAGAAACAAAGGCAGTGGAACCGGCGTTCCACTGGCGTTCGTGAGAGGATACTATTCCTGAGGCAGGTTGGCCCGGCCCTCGGGTACGATACAGCAGTGATTTGTTCATGAAAAGAAGAAAAAAAAAGTCAATCGGAGGTTATACCAAAGTACAAATGAGTAAATAGTCAACGGTTAAGAGATTCTTTAGGAGCACTTTCTCCGTCAGTTCATGGATAATAGATTTCAATCTTGTAAATATTTTGCTCGTTGGAGCTCCACTTTAGAATTGCAGGCCGTCGATTCTTTTATTTTCTGTCGTGTTAATTCGTGGACCGGCGAAAAAACTGACATTGCCGGGTAACTGTTGCGGAATATCAGACCCTACTGTTGTAGTAGTACAACTGATGATGCAGCGATTCTTGCCTTTAAGCGCTAATTTTAGGCCTAGCCTTCCAAGACTTGGCGTTTGGCATAAAGATTCACTGTACAAATATTCATTCAATAAGTTGTCCAATTTGGCCCAATAAAAATTTCACCATTTAATTAATCCCAGTTTATGTTGAGTGCGTTTATTTCGCATTTAGAGGTTTTAAGTTCGATTCTTGCTCTATTATGTTGTATGTACAATAAAGAGCTAACAATATGGGTTTATTTGGTCTTTTGTCACGATTCCATATTCATGCTCATAAGATCAAGGCCGATGAAGCAGAGCCGGTCGAGACTGCAAAGAAACTGGGATCGAAAACCGCAAAAAGAAACGGACAGAATAGAGAGGGAGAGTCCTGTTGTGCCTCGGAAAATTTTTCCACTAACAAAATTGATAGCTTAAATAAAATTACGGTCAAGGAATACCGCCGGAGTAAGCAGCCGCCTGGTTTTCGACATAAAACTCAAGAAGTCAAACAGAGTAAAACAAAGCTACAGAAGACGGAATGAACCCACTGAGCCATAAGCACGGAGACCAGCAAATATGATGATCAACCAAGAATGGGGAAGATGCGAGCCACGTGCTCTAATGGAATGCCATCGTCAGTGTTTTTCTTCAGCTCAGGATGGTTAAATTCACTTCGAGGTAGGACAATGAGTTGACCCCTGCCTTGAACTTTCTCAAGAATCCAACCGCTATTAGCTACATGGTGCTCAAGGAACTTGTCCAGGGCTAAACCTTCGATGTTGATAGCCTATGACATAGCACAATTGATTACACGTTTTGCGGAGCACAATATACAAAATTCAGTGAACTCCCTCAACTTAGTATAGTGGTAGGGTTAAACAGTCCTAAAAACTATGCGGAGTATGTACAAATTTAAAAATATACCTCAGCAAGCACAGATTTGGGAACCCTTTGATAAGTCAAGGAAAGAACATGAATTGCATAGGCTTGGATTGCTTGCTCAAAACCTGCAACCAATTCTTCTGTAAGTCCGTGCATAACATAAACACACAACATGAAAGAAAGATGACAATCACAAAAACCAGTAGCAGGACAAAATCCATAACAGTTCCAGAAATCGAAACCATGGATCTCACGAAAGCACAAAACAAATCTATAAAGTACCTGGAACAGCTTCAACTATGTGACGATTATTGGATGCTTCATCCCAGAATTGACTGAATCGTCCAGTCTGCAAAAGGAAGAAGTAGGTTTATAAGCTATGCGTGAGTATTAAGTACCGAATCAAAGACAACAGAGACAAACATACCTCCAAGTAGTGAGATAGAACAATTAGTGTCTTGAACTGCTCCTCCATTTGCTAATAAAGAATTAGCGCAAACAAAAGAGAGAATTAGCTGAATAACCTTCGTTGGCCAAACGTTGAACAACATTCACCATCCAAAAATATCTCAAATTTTTATAATGAAATTTGTCAGGATGATAAAAGGGAGAACCAGAAACTAATGAGAGATGAATAAATGTGGAACTTGAAAACCATTCTGCAATTCTGACTCGCACATACAGAGTGCACGACCTATTTGAAACCTCAGTCACCCATGTGAATGAAAATAAAGAAATTGTAACCGAGTATGTAATAAACTGAAAGAAGGAAGCGGATGAGAGAACTATACCACTCTTTCTGGAATTAAGAAGAGACAAAGGCTGAAATCAGGAGACGGCATTGCCATCAGTGCCTGCACATCAATATAACACTCATAAACATTAAACACACTTCATATTTACAGCTAAACGAAAGGTTTCAAAGCAGCAAGATTCAATACAGACCTTGACCAAGATGCGGGACACAATTTGGGTGCTCATACGATTTGGCTCAAACTGCACTCCAAGCGGAAAAAACAACAAAGTTCAGTTTTGCTGTAAATTATAGAATCTAAAACCAACCGATTAAAAATAATTCAGCTTTGCAGTATATTACGGAATCTAAAAACACAAACCAATTTAACAGAGTTCAGATTTCCAGTAAATCATAGACTCTAAACCGAAAACCAACTAAAAAAAATCAGCTTTGCAGTGAATTATGGATTCTAAAACAAAAACCAACTAAAAAATATTCAAGACCAATTAACCATTCATCTTTGCAGGAAATTATGGATTGCAACAAAACAAAACCCAATTTAAAATTTTCACTTATGCATTAAATTCTAAATCAAAAAAAAAAAAAAAAACTCAGCTTTGCAGTAAATTACAAAACCTAAAACAAAAAACCAATCAAAAACAAAAACCCAATCTCAAATTACCTGATAGAGGCGAAGAAGGCAGAGATTGGCATCGAGACTGTAGGTTTGTGAAGAAACCTAAAACAACCAAATCACCCAGTCATTCAATCGAAACTAATCAAACCCAAGTATCGGTTTCCATCAATCAAAAGACACAGAGAGAGATATACAGACCTGCTCGTTGACGTAGTTTTCGAGATCGGGAAGGATGTCGGGGTTGTACGGATTCACGGCGAGCAGCTCCTCCACCGCGGACGCCACCTGCTGCTGCTGCTGTTGCTGCAGAACCTCTCTTCCCATTATTCGCCGATTTATTTATTTAATTATTCTGGTTTGATTATTCGAAATAATATGTTTTCTGTGAATTTTGTATCTTCGTTATCCTTCAATAGCTCTGTAAAAGTAGAGAAAACGAAAAGAGGCAGAGGAGGAGGGTTTGAGGGTTTAGGGTCCTTTCGCGTTAGCGATTGGAGTCGTGCCAAATTACTTATATACCCCTTACTTCCTTTTCGGCTTGGGAGACTCCATATATATTTGACTAAAGCCCATATATATTTGACTAAAGCCCGTAAAAGGACGTGATATCTACACATCCCATTTTACTTCTTACACATCTTTTTAATTTTCGGCCTTTAGATTGGATGAATTGAAGAAGTTCAACGCACAAAAATTATCAAGGGGTGTGTGAGAAATAAAATGGGATGTGTGGATAGCACACCCCTTGGGTAAATTGTCGTTTGACCCTCTGAACTATTACCCTAGTTGAAATTGATCCCCTGAATTATTTTTTTGGTAAATTAACCCCTGAACTATTTGAAATAAGCCAATTAACTCCTTGACGTTAGATTTCGTCCACTATTCTGTCAAATTCAAGGGCAAGTTAGTCTTTTTATCATCAATTCTTACATGTTACTTATAACTACCAATAAAATTATGACATGTGGAATGACAATGTGAAATGTTCCATTGTGTAAACGTTTGGTTTCTTTATGTTTCTTAATATGCTATAAGTTTTTGAATTATTATGTGTCCAAGTGTTATTATTTTATTGGTGGTTATAACTCATAAGTAAGAATTGACGATGAAAGACTAATTTACCTTTGAATTTGACCGTATAGTGGACGGAATCTAACGATAAGGGGTTAAATGACTAATTTTAAATAGTTCAAAGGGTTAATTTACCAAAAAAAAATAGTTCAAGGGACCAATTTCAACTAGAGTAATAGTTTTAGGGGTCAAACCACATTTTATCCTATATATTTTGGTCATGATATTTCTTTCTTTTTTTTCTTTGGTTTTCTTAGAGGTAAAAAAAAAAAAAGGAACTAGGTAAATCAAAATTTTCGTTACAAATTTATAATTTAATTCAAGTGGGAATTTGATTAATAATTGTAATTTAAATTGGTACAGTGTGGAATGTGCTATATTACTGGCGTACAAATTTTGTGCATTAATTTGGTGTGCGTAGCACCACTTAGAAAATAAACTTGAAATTTGATCAAAACCTGAAATTTTAGTTGTTTAACCGTAAATATCTTATTTTAATTCATGAATAGAATTTGATTTAGAAAAAATAACTTTAGAATTAGAATTGAGGAAAAAATTGATGCAAAAATGGAATTAAGAAAAATATATAAATCTCACGTACGCAATTTTGGGTGCACCAACTCTACTTTAGTATATCGTTTTACGAGAGGCCAAAAATATGATGTCACATTATATGATAGCGGGGTTACATGGAGAGGGGCATTAGGCCATCTCCAACCGATCTAGCCAGATGGCCATAGAGTCGAATATAGTCCCAAATAACACGAAAATCGTCTCCAACCGAGGGTTAGGCCAAAGGGTTCGTGGGCCCCACCGGGCCAAAAACACCAAATCAGGCCAACCAGCTAGCAACAGCTAGCTAACGCTAGGTGACCGTTGGATTTGATTTTTTTTTTCCATAATTAAAAAAATATATATATTAAAAAATTCTCATTTTTTCCTATAAATTCCTAAGTCATTCCTACACCATTTCTCACATAATTTTCACAATTCTTCACATTCTATTCTCTTACCTCTTCCAATAAGCTTTCCTTCAAAAAATTTCAATAATTTTCAAATGGCCGCATCTGCAATGAAAGGTAGGGCTTGGAACCGAAAAGAAGATGAAACTTTTTGCAGGGCTTATAGATGGGTCTCGGAAGATAGTGTGAGGGGGAGTTCTCAAACAAGTGAATGTGTTTGGACTCGTACGTTCAAAAAGTAATATAAGTTCTACGAATGCACCACTCCACCAAATTCTCAAAACCACGAAGGTTGTTCTTCAAGATGGAAAAAAACATCATCATCCAAGTTTGAATAAATGGCATCAAGCAATGTTAAAGGCCAAAAGCAGACATGAAAGCAGAGCCAATTACTACGACAAAGTAAGTGTTTTCACAAGTTATTTTAAATATTTAATTATATTACATTTAATTAAATATTTAATTATATTACATCTAATTTCATAAATTAATGTCCTTTAATTTTTCTAATTATATTTTCTAGGTACGCCAAGCAAAGAAATTGTATATGGAGGACTACTCGAAACCCTCTAATCATCACAGCTGTTGGGAAATTTGTAAAGGGTGGGTGTTATTTGAAGATCCACATCAAGAAAGAGTTGGTCATATGCCAGTGTTCCGAAATGCAGCCTCAAATGCAATTGGGGATGAATATGAATCTTCTACCATTCAAGAAACAAGGGTAGAAAATCCGTCTTCGGTTGAAGGTTCCATACCTAGGGCTATGAGATGAAACAAGGCCCGAAAATTGAAGGAAAAGGGCAAGGCAAATGATGATTACGCCTTTCAACAGGAAATTGTGACCTCATTGCAATTTATGGCGGAGCAAAATGACTTTGTCGAGGAAGAAAAGAACCGTAGGCTAGCCAGAGGACTCGTTTTAGCCCTCTGGCCCTTCAAGAAATTAATATTTTAATGAACAGTGCATGGTCATATTTCTTACCATCTTCAACTGAGGGTTATAGGGTCAAACATAATTTATTATTTAAAAGCTACAACTTAAATTCAAATCCAAAGGCTAAGTGACGTCAACTAGGCATTGGATTTGAATTTTTGTTGGGCTATAAATAGGATGGATATTGGACTATAATTCACACACCTTTGAATTCAATCTATTTCAATTCAATCTCTTTCAATTCAAGTTTGCAATGAATTCCAACTTTAGATCCTCTTCGGATTCCAACTGGTGGTCCTCATCCAATTCGAAATTCCAACGTTTAAGTTTCATGTTGTTAAATGTTTTATTTTTATGTTGTTTAATGTTATTTAATGTTGTTTAATATTGTTTAATGTTGTTTAATGTTACTTAATGTTATTAATGTTTAATGGTTTAGGAAGTTATGGGGGATAAAAAAATTTTACAATTTTTAAAACAAATTTTGTAAAAAATATTTAAAAAAAATAACGACTAGCTGACGTCAGCAGCTAGCCGTTGCAATTTGAATTTCAACCCGGCTCGAGGCTGGCTGGCTGGCTAGTTTGGCCCGGCCGATTGACCCTTTAGCCCTTTTTTGTCCAATGTGACCTACGAGTCCTTTGGCCTGGCCCTCGGTTGAAGACCATTTTCGGGCTATTTTCAGCCTTCTGGACCCTTCGGTTGGAGATAGCCTTAGTGTGTGAGGGATACCCTCCTATATTTAAAAAAAGGAAAACTAATGAAAATGGCTTGAAAACTTTGAGTTTTAACGATAAGGACAAAATAAAGGGTAAAGTGAATAGTACCATGTTTGACTTTTTAGTGTAAAAATGTGGTTTTTCGTTAAAGTGAACAGTACCGTGGGCTTTTCGTTAAAACTCCCTTTAAAAAATTGTAAATGTGAGGAATTGGTTGTTTCCAAATGGATATCTGGAAAGAAAAAAAAAAAAAAAAAAAGAAAAAAAGCCCCTTTTTATCTGATTGGAATGTTCAAAAAGGAATTACAAACTATTTAAACGCAAAAAAGGGTTGAAGTTTTACATCCCAAATACTGCAAGACGGTTGAAGAGCGTTTATATTTATACCCGAAATCATTATTAAGTTTAAGGATTAAAGAAATTAATGTGAGAGTTTAAAGATTAAAATTAGGGATAAAGTTTAAGGATCATTGCTACAATCAAGCCTAAAACAATGTAATTTTGAGGAATTGGTTGTTTCCAAAGAACTGGACTTGGCTGCTGAAGAATTCAGCAGCAGGTATTGCTTACAACCAATTCCGACTGAACACATGTCCAAGTTTTGATTTACACGTATCCAGTCGGAATTGGTTGTAAGCAGGACTTACTGCTGAATTATTCAGCAGCCAAGTCTTTTCTGTTTCCAAATGGATATTTGAAAGATAAAAAAAGTATTATTAAAGAAACTTACATTTAAAATCCATAATAAAAAATATAAATAAAAAAAAATATATTTTTTAAAAAGGGTTGATTAATAGTCAATCCTATGTATGTGCTACAGCAGATTGGAATGTTTAAAATGGTATTTAAACAAGAAGGGTTACAAGATTATTTCTCCTTTACCTCCCAAAATAGCGCAAGATTGTTGAAACACGTTCATATTTGGGCATGTTATTCACATACCTATTTTTACTTTTCAAATACCTTTGTTAATTTTTGTTCATCGATCTTCATCAATCATTCAATCTGACAGTACGAGTGTGAGAGGTAAAAATAAGTGTGTATAGTACCACCCTTATATTTACGTCTCAGGTCATGTGTTCAAGCCCATGAGTTCAAGTGACATATCAAATTCTACTAAAATAAACCTTTACATTCATTTCATCAAAGTAAATGCGAAGTTTAACCTTTGGCAAGAAGTGTATGCTTTTCGCAGATGCTATAATGTAAAGTAGGAGTGACCACAATTGAAGATAAGATAAGAGAAAATCGGTTAAGATGGTTTGCAGAATACCTACAGATGCTCGGTTAGATGATGCGACTATGAGACTGAGACCAAGACAAAAGAGGTATATGAAGACTTTGAAAGAGACTATAAGAAAATATATGTAACACTTGAAGCTAACAGAAGACTTAGCACAAAAACTAGTGCAGTGGCATTCTAAGATTCATACAACAGACCCACTTAGTCGGATAAGACTTGGCGGTGGTTGTTGTATTCATCGCATCAAAGCAATACATACATCGCAATTCCTTGCGGTGACAAACTTCTGTACAACACAACCTTCATTGCAACAGTGAACAGAAAACACTTCGCTACTTGTTTACAGGTTCAAAAGATTTGATATCAAGTTCCACCCCATCCACGTCTTCTTATCAGATGGGTGCGCAAAGTTGAGTTCAAACATCTCCTTGCTAATGTGCTCACCCGATTCACAGAAGCCCACCAGCTTCGCAACAATTTCAGCGCTTTCCTGCACGTTTTGCATGTTATGGGGGTCTGTCCACAACTTGTTCACCAGCTGCAGCCTCCTCTGTTTCCCTCCGGGCGGAATCTCCCATTTCGCATACAATATTTCTCTCTCGTCCGCTGTCAGTTTAGAACTCACCCTCTTAGCTAAATACTCCCTCTCTTGCTTGAGAGCCTTGATGCTGCAAGTCATTAAATATCAAATATTTCAGCAGATTACTTCAAATACTTGATCAGTCTAATTAGAATACTAAGAACACTTTGATGGATTTACCTTGCTGCAACGGAGCCTGCTGGTTCATCGCCTAAAAGCGCGGGGCTTGCATTTCCAAGATCCGAGAAGTGTTGCTCCAACCATTGCAATCTTCTGAGTTCGACTTCCATGTAGATCTGGTCAGAAGGTTCTCCCTTGAATAACAGATAAAACTGGGTGCGGTGTATGATCGAGACATGGCACAGGTGCCACAGCATGATGATTTCCTTCCTATCCTCCTCAAAAGTCAACTCCCATGTCCCAGGAAGAGATTCATCTATATTATCCATCTCATCGATCACAGCGTCTTGATCTTTCTCCAATGCAATAACCTGAAGCCATATATAATGTATAATATAATTTCGAACAAAGCATCACTAGTACTCTTGAAATTGAAGAACATGGGAAATGTATCTTACCTGGCACAACAGAAGGTGCTTTTGGTATGAAAGCTTCGTCACCCGTTCTTTTAACTCAGTCACATAAGATTTAATGCTCCGTATATTCTCCTCGGCAGCATTCTTGAACATCCTCTCCATTTTCTTTACATTAACTGTGTTTGAATGCTGCACGCCAGGACTTCCCTCTTTGGATGACTTACGGGTACCATTTTCGTCACTCTTAGGTGGAGTAACTTTATATCTCCCAGCCGCGGTTTCATCACTAGGCATAGCATCGTTGTTCTCAGGAACCTTGTTTTCAGTCTCATATTCCATCACTCTACGAGAAGGGTTCAGAGGTGAGCAAGGGGAGCGAATTAGGTGCTGCATGTTTGGACTATTGCTCAAGTTGAAAGGAAGAATCTTCTTCTTTTTTGACGGGGCCTTGCATTCTGGAATTTCCTCACTATTTGAAAATGAAATAACCAGCTGGTCTATCGATTTCTGAACATTCTCAAGCTTCCTTTCTAAAGATTTAATATCTTCTGCCTGGGTTTGCCAACGACTGATCTCATCTTTCAGGTTGGCCCCATCACCGGTCACAGATTCTTCTGAAATGGATCTAACAGCTTGTATTTCCTTTATTTCAGACAGAAGCTTTGCTATAGTTTCAGCAGTTTCTTTATTTCCGAGCTGATGCGAGGCTACTTCCTTATGCAGTACTTCAAGTGCTCGATTTGCCTCATCACCAAGCTGCTTCTGTCTTTGCTCAAGCTTTCGAATTTCATTCACAAGCATGGATGGATCTGTAGAAGTAACTGATCTCCTTACCATAGCCTTTCTTCGGTTTGCACCTCTGGTTCGAGACCGTGGAGTTACTGGAGTATCTCTACTATGAGAAGGAACTATTTCATTCTCTCCAGGAAAAGAAAGACACCTAGCGACTTGACCAGAAGGTCCACATTGTTCCGACCCCTGGAACTTTTATATGTCAAAAATTACATTAATCCAGATACATAGAAATCATTAACATATACAAACAACAATAGTACCTTCTGCACTTTCTTTGCTTTGCGTTCTGATTCAAGTAGTGATTGTGCGAGGTCTCTTTCTCGCTTTAGCTCTTCCATTTCCCTTTCCATCTGTCAAAGGAAGTTTCTTCACAGTTTAGAGCCAGCACATAGGTAGAATGACATTATTTTCAATTTACGCCAATGAGCAAGTTTGACGATAGTATTTAGTATTTGACTAACAGAAAAAAATATTGTATTTCCAAGCACCGTACCTGTTGGATTTTCAAGTCCTTTTCTTCTAGTATAGACCTCAAATAAGAAGGCTTTGGACTTCGTAACTCTGCTTCAAGTCTGGCTACTTCCTTCTGCAAATTATGTACACGAAGTTAGACTAGTTTTATTTTTAAAACTTTAACTAATTTGCAAGAAATAAATATTACAATTACACAATCCAGAGACAGAATTGCAGTTAATTCTTGTACCATGTTTATTTTCGCACTGTTCGTGACTTCCTTGGCACTAGTTGCGAATGAGAGTGTGTTCCTTGTTTGCTCTACATGACTTAAAGCTGGGCTTATGGTACATATAATAGCTGTCCGAGCATTTCCCCCAAGTGACGACTGCAGTAATCGTGTAAGTTTTGAATCCCTGTATGGTATGTGACCACTTCTTTTTCCACCGCTGTGAAAGAAAAATTTGTTAGATAGCTTGCATGCACTTACATGTTCAACAAATTAAAACACAGGAATTCTCCGCATTTATCCCAAAAACGTACATTTCTTTTTTAGATACCGCTGCTGAGCATGAACTTCCATGCTCACAGATGAGTACAATAAGTTTCAAGGTTTTTGTTACCACCAAATCAAAAGGCAGGATAGGATAAGTTGAACTTGTACATATAGCACAAAACTAAAGGAGCAAAAGCTACGGATGCTCTAAGTCATCAACATTTTGGCAATAGCTTTACCTTAGCTTCCTGATAACAGTTGTGAGTGTCAACAAGCTACGGTTAATATGACTACCTTCCTTCAATCTTGTACCATCTGCATTCGTTTGGGAGGCGCGTTCACTTCCAGCAAGGTCCACAAGGTTCTGCAGATTTCCAGAATTCTAGTAATTCTATTGATAAAAATTTCGTTGTTGTTTGCTACCAAACACCTGAATGAGGATAAACATACCAAACTGGCTCCAAAAGCTTTCATGGACCCTGAACTCTCCCGGAGGCTGCTTTCTATGGTCTGAAGAAAATTAAACGAATTGGTAATTCTATCCTCAAGCATGTTCCAGTGAAAAACATAACATGAACTCTAAATACGAAAAATTCATTATTACAGTATACCAGCCTGATTATCTGATGCGATCTTGAGCTTTTGTCATTTAGAGAAGTTTCTCCCACTTGCCTCTGAGCTGCAAAGACAACTTTACAGTTAGATCATTCATACAAAATAGAAACTACGGTACAAGGATCATCTTACTCTATGCAGAAAGGTTTTTACATTTGACCACCAATTTTCAAATGGGAAAATATTTTCACCGGATGATAAGAAGGTAATGTCAGTTGCTTAGGAAAGACGACTACAATCGGATAGTTAACAACACATTTGTTCATTGGAACAACAATTGTAAAGCATCAATTCAACAAAATCACCTCAAGTTTTGGCCAAACAGCTTACAATTTGCAATGAATTTAATAACAGATTACCTTCACAAATTCCAATTAAGTGCCTCAAATGTTCGCCATTCTGAACAATTTCTTCCTGTGGCTTGTCCACGATGGTCCCTTCTACATTCAGAAAGGGCATGAAATGTTAACATGAAAATGAATCCATTTGATCTCCATCATGAAAGTTTCTTTTGTATACCTCGGAGTCATCCAAAAGCCGAAGCGAGCCTGATTTGCGTTTCAGGAGGTCAACAACAGTTTCATTATATATCTCCAAAGCAGAAAATTTCAAAACAAACTCCCTTTCTGGCGTCTACGAGATCAAAAAGAAAGCAACAAGGGCATAAGTACAAAATGGTTACAGCAATAACAAGAGGATTCCAAAAGCTATATAAAAGATCATAGTATGAACTATGACTTACATTCTTGATGTGTTCGAAGATGTCCCTCACTGCATTTTCGGTGATTCCTCTCATGGTAAATGTCTTACCACTACTAGTTTGTCCATACGCAAATATTGTTGCTGTCAAAAGAAAAGGTAGGAAACTTACAATCGGAAAACTTCCATTTGGCACAACATAAAATGTATACAAAAGTACAGGTTACCAGCTTAATGTTCAATTACCGTTCATTCCTGTAAGTGCAGATAAAGCAACATCCTTGGCTCCTTCTTCATAAACCTTCTGAGTTGAGCACATCGGGCCAAAAACCTTATCTATTGTATTTAAATCACAACAAGAATTTACTTGAGTAAAAACAAGTCTGCCCAGAAACTGCCCTCTGAAGAAAACAAAAAGGAACGTACTTTCCTAAAACGACAATATTGTAGATCAAAATATTTTCGTACATCCAAACCTCTGCACGGTTGACAAATTTCAGCAGTGAACACAACAAGACTAGCGAAAGCACAGGAAGAATACGAAAGTTTTCATATAATGCATACCAAAGGTGTAGGGGTTTGAGGGCCGCTCATGATTCGGGTTCTTGAATACGATAGTGTGCTCATCCAAGCAGTCCCAAGCTATAAGATCATACAACGCCTGCTCTCTGCGGTTTAGTGGCCTCAAACGAACTGTAACTAAAATTTTCTCCTCACTGACTTTAGAACCGCCCGGAGTGGAGCACGGGGTCCTCCGCACCTTAGTAGACGGTGTTGCTGGTGTCCCCGGCATCATCTTCACTTGCTAACCTCCACTCTATAAACCACAGAAGCAAAATCAATCGGAATCATCACCGATCATAACAAATTCAATACTGCAGTAAGTTCATGGTAAATCAAATCACTTTTTCGTTCTTCAACAATCCAGAGATTTCCTAATGGTGACAAAGAGACTGCTTTTCTTGGATTGCAAAATTTAACAGAAACAAATTGGAGCAAACGAAACCCTAGCTTCACGAACAAATTAAACTATTAGTATAAAGAAATCAAGTTCAAATCTTAAAAATCTAAATCAACAAAAAAAAAAAAAAAATGAAACTATCAGACTCGTTTCGAATTCTTGATATTTTTGGCTCTCAACAAATTTAACCTGAAAAATTATAACTACTTTTTTGAAAAAAAAAAAAAAAAAACAGAAATATTTAAGGAAATCGCCGATTTATGCACTAAAACTTCATGAATCCAAAAGCACTGCAATCATGGGATACAGAGAAATAGAGAGAGAGAAATGCTTACTGTAAAACTGGAGTTCTTGGAGGTTTGAGAGTGCCAGTGAAGAACTGCAATGCTGTAGAGAGAGAGAGAGAGAGAGACGGAGATGGAAGTAGTAACGGCTATTTCAGGCGTGAGTGCTTGCGTTATTTAATTTCGGTTAACTTTTCCGTCCGCTTAGGCGCACCTGAAGTGAGAACATAAAAGATTTGTTTCCTAATTTTTGAATTTCTGGCGCCCGGGTGTTGGCAGGCAGGGAGGACGGGGTTAGGACCCACGTCAGTTACGGACACGTGTCACCCGTGCAGTAGTCACGTTCTGAGTTTTCCAACGGAAACGGGGTGATTAATGTCAGGGCGTGGAGCTCGAAGACACGGGGCAGAGCTGGAATATTAACAACCGAGCCGAACCCAACAACGAAGCCCAAAACAAAAATAGGCCCGCAAATAAAGAAGAGTCAAAGCTTTAGTAAATTGCTAACTTATGACACCATTTAGCTTCCTCTGAGCCTCTGAATTGGAGATGACACTGTTTTGTTTGGTTTGGTGCGGTTTCAAACGGTTTTGATTCGATTTTTAGAAAAAAAAAATGTATAATTCTCAACATTTGGGTAGCTTTCCTCTACACACAGTTTTCAAAGTAAGCACTACATGTGCCGTAAATCATCACAATTTTCCGCACTACTGAATCTCCAATGTCGTCATTGTTTACTATCTAAGATAATTAAGCACTACATGTGCCGTAAATCATCACAATTTTCCGCACTACTGAATCTCCAATGTCGTCATTGTTTACTATCTAAGATAATTGATTTGTTGGGTGGTGTAATCTGCATTTCAATGACTGGTAAGTTGGTTGAGCCAGTTTAACACATAAAATTAAAAGGCATGTGATCAATATACATTAGCATTTGTCTAATTATAGTCTCATTTACTTGTAAGTGGAAAAATTGAAATTTAACTATTATACATGACGAGTTTGATATTTAATTATCGACAATTCATTATGTAAAAAAATTGGAAAATGTAAACACTTTTGGACGGGAGGGTGCTTTGAATAATTATCGAGTCGCAATAAACCAAGCGAACAAAAGAAAAAGGCTTAGCAAATGTTTAGAAGTCACAAATATCAAATCTGAAGGTAAACTTTAAATCCAAGCCAACCAATGTGCAAGGAAAATTCAAAGAGTACAAGCTCCAATCCCAATATCTTTGTGCTTCAAAAAAAAAAAAAATCAGTATGTAATTAATATTTCCATTAAACTTTAGATCCAAGCCAACCAATGTGCAAGCTAAACGCCAATTCTCTACAAACTCGGATAAGATTTAAAGGATTGTGACACTAGCCAAATTTTGGGAATAAGGATTTTTCGTTTTCTGAGGACGAGGTTTGTCGTAACAGAAATGTTGATTTTTTGTGATCAAAAGTTCAAAGGTTCGAGTTGTGGAAACAACTTCTTTTAAAAACAAGAGTAAGACTGCGTACAATAAACGTCCCTCCTCCTCCTGCAAAACCGAAAGCCTTATTGGCTTGAGATCACCCTTAAGGATTCTTCGTTTTTCTCTTTTGGTGTAGAGGTAATTATATTGACTGTTCTTGTTTACGAAGCACATAAGTTTCTATTTCAAAACCTTTTAGTGCACAAGTGTCGAGTGCTTTCATAGTTCACAGACAAGCAGTTTGCTCTGATACTGTGTAAAAATTTCACCGAGACAGAGTAGAGGTTTACAAGCCACATTCTCAGTGATCAATTTGACTAGACAAATAAAATGTGTAGACTTTGCTGAATGTGGAGTTTTTTTTTTTCTGAAATATGTGCTTGCCAATCAACAAACACGTACATGCTGCATCGATCTCACTAACCCTATTTGACAAGGACTGCATGCAAAAACCTAATTCGCTTGGACGATCGTTTTCTAATTTTCTACGCCCCACTACTTCAATAGTTAGGAGTGAAAAAGGGTCCAACCACTTTGGATCTTAATTAACACTAAAAATGATTCAGTTAGGTAAATAGTCTATGTGTGTTCAGTTCGACTATTTCCACCAAACAAAAAGGAAGAACATGTTCTATCTTATCATTAACGTGGCCTTTAAGTGATAGAAAAAAGTAACTTAAGATCGGTGCTTCACGATTCATTTAGTAATTTGATCACATATGTGTGTGTGTGTGTGTGTGTGTGTGTACTGCAATGGGTTGAAGGGTTTGTTTTCAGTAACGAGGGATCAGAATTCTCATGACACACTCACTTGTTAAGAACAAAGCACGCGTTGAGCGAAATTTCAAGTGCAATTACTCACAAAACACACGTCTCAAAGGAAACTCAATTATTCTATGTTAATAAAAGGGTTGAACGGGGATTGCAGGTTGGTGACATAATTATATATCCTAGTTGATAATAGATAGGTCAAATTTCTTTCTCAAGTTGTAAATCTTTCCTTCAATTCTAAGCTAGCATGTAGTGAGTTATAATGCAACATCAATCTATTACCCATTTAAACAGAACAAAATGTAGCCTTTGATCTGCTTCACCAACAAAATTAACTGTAGCCCTTTTCTGTGGCCACCACAAAAGAGGCATGAACCCTTCACCAATTTTTAGGTGTAGTACTCAACGTATAAACTTTTCCTTCCGAAAAGATAATCTTAACTTGTAAATGACGGTGGATTTGAGTTGGATGCTCTAACTTCGCTATTTTGGATCAAGTTTTTTGATTACCGAGTTGGATATGCTCCAGCTTTAACATACGGTGATAAAAGCAAATAGTTCATACATCAAACCTAACGGTTAACTACTATGTGTCATCATAGGTATAATTCAGTCCAACCACAAATGAAATGGCGTGTTTAGAACATAAATTTTCAAATTGGGGATTCTAAGTGCCTTTAATTTTCAAGCTACCTCTACTAGCTTCTTTCCAATGGTAGTAGAAAACTTGTTGATCTTCTTCATTAGTCTTAATTAAGAAACTTCACAACGGACCACAAACATAGTTACCTTGAAGTGCCTAATTCCATTTTGTGATAGCCCAATATTCCATTTTGCTTTTAATGTGATAATTTGCAAATCGATTTCCAATTTCCTTGTAATATTTGATGTGAATAATTACTTGATGAGTAAAAGACAACAAAAATTGCAAATTAAAATTGACGTGAGCCGTAAGGAAACATATGATGCCATGGCTTATACATGAGTGCATATTTGCTCATAGCCTTAAAGTGGGAGAGATCTTTTCAATGTCGGAAATATGGTCCAGTACACAAGTGTCATGATATAATTGGTTGGAAACTCGAAAATAAAAATTTTAATCGATTATATTATAACATTTAGTGTACCGGGTCGTATTCCAGCACATTGAAAATTTCTCCTATGCAATACATTACATCCAACGATAATCAATAGAATGACGAGTATGACTATAACCTTAAAGTGACAAACAAAAATATTTCTGCATATACACTCACATACACATGCAATGCACTTTTTGAGCTTGTTAGCCATGCACGACTATATTCCAACTAGGATTTTGATAGAACCATACACTTCAAATAGAGAAACTTACATTTTGTAGCAGCCTAAGTGTAGCAACAAATAAAAAGTTGCCATCGAGTAGGAAAACGTCCTTGATGACAATTCTGTAATGGCAACAAAAAACAACTTGTTGGCAAAATTAGAATGGTACCAAACTATATTGAAACGTATGGTCCCAAAATATGGAGAAATTCTTCTGTGAAGACTATGATATAGGATACAATCTCATGGATGCATGTGTGTTATATTGTAGTTTACATTTCTGAGCGGATGCTATGAAAACGCTTTTCAATTCATTGGTCAAACCGTAACTTCCTACCATGCCAAACAAGGACACTCCAATTGAATGCATTGTACACAAATTGAATCCTCGAAAATTGAAAACCCCCTAATATTCAACTTTAACCATAGAACACGAGTTTTACAGTGTACTCACTCAAAAACAGCGTCCTAAAAACCACTAAAACGGCCAATGGGTTTCGAACCAATGTGCTCTTCCTCGTGTTAGACTATCAGTTTCATTCCAACAATATAATTACTCACCAACGAGGCATCACAGATTTAAGTTAAAAACCGACGATGTCGGTGGTATTTGCCATATTAGACATTAAATATAAAGAGATTTTTCAACATGTCCGACAAGCTTGGTGGTACGCTATATTATTATACTATTTGTATAATAAAATCGGTAGTGTTTGCGTCATCAGATGTAAAAAAATTTGAGAGACTTCTAAATTTTATATGCCTAAAACATGAAACAATATATTACGCGTAATTATATAAATAAAGGAAAGTTATTGATTCGTTTGCGGTGACACGCTCATGGACCTCGCCAATTTATAGGTACGCGTGGGCCCCGCAGGGAACGTATCGCCTCCAGACCACAGAGTACCACAATCCTGGCCGCCCTGATGCAACAGATTCGAACTCGCTACCTCGCTGACGCCCTCGAGTTCTGGCCTCTCATTGCGGAAATGAGATTCTCTGTTGGCCCCTACAGTGTGCGCTCGTTCTTTTGTCCCATCAGGAATCGCCACGTCACGATAAAAAAATGAAGATTTCAAAGCAGTGATGTGTCTCCGCCCCGTAACGCAGCTGGTGCGCTGTGACTTTTCGCCCACAATGCTCAGCCCAGCCAATATTCCATGTTTTCTCCGCTTTTTATAATTTGACAAGTAATTGATTAAAGTAGCTTAATGAAAATGACAGCTTTGCCCTTTTTACCTTCCAATTTTCCCGTATTTTGATAAGGTTCCACTCTTCCTCGATGTTTTTTCTATTGCATGAAATTTGGTCTGAAATTTTAATAAACGACTCTAGTTCATAAGCATCGTCAAGTTTACAAAATATCACCTATGCAGCATGTAAAATGTACGTTATCATAAATAATCAACTCAAATTAACGACAAAAACCAAATTCGATGCAATTTAAAATACAAAAACAAAAATGAAACTTCATAAAAACTACATGTTTTAGCTCATTTTTCTTTTTCAATAGCCCAGGATTAGGTAGTTCAACATGCGCAGTAAAGATTGGCTCTAAATAATCGAACAGTGAAAATTATTTAAAAATCAGATTAGTTGATTTGTTGAACTACCAAAGACAAACTCGTAGTAGCCTGTACCAGCTACTTCCGTTTAGCTTCATTTTGTTAGGTCAAATACTCAAAACCACCGTTTAGCGTCGAGTCAAAGAAGACAGGATTCAGAAAAAACCAGGCTAGTTAATGGATAAGAGCATGCATGCACATGTTAATTTTAAATATTACATAAGAAGAAGTTGCATTTGATTAATAAAATTATAGGTTTCAGAAGGAACTGAGACAATAATATATGATGGTAAAAGGGCCTACAAACTATACAAAATGAATAGAAAAGGGGAGAGTTGAAGGAGAAAGCGGATGAGGAAAATGAGTAAAAAAAACAAAAAAAACTTAGGGTCATAGACCAGAAAAAAGTAAAGCGGTTTTGTGAAAACAACAATGAAACCACAGGAAATGTGTAACCTGGTTTTAGTTTTTCTTACCATAAGTATGTCGGAAACACGACCTGATATATCAAGTTTATTAATACTTACCATCCTATTTGTTATTGTCGGACGATTTTAATTCTTGAAATTTGCATCCATCAACTACACAGTTATCGAAATTTAAACTCATTTAATGATGACAAATAGAATGACGAACGTAACTATCACTTGAGAATGATGAGGAAAAATAATTTCCAATGAATAATCAATTCAATTAGCAGCATTACCCACCAATCGCACCAAGGAAGACGATGAGTCACATGACATGTCATCTTTCTCTTTCCCTTGCTCCATCTTCCATGTATATAAAAGGCCGTTCTAGCTTTCCTTCTTCTCCATCCCATTCTTATTCATCCTATCTTCATTTCTGTCGTTCTCTGTGTTCTGTATATTGAAGTTCTTCGTTCATTCAATTTGTTCGTCGATTCGTTACTCTTCTGGTCAAGAGCATTCGTTGGCGGTAATTCTCCGTACATTTTAAGGTAATGATAGAAAGTTTTACTAGTCGCATTTCAAGAATTTTTTGTCGCATTGTTTTTGCTCCGATGATTGCTCCTACTAGTCGCAGTGTATATACTATATGATAAGTTGGGAATATTCTTCAAACATCTTATCTATTGTGGATGGCATGTTAAAACCCTGTATTGTGTCTCCTACTACATGGTACTATAAAGCATAAACTTTCGGAAAGAGATGCTCTTCTCATCTCTTCCTCAAGAGCTCAAGAATCAAGTTATCAGCACATTTAAAATTTGATCAAACGGTCAAAAATTATTTAACTTTTAAATTTTTTTACTAATTTCTCTGTTTTTAGCTATTGAATCAAATTTTAAAGGTCCGGATCACCTGATTTCTGAGCTTTAGAAGGAGAGATCCGAAATAATCTCTTTCCTAAACTTTTTTCCACACCAGACATTGGTGCAGATTACAAAGAAATATATTAATATTATGCATATAAATTTGTCCAATTCTAAAATGTGAATTACATCAAACCCACAAATCTAAGAGATGGGCAACAAAATTTCAGGGTTTTATCATCATCAAATTTTATAGAGAACACCTACAAAGTTCTAGACGTATTAAAAAAGTCCAACTTTTGAATCATCACCAACTACAATTAGACCCCATTCCATGCCTAACATTATGATAGATTTTTTAGTGTCTTATAAATACTGTCTGATACATAAATATAATGATGAACTAGTGAAAACTTGGATTTTTTTTAATAAATTACATTATAATACTTAATATATAGGATCGTATTGGCATCACATTGAAAATTTTCTCTAACATAAGCCTCTCTTTCCCTGCAATTTTTCCAAATTTTCGTGCCATAAAAGTAAACAAATAAAAATCCAATCGGATTTTTTCTTGGACAGCAAGGCCTATGGTAAAGGCAAATTCTTGAAGAGCAAGTCCATGCATTCAATTAAATTCTAGCATACTAATATTAAAAATTAAAGATAGCACAAATGCTTTTTGCCCCTTATTTCCTTCCACATTTACAATACTTTGCAGTGAAACATCTCATCATATCCGATTCCAATGTGGATATTTTAACAAAATTACCACTGTTTTTGTTTACTTTTCGCAAGAAATTAAGACGAAGGGTCAAAAGTGAAATGGACTTTTGTCCAAGTCTGTTTCTTACCATATTTTTTCGCGCTCCCCTCACTATAAAACTCCCCTCCGTCTGTGTTCATCAAATCATCTTCCTTCTCCCACCGATCTTTCTCTAGGTACTCCTTTTCATTTCGCCATTTTTTACTTTATCTATGTTTCTTGTTCTTGGGTGGTTTTTCTTAGGCCGAATGATGTTTTTTCTCGAATTTTTGTTACATTTTCGCATGGATCAATGGCTTCTTACTTTTGGGTTAGATTTTGTTTTATGGGTTTTTGCTCTGTTTTCGTGTAGATCGCTGTTTTTATTTTTGTTCAAGATACAAAAATCTGTTCTTATCTTTTGATGTGTTGGGTTTTCTACTCCAACAAGCAAAAGGAAAATATGGTTTTTTAATTTTTCATCTGGTTGGTCTTATCAACTTTGACTAATGCCCCATAAATATCCTTGTTAAGAGCCCTTAATTACGATAAGCCTGGATTATTAATTTATTTAATGGTGGGGTTTAAACTCTTAAATGTTTCTGAGGATCTAATTATTAAAAATTATCAGTGCTTTTGCTTCTACAGAATACTCTGCAAATCCTTTTTCCATTATTCTTTAGCACTATTTATGGTTGCAAATCTTAGATGAACCTTTTGAACAGTCGTTGTTGGATGGTGGTGGTTTGGTTTTGAAAAATAAAATCTGTGTCTTCCAGAATATTAATAGTAATATTATTATTTACATGATTTTAGTCTTATTTAAGGTTTGATTTGTTGACTTTTTCTGGATGACTTGTTATGGTTACAGTTTTGCTTTTTCTTGCAGCTTTTAAGGTTGTCTGATTTTCCAAGCTGCTGTCGATGGCGGAACGTGTGCTGACCCGCGTCCAGAGTCTCCGGGAGAGGCTGGACGAAACCCTTTCTGCTCACCGCAATGAGATTCTGGCCCTTCTTTCAAGGTACTACTACGTTGTGATCACGAATGGGTTTTTGTCTAATGTTTCAAAACATGCAAAAAGTTGTTGTCTTTTGTATTTGTTGAGGTTGTTGTTTGGTTTGATCACTAAAACGGTTTTTGGGGTTTTAGGATTGAGAAAAAGGGGAAAGGGTTTCTGCAACCCCATCAGCTTCTTGCCGAGTTCGAAGAGATTCCTGAAACGAACAGGCGGAAGCTGTTGGATGGGGCTTTTGGTGAAGTTTTGAAGAACACCCAGGTAAACATTTTCGATTATACATCATTTGTTTCTGTGTTTTTTAGGAGTTTTCTGAACGATTTGTGGATGTTTTGTGCAATGTAGGAGGTAATTGTTCTGCCCCCATGGGTGGCGCTTGCTGTCCGCCCAAGGCCTGGTGTTTGGGAGTACATTCGTGTGAATGTCCATGCTCTCGTTGTCGAGGAGTTACGTGTGGCTGAGTACTTGCAATTCAAGGAGGAACTTGTTGATGGAAGGTAGATTTTGGGTCTTTTTATATTTTGATTTCCAAAGTTTCGATTTGGTTCTTAATTGTTTGTTACTTGTGCTGGAGTTCGTAGATTGGACTCATTAGAGTAGTTTAGAATATCGCATTGTAGAATAAAACCCGTCTGTAACTCTGTCTGTGATGTTAATAATTTGTGTTGGTTTCAATTGCAGTGCCAATGGCAACTTTGTGCTCGAGTTGGACTTTGAGCCATTCAACGCCTCCTTCCCCCGCCCAACTCTTTCCAAGTCCATTGGAAACGGTGTTGAGTTCCTCAACCGCCACCTTTCTGCAAAGCTCTTCCATGACAAGGAGAGCCTGCACCCGCTGCTCAAGTTTCTCCGTGTTCACTGCTACGAGGGCAGGGTATGATTTCCTCTCATTTTCAACTTTACCATCTTTGATTGTGAATGATATTAGTACTCTTGTGCAGCTTTGCTGATCTCTGTATTTAATTTGATCGGCATTTTCGTGCAGAACCTGATGCTGAATAACAAAATTAACGATGTGAATGAGCTACAACATGTTCTGAGGAAGTCAGAGGATTTCCTATCTGCAATTGCCCCGGAAACTCCGTACAAGGAGTTCGAGCCGAAGTTGCAAGCCATTGGCTTGGAAAGGGGTTGGGGTGACACTGCTGGGCGTGTGCTCGAAATGATGCAACTTCTGTTGGACCTTCTTGAGGCACCCGATCCTTGCACTCTTGAGAAATTCCTTGACCAAATCCCCATGGTCTTTAATGTTGTGATCCTCTCCCCCCACGGCTATTTCGCCCAAGACAATGTCTTGGGGTACCCTGACACCGGTGGCCAGGTTGTCTATATCTTGGATCAAGTTCGCGCATTGGAGGCTGAGATGCTCAAGCGTGTTAAGCAACAGGGACTGGACATCATACCCCGCATTATCATTGTGAGTTTATCTGAAATTTTGTGGCTCCGAAATTTATGTCATTTGGTGATTTTATTTTATGCTCTCCATTCTGATGCTTTGATTATGTTTTAAACACAGCTCACAAGGCTTCTTCCTGATGCCGTTGGAACCACATGTGGTGATCGACTTGAGAAAGTATACGGGACTGAGCATTCAGATATTCTTCGTGTTCCATTCAGAGATGAGAAAGGAGCCATTGTCCGCAGATGGATTTCAAGATTCGAAGTCTGGCCCTACCTAGAGACATACGCCGAGGTGAATTTCTCTGTTAATATATATATCAGTTTCCATATTTTTTTTCCTTCACTGACATATTCCAATTTTTGCTTGTATTTGGTTTTAATGCATACCGATTTTTGTGTTATTAGGATGCGATCAAGGAACTTTCCAAGGAAATGCATGGCAAGCCTGATCTCATCATCGGAAACTACAGTGATGGCAACATTGTGGCCTCACTGATGGCACTCAAATTGGGTGTTACACAGGTTTGTGAATTGTGATTCCGATTTGATAACTTTTGCATCTTAGTTGCTAAATTCATTGTTCGGTTTTTGTTGGTCCTGCAGTGCACCATTGCTCATGCTCTCGAGAAGTCAAAATACCCTGATTCTGACCTTTACTGGAAGAAATTGGATGACAGTTATCACTTCTCATGTCAATTTACAGCTGATCTTATCGCCATGAACCACACTGATTTCATCATCACCAGTACCTATCAAGAGATTGCTGGAAGGTAATAATATCACCTGGCATTAGATTTTTTCGTACATTCAACCTGTCACATCTTTTGGATCCTAAATTTGTGTTCTATGAATGTTTGCAGCAAAGAAACTGTTGGTCAGTATGAGAGCCACACTGCTTTTACTCTTCCTGGGCTCTACCGTGTTGTTCATGGTATTGATGTCTTCGATCCCAAGTTCAACATTGTTTCACCAGGAGCTGATATGAGCGTCTACTTCCCTTACACTGAGAAAGAAAAGAGGCTGACTAACTTCCACCCTGAAATCGAAGAGCTCCTTTACAGCCAAGTCGAAAATAAGGAACACTTGTAAGTTTCCACTTCATTTTGTTGCCGCGGTTATTTTTGCTCATTTCATCTTCCGTTCAAATATGTACTAATGGGTTTATATTTGTTATTCGAACAGATGTGTGTTGAAGGACAGAAACAAGCCAATCATCTTCACAATGGCAAGGCTGGACCGCGTGAAGAACATCACTGGGCTTGTCGAGTGGTATGGTAAGAATGCCAAGCTCAGAGAGTTGGTTAACCTGGTTGTAGTTGCTGGTGATCGCCGCAAGGAGTCCAAGGACAATGAGGAGAAGGATGAGATGAAGAAGATGTATGAGCTTATCGACACCTACAAGCTGAACGGGCAGTTCAGATGGATTTCTTCCCAGATGAACCGTGTCAGGAATGGTGAACTTTACCGCTACATTTGTGACACCAAGGGCGCCTTTGTGCAGCCTGCTGTGTATGAAGCTTTCGGCTTGACTGTCGTTGAGGCCATGACTTGTGGACTGCCCACATTTGCCACTTGCAAGGGTGGCCCGGCTGAAATTATAGTGCATGGCAAATCTGGCTACCACATTGATCCATATCACGGCGATCAAGCTGCTGAGATCCTTGTTGATTTCTTTGAGAAGAGCAAAGCAGATCCTAGCCACTGGGACAAGATTTCTCAAGCCGGCTTGCAGCGCATTTATGAGAAGTAAGCAAAATCAAATCCCTATTTTCACGGTAAATTATGTTGCTTGCCTTGCAAGTTATCTTACGTATTTGCTCTGTTTTTGTTTAGGTACACATGGCAAATCTACTCTCAGAGGCTCCTGACCCTCACCGGAGTTTATGGCTTCTGGAAGCATGTTTCAAAACTTGATCGCCTGGAGAGCCGCCGCTATCTGGAGATGTTTTACGCCCTCAAGTACAGCAAGCTGGCGGCGTCTGTTCCTCTTGCTGTGGAGGAGTGAAAGAGAACGTTTTCCCAAGTAAATAAAGAGGCGGAGGCAGTGGTTGGGCTTTTGGGTGAAGTTTTTTCCTCCGTCGAATGCGGATTTTGGATATATTATGATTTACAAGGGATCTTTAATTTCTTTTTTCTTTACTTTTGATTTTCGATTCCCATTGGAAATGTTTGAATCTGGGTTTTTACCCCATTAATCAATTCAAGTCAACTTTGCTTCACTTGTTCTTAATAATCTAACACGAAAAGGATTCCACTCTCTTATGGATCGTAACAATTTGAGTGAATATCTGTAATTCCATAGAACCATTCTGTAAATATACGAAATCACCAAACAAAAAACTACTCCTCTAAACGAATCGGCATGAAATTCCTAGTAAAGCTTGAGACTTACTCCAGATCGTCTCAACATAGAGCCAAACTTCACTTGGATACCCAAGTTATTTGAAGGGGGGTAATAACTGATAAACAGAAAATAGTTACGGGGTATTGTAATTGGAATAGCTATATGAAGGATGATAGCAGATTCTGAGTTTGTAACATGTCAATCAATCAATACAATCGCCTCATCATCTTTCTCAGACCAACTTTATATTTTACAAGTATAACATGGTTCAGAGCCCCAGCTCCCATGGATCTTGGTGGTCGATTCCTCTTCTATCTGTCTTCATTACTTTCTTTCGTTTCCGCGTATTTCTTTATTCGTAATACATGTGCCCTTTCTTCCTTTCTTTCTATGTTAACTTCTCTGGAACCTCAGATCGGTCTTGAAGTCCTGGGCGATCTCCCTCACCAGCCTTTGGAATGGCAGCTTGCGGATCAAGAGCTCGGTGCTCTTCTGATACTTTCTGATCTCTCTCAGCGCCACAGTTCCTGGCCTGAAGCGGTGAGGCTTCTTCTCTCCTCTCCGCCATCATCGGATGCACACCTCGCTCGTTCACCAAGAAATCGATCAAAGACAGATTCTGCCACTTTTACTGAGACGGAGAACCACCAGAGCACGAAGAGGCAGAAGAACACGATCACCGGAATGGCATGGACCCACTTCTCCACCGATCTTGAAGAACCCTCTTTCTTTCCCGTGCTGGATCGCGGGTCGTAGACGGGGAGTTCATCCGCGCTGGCTCTGTTGTGGTGGTGCTTCAGTTGTGGCTGCTGCTGCTGCGAAGCTGCGCCGCCGCTGACAGTCGCAAAAGCTTGATCTTCAGGTACCCGAGAGGAGTAAGGCGACCAAAATCTCTGCTGCATTTTGGGTTATGAAAATTGTGACCGAGAATTTCTTGATTGGTTCTTGGTGGAGTTTCTTGGTTCTAGAATTATGGGGTTTCAGTAAAGTAAAGGTCTGTGCATTCTACCTGTTTGTTGATTTGTGTCAGTGAGAATTTCTTTATGTTTGATGAATTCCAAGGCCGATTGTCATCGTCAACTAGTTTGCTCGTCGGTTTCTTGAAGAATTGTTAATTGTGGAGGCTTAAAGATTTGGTTTTGGTTCAATTTCTGGTAGTCTGGTTGGTTCAATTTCTGGTAGTCTGGTAGTCTGGTTATGTGCAGCCCAAGTGTTTGCCGAAATGCCAAGCTCAGAATTTTCGAGAAGGTTAAGTTTTTCAGCCACTTCTGCTTACTTTCTATGTTTGTGATATTTGGATTCAAGAATATTGGTTATTGATGGATTGTGCAATTTGTATGGTGGTGTCCAATTCTTTCTCTGCTTCACTGATGGTCTGCAAGGTTATTGGGTTTGATCTTTCTGCAACTCTTGATATATTTGGAAAAATGCGTGTGAATTCTTGCATTCTGGTATGTACAATTTTGTGGTTGTTCCGATTGTGGTTTGTGTCAAAATTCAGAACTGTAATGTCTAAGAAGATTGTTCAGCAGCTAACTGAGGAGTGGTGCAGTATTTTCCTTATTACAGCCTATAATGTCGAGTCTAACCAACTCAATTGTTAGCATGAATCTACAGTAAGTCCGGTTATACGATGAAGTTTGATGAAGTTGTAAACGGTAAATCCCACGAAGGGTAATTCCGTGATGTAAGTAGGTAAATCCCACGAAGGGTAATCCTACATAGCTGTTGATTTTCTGTTGTTGAAATTGTGAAGGCCAATGCCACTGTTAAGAGTAGTTGTATTTTGGTAAAATCCACAAAGGGCGATCCCGTGGTGCTATAGTTAAGGCCGATGCCACACTATAGTTTGTTATTTTTCTGTTTAAAGGCCGAAGCCAATGTTAAATGAAGTTGTTGACGGTAAATCCCACGAAGGGTAATCCCGCAAGAAGTTGTTATAACCGGCCTGAGGGTGTGTTACAATTTTATAAGAGGCTTTGTATGGAAAATTTCAAAAGGTCCAGATGAAGAAGGTACGCCACAAATCACTGGAAAGGATTCAAATAGTTGGAGAATGGGAAGTTGTTCTCAAATGTCCTGTTGAAAAGCTGCCAATGGGTACGTTTCCAGTCAAGGTTGCTATCCCAGTGGTTCCTACTATCAGAGTAATTGTCACCTTCCCAAAGCTTGAAGACTTACTCCAGATCAGTCTCAAAATATCTGGCTAGCTCAAACTTCACTTGGATACTCCAAGTTTAGTTTGAGGGGGGGTAATAACTGATATAACAGAAATATAGTTAGAGGGGTATTATTGTAATTGGAATATATGGCTATATAAGGGATTGTATAGCTAGTATTTCATGAAGTTCATTTGTATACATTTCATCAATTCAATCAATACAATCTTTCTAGTTTTCTCTCTATCATCTTTCTTTTCTCATGTACCAACTTTATATTTTACAATGTAGTTAACATGCTAATCGTGTCATGTCGAAAATCGCCACCATCCAAATACAACAATGCATTTCTTCTCGATGTCAAAGTCTGCATGGGGTATGCATGCGCCTATGTGCTAGGGCAACTACTTACGCATCAAACAAAGAAAAAATAAGACAAACACAGACCAAGCCGGATTGAGATAGTATGAATGACAGTGAAATACATAAAGTGATCTTATCAAGTGCAGGTGAAGTTGACAAATTACAAGCTTCATCATCTTTCCTCAAGCAATCCTCTCTATTTAATTGAAGCCGATGATCAATCCGAACGGATTCTCTTCAAACTTTTCTCAGGAAATGCTGCATCATCATCATCGTCTTTTTCTCTTGGTTTTCTTTTTTCGAGACTTGCCGGCGCAAATATGTGCAGTGGAACCTTCATCTCCTGCTGCACTTGTTCACGATTCAGCTTGACAACATCTAATATTAACTCTTCCTCCAACGGAGACGTCTCGAATTTTTCTTGGTACTCAACCAATTCCCCATTTGGAAGTTTGGAAAGAAGGATCAAAGTCAACCCACGGTACAGCCCCTTCTGGATATTGACTAGCATAAGAAGGGTAGTATGGTCAAGGTCAAAATATGTAAAAATGATATAAAAGACAGTTAGTTAGTTAGAGTTGGGTTGTTAAAAAGCTTAAGAGATAAGATAACACTTGTGTATATAAGTGTGAAAGATCTTGTAAGGAAAGATAAGATTGTAATACACAAATATATCATTTCTCTCTATCTCTATTTTCTATCATTCTTTCTCACTCTTCTCTATCGTATTTTCTGGTTTCCTTGGTGCTATATATCAAGAACACTGTTATCATGGTATCAATCGCTCGGACGATTCTGGGTGCCGTTTTCTTCCGCTGAAGATTAAAGAACTGCGAGAGTTGATTGATGCTGGTTGCTTTTCTCTGTCAAAAAGGGTCAAGGGGTTCGTTCATACCAGGTTCTTGGTTTCTGTTTTCGTATTGCACACTATCTGTTTGTGATATATTCTAGGTGAAGAGTGTGTGTTCTATTTCTATGAATTTGAAGGCCGATAGCCATTGTTAGCAAGATTAAAGGCCGATAGCAATTTTTTGAGTTCGTAAGAGGCCAATAGCCATTGTTTGATTGTGAAACGTGCTTGTTTGTCAAAGAAGGAAAGAGGCCGATAGCCATTGGCAAAGAAGGGTAGTATATTTAGGTGTCAAGGTCATATTTTGTTAAGGTGTTTGGTTTTCAAATGGCGTTTACTGTTAAGATTAAAGGGTTGTTTGGGATGCTTACGGTAAAGCTTCAGGATGACAATTTTGTTAAATGGAGTTTCCAGTTCCAGTCTGTTCTTTGTGGATATGATCTTTTTGACCATTTCACGGGTGTAGATCCATGTCCTCCGAGATTTGTTATTGATACAGACTCAGGAGTTACAACTGAAATTATGGTGGCATATAAAGATTGGGTGAAGAAGGATCTAGCGTTGTTAAGTCTTCTTATTGCTACACTATCTGATGATGTTATGGAACACATTATTGGTAGTAAGACTGCGTGTGAGGCGTGGACCTGTTTACAAGAAAGATTTGCGTTTGTCTCTATGGTTCGAATCAATCAACTGAAAAGTGAGTTTCATACTATCCAAAAAGGTGGGGAATCTGTGGATAAATGTTTGTTGAGGGTTAAAGCCATTAAGGATCAACTAGTGTCTGTTGGAGAAAGGATCACTGAGAATGATTTTCTTATAGCTGTGCTCTCTGGCCTACCTCCTGAGTTTAAGATGATAAAGACTGTGATATTGGCTCGGGATTTTCCTATTTCATATAAAGATTTGAGGGCTCAACTTCTTGGGGCAGAGGCTAATATTGAATCCCGAATGAAGTCTTTGACTACATCTATGGCAGCAATGTATGTTCAGGGAGATGGATCTGGCTCCAGTGCTTTTCAGAATAATCATACTGGTTTTGAAGTTGGGGAAAGTTCCAATTCTCACAGATTTCAAGGGGAGTATGGTGGTGACCATTCCAATGCATTTCATGGTGGTTCAGGTTTTGTGGGGAATGGTGACAGGTTTGTTCAGAAGACCAATTTCTCAGGGGGTAATAGGAGGTATAATGGCAATTATAACAATGGGAATTTTGATCATCGAAGTACTAATGGTTCAAGAAACTTTTCTGGTAATGGAAATTTATCTGGTCCCAGAGGGAACAATGGCAGTTTTAATAACAATTTTTCTGGTAATGGTAAAAGTGTTCAGTCATAGAATGGAAGTAGTTTCTCTGGTAATGGTTTTCACAAGAGTAATACCTGGAATGGCAATACATCTTACAGATCTGGGGTGTCACCTGAGTGTCAAATATGTTCTAGGAGGGGACATACAGCAGCTAATTGCTATCACAGAGCTGCCACTGGAAATTCTGGATTTCTTGCTTGTCAGATTTGTGGGAAAAGAGGACATATTGCACTGGAATGTTATCATCGCAGTAATTTTGCTTATCAGGGTACTCCACCACCTTCTTCTTTGGCTGCTATGACTGCACATGCTCATATTGGACATAATACACCACAGAACAATGGACATGGCGACTCTGCTGGGGATACTTGGATTCTTGACACAGAAGCTACACATCACATGACTTCCAATATTCATGCACTCTCTCAAGTCAATTCTTACAATGGTGATGAGAAGATAACAATTGGAAATGGTGAAGGTTTGGCAATCAAGAACATTGGTTCTTCTACAATTACAACTCCAAATAATGCTTTACTTCTGCATAATGTTTTGCATGTGCCTCAAATTACTGCCAATCTTATTTCTATTAAGATGTTATGCAAAGATAATGGCTGTTGGTTTATTTGTGATGGTGTGGATTTCTTTCTACAGGACAAAGCAACAAGGGTGACTTTGTACCACGGAAGGAGTGATGATGGGGAACTTTTCAAGATTCCAGTCACTGTTTTTGATAACTCATTAGCTACAAGGTTGAGTCGATGTGCTGCATTCTTGGGACAGAAAGTAAGGACTGCAATTTGGCATCAACGGCTAGGACATCCATCAGGGGACATTTTAGCTAGAATGTTGAAGATTGCTGAAATTAGTACAACTAAAGATTCTTGTCCAACTTTGTGTTCTTCTTGTGTACAAGGAAAAATGTGTAGACAAGTTTTTCCAGTAAGACAGAATAAAGCTAAGTGTTTGTTTGAGAAAGTCCATTCAGATGTATGGGGACCATCTCCAATTCAGTCTATAGAAGGATATAAGTATTACATTACCTTTGTAGATGAATTTTCCAGATTCATGTGGATTTTTCCTATGATTAATAAATCAGAAGCTTGTTCAATTTTTGTGAAGTTCACTGCGTTTGTGCTTAATCAGTTTCATGCTTCAATTAAGTGTTTTCAGTCTGATGGGGGAGGTGAATATATGAGTAAACAGTTTAAGGAGTTTCTAGAAAGTAAGGGTATTTCACACATGATTTCCTGTCCTTATACTCCTCAGCAGAATGGTATTGCTGAAAGGAGACATTGTCATGTAGTAGAAACTGCCATTACTTTAATGACAGAAGCAAGTTTGCCTCAAATGTTCTGGTATCATGCCTGTGCGCATGCAGTTTTCCTAATTAACAGAATGTCATCTCAGGTCTTAGAATTTCAGTCTCCTTATCAAAGGTTGTTTGGACACACACCAGATATTCACAATTTTAAAGTCTTTGGCACTGCCATTTATCCCTTCCTGCGCCCATATACCAGTAACAAGTTTCAGCCTAGATCTTCACTATGTGTTTTTCTGGGTTATGCTTTGGAATACAAAGGAGCAATCTGCTATGATTTGAACACTGGAAAATTGATCTTGTCTAGGCATGTTATATACAATGAGGAAGTGTTTCCATATAAGGCAGATCTATCTCGAAGGTGTCCTCGTTCTGGACAGTCTAAGAACATATCAAAAGATGTGGTTATGGTTCAAATGCCTATTCCTACAGTGCATAGTACAGTATCAGTTGCAGCTTCAATGTCAGATTCAGCCTCTCAGCTGCAAGTGTCAAGTGTACAATCTAGTTCTGAAATGGCAGCATACTCACAACCATCTGAATCCCATCATCACTCCAATACAGAAGTCAATGCATCACCCTTGTTGTCTGTCTACCCAAGTTCCCCACTGGAGGTAGTGATTCCTATTTCTCCTCAATTCAGTGCACATTCTGACAATCATTCCATGTCCCCAGATGCAGTGTCTATTCATCCCATGGTCACACGATTGAAAAGTGGGACTATACAACAACAAGATTATGCTGCTTATTTGACATTTTTTCCAGAGTTACAATCTTTACAGGTTACAGCAGATGAAGTGTTCTCTGGTGGTTATTCCTTTGTGACAGAGATCACTGATACTAAAGAACCTTCGAATTTTCGAAAAGCTGCAAGTCTTCCCCATTGGGAGCAAGCTATGCAGGAAGAATATGACTCTCTCAGGGCTCAGGGGACCTGGCAGGTAGTTCCATATCCAAGTAACAGATCTGTGGTTGGTAGTAAATGGGTTTACAAGGTCAAAAAGAAGTCTGATGGTAGTGTATCGAGATATAAAGCTCGATTGGTGGCTCAAGGGTTTTCACATGAGCATGGCATTGATTATTCCGAGACATTTAGTCCTGTTGTTCAACATACAACTGTGCGAATTATTCTTGCTATAGCAGCGATGAATCACTGGGAGTTGAAACAATTGGACATTAAAAATGCATTTTTGCATGGGGATTTACAGGAAGAGGTTTATATGCACTAACCTCAAGGTTTTGTTGATCCCACCTGTCCCAATTATGTCTGTAAACTCGTTAAATCCCTGTATGGTCTTAAACAGGCACCAAGGGCCTGGAATTCTAGGTTTACTACCTATCTGTGTGCTATGGGATTTCATGCTTCATTGTCTGACACAAGCTTGTTTGTAAAGAACACTGGTGCTGATATCATCATTCTCCTTCTCTATGTGGATGATATAATTTTGACAGGCTCTAATTCTGTCCAAGTTCAACAGGTCATTCATGAACTCGCCGAAGTGTTTGAATTGAAAGATTTGGGCCGACTCAGCTATTTCTTGGGCCTACAGATTTCTTATCCTTCAAATGGGGATATCTTTGTCAATCAATCGAAATATATCAAAGATTTGCTTCATAAAGCTGGAATGGATTCTTGTAAACCATCCTCCACACCATGTAAGCCACACAACTCGTTGCTTATCATTGAAGGAAGGCCTTTACCTGATCCTACATTTTACAGAAGCATTGTCAGTTCTCTTTAATACCTGACATTTACTTGGCCAGATATAGCGTTTGCAGTTAATTCAGTGTGTCAATTTATGAAAGCACCAACTGAGGTCCATTTTGGAGCTGTGAAGAAAATCTTGAGGTATCTTCAGGGTACCATTCAATATGGTCTTGTATATTCTGCTGTGACAACACCGAGTCTGGAGGCTTTTTCAGACTCTGATTGGGCTGCAGATTTGAACACTCGGAGGTCTGTGACTGGTTATCTTGTTTTTCTTGGCAATAGTCCCATTTCATGGCAGTCCAAGAAACAAGGGTCTGTCTCTCGAAGCTCTACTGAAGCCGAGTACAAAGCCTTGGCTCACACTACAGCTGATCTAGCATGGATAAGGGCAGTTTTGAAAGATTTAGCTGTGTTTCTGCCCACATCACCGGTTATCCACTGTGATAATTTGTCTGCAATTGCATTAAGTGCAAATCCGGTTTTTCACTCTCGAATCAAGCACTTGGATACGGATTATCACTTTGTTAGAGAGAAGGTGCAACAAGGTGATTTAGAAGTCTCTTACATTCCCACTGCAGATCAATCTGCCGATATTCTTACAAAGGGGTTACATGGGCCTTTGTTTGTCAAACATTGTTCCAATCTTAAGCTTGGTTCCCCAAGTTAAGATTGCAGGGGGATATTGACTAGCATAAGAAGGGTAGTATGGTTAAGGTCAAAATATGTAAAAATGATATAAAAGACAGTTAGTTAGTTAGAGTTGGGTTGTTAAAAAGCTTAAGAGATAAGATAACACTTGTGTATATAAGTGTTAAAGATCTTGTAAGGAAAAATAAGATTGTAATACACAAATATATCATTTCTCTCTATCTCTATTTTCTATCATTCTTTCTCACCCTTCTCTATCGTATTTTCTGGTTTCCTTGGTGCTATATATCAAGAACACTGTTATCACTGGAAGGCCCTTAATATTTACCATAGCTGTTTATAATGAATACGGGGTTAAATCCCTGGATGATACAGGCGTTCACGATGAGCTCGGCAACTGATAAACCGTATTTGTAAAGCGCCCCCCAAGGCAATCACAGTATTTGCCGCCACATAGATGTCACATAAGGTCAGTTTGTAGATGGCGTTTCTGGAGGCCGAGGCAACGAGTTGCATGCGCCGTTTCTCAACTTCTTCGATTACGAGTTCCATGCTTGCTGAAGGTAATCTTTTCTCCTCGTAGACATGGCGTTTTTGCCAAAAGTCGAACAAAAAGCCTAGTTGGCAACGTCGAGCCACATCCAGTGTGCTTGAAAATCCATCGTTGAGCCAACATGGAAGTTGATGATTGGTTTATTAAGTGTTGATAAACGTGCTCATTTCTATGGTGATCCATCGTTTAGTTTGCAAATTTTGTCTACAAATTTTGGTCTTCCGCTTACTCAAATCCCGTGTTTACAATGAGACTGTAGAGGTCGGCAGTGAAAAGTATAATATCATGCTTGTTGGAGATGGAATGAAATCAACAATAATCAAACGGACTAAGAGCTTTGCAGATGGATTTTCCACCTTTGCTACAGCCACTTTAAGTATGTCACATTTTTTCGGTTCCGAAAATTTTGATTTGATTTGATTTTGGTTCTAATGGTGTTCTTGGCCTTTCTTTTTCTTTTTTTCTTTTTTTTGGTGTTTCTGAATTTTGATGAAGGAAAGTTAAACCCTTTGGGTGTTTTCGGATCTTTACTACTGTAATCGGGGGTTCTTAGCCAGGGTTTAAGTATGTCACATTTTCGTGGTTCCGGAAATTATTTAAAGTCTTGTGTGTTGTTGGCCTTCTTCTTATATGTATCTGAAATTTGATGAAAGAAAGTTAAACCCTTTCCTTGTTCTGATGTTTGCAGCTATTAGCTAGGGACCTGACCATAACCAACACAGAGGGCTCAAAAAAGTTCCAGGCGGTTGCTGCAAGAGTGACCTCAAACTCTGCCTTCTACCACTGCAACTTCAGTTCATACCAAGACAGCCTCCACGTCCATTCGCTTTGCCAGTGCTACCGCGACTGCATCATCCAAGGCACGATTGATTTCATTTTGGAAATGCAGCTGCAGTCTTCCAAAACTGCGGGGTGGTTGTGCGAAAACCAATCCAGGACAGAAAGTGACAATCACTGCACAAGGCAGAACGGACCGGAATCAGAACACCGGCATTTCACTACAGAAGTGCACCATTGTCCCTGCACCGGAATTTAACAAGACCAAGAGGCAAAATTTCACGACGCTTTTGGGAATGCCATGGAGGAACTGTTCAAGGAGAGTTGTGATGAAGAGTTAGTTGGGGGATATGATACACCCCCGGGGTGGTCAAAGTGGGGAGATTGTGAGGCAGTTTACAGTTGGGTTGTTTTTGCATGGGGAAGGTGACTGGATTCAGACCAGTGGGATTCCACTCTCTTATGGCTCGTAAGAATTTTGAGTGAATTTCTGTATTTACAAAGAAGGTAGAACCATTCTGTAAATATACGAAATCACGAAACGAAAAACATGGCAAGTTGTCGGACATCATTTTTATGTCTTGTTTGCGTATATGGAATCGGAATAAGAACGAATTCACATGATATATAAGTAGGGTTCCAGACTGGTGGTGATTCGTTCTGTACACTCTATACATAATATATAACAGCAAACAAGCAAAATGAGCTAAACTACCAGCACTTTGGTGCCGTTATTTCCAAGTTACAAAACTTGCCTGCAGGGTCTGTGGTTGTGTATATACACACTATGACCATCGCCTTGGCGAGTTGTAGCATTAGGGACAAAAAGCTCCCATGAAGCACTTTGAACTTTTAAGAAACGTCTCTGTTTCTGAAACTTTCATGCTTGAACTCCATGGCCCGAGGCTGTTCCCGTTACAAGGTGGAAGTATCCAGGCAAACACAATCAGTAAGCAACAAGAAGACCGCCTCACTATTCACCAGCATGATGTTTCTTAAATTCTTCAGTTGTCCTTTCTGCATTCTCTTCACGAAGAGGCTGTGTAGGGTACAGAGCTAGTGCTAAAACTAAGGTGAATGCAAAACCAATTAGCCCACTAAACGGTTGGAATGACTGTGTCCCCATAAGCCAGGGAGGAAAGTTACCCCGGTAGGTCAGGAAGCCACCCTTCTGTATGATGAAAATTGAAGCGATAATTCCTGCACGCAACCCAATTGGTATGGAAAGGCTGCCTTCATTTCTTTGCCGAGCACCTGCTAAACCCAAAGATAGAAGCCATAGACCTGGTGTTGATAGCGGAGACCTGAAATTCCATTGAAATAAAAGGGCTGTTAGATTTGTCTTGCACGTGGTCAGCAGAAATCATTATGCAGAAAAGTCCAGTATTGCATTGCGCTGATCGTGTAAATCACAACAATAGCAGAAACTGAGGCCACCTTAAGGGTTAAAAGATTATAGTAAATATTGATTCCAGTAAGCGTACAGAAGACAAAAAGAAAGCACTGATTTTAGCAGGCGATGAGTAAAGTAAAATGAATAGAAAGAAACCTCTGGGATAAAGCGAACGCAAGTCCTGATATAATTATTCCTCGATGATATCCAAGATCTGCAGCAATTTCTTGGGGCAGCCATGCCCTGAAAAGCAATTCTTCCACAAGAGCAATACCAGTAGCTACTATAACTCCTTGACCAACCATCACAAGCCCTTGCGTACACAATTTGAGCTGTGAGACAGCATCCAAAGAAGATGGAGTGGAGGGCCAAGAGAGATTCGCAGAGTCAAGTAGTGCTCTTACTGAGTGTATTGACAAAACAAGGGCAACTCCACCAACCAAGCCCTTCAAAAAATCACCTAACTGCAAGCAAGGAGATGAAAAATCATACAACTGCAAGTAAAGAACACTATCTTATTTTGCATGATCTTAGAGTACATGTCCACAATTTCAGCTAACACATACCTTTGGCAATGACGTTAAATCTAGCCCATATCTGTGAAGAGGATTTTCATATCCACGTATTCTTTTGCCCCATATCACAACAAGTATCATAAAAGCCGTGTAGAGGCCAACAATGCAAGCAAGTTCAGCAATTCTAGAGGATGTATTGGTTGTCCAGCTTTGCAAAAATGATGGAAGTAGTGGAACAACAATTGGTGACCACAAAACAAGAACCATACCGACAAACCCAAAAATCCTACAGAAGCAAATCAAGATAAAAGAGCATATCAGGAAATAAAATAATCAAGAACAGAATCTGGGCATAAATGGAAAAAGATCACCATGCAAACCAAAGGAACCCAACAAACTATATGAAATTAGATCTCCGATTTCGCGAATGCATGATGCAACATACAGATTAACTTCCTGAACATAGAAATTTGTACCCCGAATAATTTTGAGATAAAGACTTCCCTTTTGCCTTTCTAAAGCAGTAATTAGAATTAACCTATCTAGTTAATCTCAAGACAACTTACACAATACCTCTGGATTAAGGGACGCTCAGCTATATCAAGAAATTGGATAAGCTTGTCAGTCAAACTCATCGCACCACGTAGACCACCCCAAAGCAAAGCAGCTTTTCCAACTAACCTCAACATGCCACCCTTTTGTCCCAAATCTGTCAACATTGTGACTAATCTATTTGCAAAGGGGTTACAAAATTAGTAAAAGAAAGTAGTGGTACGTCTGTACATATTGGAAATACATATATCTTGTGTTAATACCTTTCTTGGTCCACTTCACCATCTTCCTTGGTGGGTACCACGGGAGCAGCAACTGACATGGCTTTCTCAGCAAGACTTGTGACAATGTTACTTTGGTTTTTCTCAGCCTCCTCAAACATGTCAGGCTCCTTCTGACCTTTACCTTTCACCAACGACTTGGACAAACTCTCGCCAGAAGTTTCATCACCTTTGTACGAATCCTGTGTGTTTGTATATAAGCATAATGAGTAGCAACATATAAAAATAGATAAAGTCAGCTGACTTTGTCTTCACAAAGAACAAATTCAAATAAACACAAAAATAGAGGATAAGGCAATGGGATCTGACATAGTGATATGTGTAGAAATTTTCAGGTCGACGGGCCGAGGGACCCACTCCAACAACACCGATACTGTCCCCACTTAACCACCTGCACAATCTTCAGGTGTGGGGTTTTATCACAAAAGGCCTCGATGTTAGTTAGAGAGGGGTATTTCTATTTAAAGCACTCTTCTCTTCTCCCTCTGTCCGATGTGGGACTGGGGGTTCCAACACTCCCCCGCACGTGAGACCCCACTTATGGGTCACACGTGAATTTCCACACATCGGCAACCACGTGGAGCCATGTCGGGACTCACCCAATCACGTGGGGCCAATGGGGACCCACCCAAACACGTGGCATCTTTGGCCTACGTGGACAATCACGCGGGGCCAACGGGGACCCACCCAATCACGGGGCAGTACGGGCCCGCCTCCTGGCTCTGGTCGACGGGCCGAGGGCCCACTCCAACAACACCGATACTGTCCCCACTTAACCACCTGCACAATCTTCAGGTGTGGGGTTTTATCACAAAAGGCCTCGATGTTAGTTAGAGAGGGGTATTTCTATTTAAAGCACTCTTCTCTTCTCCCTCTGTCCGATGTGGGACTGGGGGTTCCAACACTCCCCCGCACGTGAGACCCCACTTATGGGTCACACGTGAATTTCCACACATCGGCAACCACGTGGAGCCATGTCGGGACTCACCCAATCACGTGGGGCCAATGGGGACCCACCCAAACACGTGGCATCTTTGGCCTACGTGGACAATCACGCGGGGCCAACGGGGACCCACCCAATCACGGGGCAGTACGGGCCCGCCTCCTGGCTCTGATACCATGTAGAAATTTTCAGGTCGACGGGCCGAGGGCCCACTCCAACAACACCGATACTGTCCCCACTTAACCATCTGCACAATCCTCAGGTGTGGGGTTTTATCACAAAAGGCCTCGATGTTAGTTAGAGAGAGGTATTTCTATTTAAAGCACTCTTCTCTTCTCCCTCTGTCCGATGTGGGACTGGGGGTTCCAACAATATGTACATCATCTTAGGCAGCGCTCGTACTGATAAGAATAACAGAACAACACCAAAAGGAAGGTAAATGCAAAATAACTGATTTTGAACCAGTTCATAATAAACAGTGGAAATAATCATAGTAAAGCTGTCTCAATACAAATGGGAAGATTTCCGCAAGTTAATGTCAAAGAAGACACTAGGTTGTCTAGTAACTACCAATTTGGGCAGTGGTTCAAGAAATAAAAGCCCTAAAACCAATTTTGCACGGGCATCTACTTGTATAGCTACCATTTTATAAAACGAAAAATGTCTGAAGAAATGAACAGATTACCTGGTGCTCCACGAATAATGCAGATGCAGATGCCCCTGGGGCAGCTGTAACAGCACCAACCATAACACTGTTGTTTATATTCTTCAACCAGTTCTTTTCCCCTTCCCTGTTAACTGAACTGTCCAAGCTAGCACTTCGATCAGATTTATCAACAGGCATGTGTTGAATCTCTGTGCCACTAGCCTTGCCCAGATCTTTTTTTCCAGAAACTTTTGCTCGACTAAGCGTCAGAGCTTCTATTTGACCATAGTTATGGATCGTAACCACATCAAAATATTTTCTCAGCGCCGCTAGGCTCGAGCCTACTATAACACCAATTGGCAGCACTCTTCTCAAGTAACTAGTGCCCTGAACAGAAGATGATATGGCTCTTATTATATGCTCACCATGGAGAGTACCAACTTTTTGTGTAGTGCAGTCAATAATACTATGGTATTCAACTTCCAAACATGGAGCATACTTGTCATATCCAACATCAAATGAAACTGCATTAGCCACTTGTTCCATATCTTTGGAAAGATAGGGTTCCATATTTTTCATGTCATCTTCACTTACTCTGCGACCCACTTCAATCTTCAAAGTATTCAATATAATATTTTTCACAAATCGCATAAACTCCCCTACTTTCTCTTCACCAATTTTGACTCTCCCCTCAATATTTTCCACCGTTTCATACTCTTTCACTGGTTCCTGATGCCTTTCTGTATCTAATATTGCATATGATGGTTCGATAACTTTACCATTTACCTTTGCAGGTGAATGGGTGTGAATCTTACTGTCAATACCCCTATGAGTTGCAACGGTACCATCGGAAACATGTCCTGGTTTTTCTAAGAGCTTCCACTGACCTTCTTCTGGAAAATAGTCCAACAACAGAGCGGTGGTTGAATCTAAATCAAGTGATTCGTCAGGTACCTTTGAAAGAAGAGTATTCACCCCATTTGGAATTGAAGTTATGGAAACTGGAGCCTTCTTTTCATGATTAAGTTTGTCTACACTTCCAGCAAGAAGATTTGGACCAACCAGTTCATCTTTCTTTTCATTTTTATCGTCATCTATGTTGTTAACTGCATCACTTCCCTGAGAATTGTTCAAAGTATTCCTATAAGCTGACGGGGGGGTATGATTAGACTTCTCTACCCATCCATTTGGTGCATCAGGTTGCAAATCCATACCATTCCCAGGGTGATCAAATACACGGACATTGCTTAATGTATCCATTTGTACATTTTGGTCAGTCTTACTGGCTTCTGAATCTTCTTGACTATTGTCATCATTGACATGGTCCTCTGCAAATTCAGACTGTGCCACAGAATCAACTTCTTTTACTTCACTTTCCTGTTCTGAACTCTCCCCCATTTGAGTTATCATATTTTCTATAACACCAAAAATATTGTTGACTGCCATTTGGGTGTTATCATCCATCCCTGTCAATGCATCCAATGCCTCAGAAACACTGAAGTTCTTACTTTGGTCTGCCACGGGCTGCACATTCTTATTATCCTTCTTCTGGATATCGTTTTCTTCTTCTTTCTTCATGTCTGACGGAGTGTTTCTACCATCTTGGTCTCTCTGCTCCTCTACAACTGCTTCCTCAGTGCCACCGACAATTTCAACCTGGCTGGAATTGTTAGGATTTTTTTCTAGTTCTGAACCCTTTTCACTATTGGAAAGATCTTCAGGAGCCTTTTCCTTGGAAGACTTGTCATTTCCTGATTCCCTAGTGTCCTTTCCAACAGAACCAGTAATATCACTTTCCTGACTGCTCAGTGATTGAGACTGATCTAGGTTTGAACTCTTTTCACTGTTGGAAAGATCTTCGGAAGCCTTTTCTTTGGAAGAATCATTTCCTGATTTGCTAGAGTCCTTTCCGACAGAACCAGAAATATCACTTTCCTGACTGCTCAATGACTGTGACTGGTCTAGATTTGAAATCTTTTCTGATCCCTCTGCGGGAGGATCCTCTGATTCTAGTCCCCCTGGAGGCTTGTTTGCATCCGGTAGTTCGTTAATTGAGCTATCCACCAGATCACCATGCTTTTTCAACAGATCCGACGAACAATTTTCTTTCTGTACACCTTCTGAACTTGATGTTTCCATGACCTTGTCTTCGATCTTTGACTTTAGACCTGAAGACATGTCAGGAATCCGAGCAACACCCAAGAGTTGATCAAACTTTAGCTTTGTTCCTTGTGTATGCAGAGCTCCAGAAACAGCAGATGTTAGCTTTCCACGAACATCTTCCGGCACTGCATCTTGCAAAGCTTTCATCAGCGTGTCTCCTTGATCAACTGCTGTTAAGACCTGGGCCCATATACCAGATAAATGTGAGATAAAATTTAAATCGGGTACATTATTTGATTTGGATAGACCAGAAACATACATAGAGAAGATCAAAGACCCTAATTAACATATGAAATTAACATTAAAACAACCACAAAAGTAAAACAATAGCATGAAACCGCAATTTCGAGCACCACCTTCTTCTTCTTTTCTTCTGTAAGAGTATCAGGCATGGTTACATCTAGCATGTTCATAACAACTTCTGCTGTCTGTAGTACTTGACCTTTTTCATCTACAGGATTGACTTCCTCCTCATTGACCAATTCTCGATCATCAGAGTTAGTCTGATCCAGGGAACCATTTTCCACATCCTGCAACCCTGTGTTTTGGACCTCTGACTTTCTGTCGGAGTCCTTTCCATTATCCACATCCTGCAACCCTGTGTTTTGGACCTCGTACTTTCTCTCGGAGTCCTTTCTGGAGCGTATCCTGAAGCTGGCAGCAGTATCATTTTCTTCTGGCATTTTGTCTGCGGGACCTGCAGAATATCCATTTAAAGAATCTGAATGGGAAAGATCCAACAGCTTGGAACCACTATTGTTGAACAGTCTGCCTTCCACAAGAGCTAACCTTCTGAAGGGTCTATGGGTAGGTCTACATCTTTAAGAAGAGGGTGACGGCCCTTCAAAAGTCCAAGCTCTACTGCTGTGAGCCACTGCACATACCACATGCATTCTTATCAGAATATCAAAATGCAAACTTAGATTCCATCAAATCTTCAGCATGAGGTGGTTTAATGATACAGTGATAAACAAAATTTCATTAACCTCAAAGAGAAACAAAACCAACGATTACCTCAATTGTTATGTGCTGGCACCACGACAGAGCAGATCCACCACCATCAGTAACAGTAGAGGACAAATAAGACCGCAACAGTAGGCTTGTGAATGGATTTTCTGCTATCAAACTGCGTGGAACTGAGAAGAGTGGCGCTGATCCATCATCTTTCTGATAAATTGACAGATTTTAACTATCAGTGTATAATAAACAAGTATTCTTGTCAATGTTGAAGAACATAGCATTGAGTTGACAACTACGTATGCACCTGTATAAATAGGACGGGGATCTTCACATTCCCTATCACACCTCTTGTACTTGATATGGAATAAAAATCCTCAATGGCCTCATAACCATAAGATACCATGGAGATTGCTTTGTCGAAATCACGAACAGATTTTGCTGAAAGCGCTTGTTCCACATCAAACCCTTTTGGTTTTCCTTGAAACAGTTCCTACAAAACCAGGCATGCATATAGCATAATTTACTAGCAGTAAGGGATAGTTTTCGCAAAGTAAAGGGTTGAACATAATTAGATGGCAACCACATTAAGAAATAAGTAGAAATTTGTTTCGTAATAGATGGAAAGCCTGAGAGGTAATGAATTTGCACTATTGTAGAAGTTTCAAGCTGATTAACCACCTTGTTAGATCTTAGAATATCTAGGAAACCATCAGTGAGACTCTGATCAATAGCCGTCTGATGAGGAGAGGACCTAGTGGCCTCCTCTAAGTCAAAAGGATTGTCAATGCAGGTGGCAGCTGTAAGCGGTGTGCTCTCCCCAGCTTCTGCCAGGTACTTCGTCAACATGTTAGCACCATAACCCCAGCCAACACCCATCAATGTGGTCCACGGCCTCGCCTTAGTGATGAACTGTATAGCAGTGGAGATATCATCGCTGTCAGCAGCTGAAAATAACCTACATAACATGAAGTAGCTTAAGTAGCCCTACGATCACCACTTTGTGATTCTCCCAAAATCCAAAAACAGAAAAAAAAAATCCACAAGAAACCCAGGCCACTTCGTTAACTATATATAACAAAGGCAATATTCAATCCAAGATACCAAATTTCCAACCATAAATTTTGAAGTTTTAAACTTTTTGATACAAGTGATATTCTACTTTAAACTAAGCTAAACTATGAGGAGAATCGAACTTGGGTGCATATGGGGGTGCACACGCATTCTATCCAATGTGGCTCCGCCCACGACTGCTCCAAGTTTTGAACTTTAATTCACAAACACATGATCCTAGCCTTCCAAAACATAAAATCCAAAACAAATGCAGACCCACTTCTTAGCTATATATAATAAAGGCAATACTCAATCCAATATTTCAAATGTCCAAACATAACCCATTATTTCAAGTTTTGAACTACAATTCACAAACACATAATCCTAGTCTCACTGAAATGATTGAGTGAATGAACATACCGCGGCGTGGTGAGAGGCGAACCAGCACAGCCCCTCGGGTTCATAACAATCGGAAAGCAGCCTTGCCGGAGAGCTTCACACACGAACGACCTGACACTCCAATCCAAGCTTCCCATTGCCGTGCCCGGCACGAGAACCAAGGTGGTATCCAAGCCATACTCTTCTCTCAAATCCAAATTGGCTGGCCAATCCAAAGATACTACTCCTCCGTCGTCCGTACTTATACACAGTCTCTGATAGTCGAATTTCTTTTCCACTAAACTCCCCGTTTCGCTTCCCAAATCAAATCGGATTCTGCCGCTACTCAGGCGCACGAAGTGCCTGTCCTCCTTCACCAGCTTCTTGTTCAAGTCTTCTAGCAATTCGCTGCATTGAAACGACACAGTCGGACACCGTAGCAGCACGAACCGGTTAAACGGCGTCGGACTGGTGAACATAACCCACTCCCCGATATCCGAGTCGAATTTCCTCTCGACCGAGTTCGGGTTCGGGTTCGAGTTCGGATTGTTGGAGAGGAAGTGAGTGGCGCCGGAGACGAATCCGAGAACCGGAGCGATGAAATCGAGGGAATTGGGGGACGGGAATCGGGAAATGAATTCGTGGAATGGGATTCCGATTCCGAGTTGGCTTCGCGGGACGGGTTTGAGTCTGCGGCGGCGGAAGACGCTGAACTCGTGGATCTGAAAAGCGTGCCTGGGCGAGAAACAGGGAGTGAAGGCAGACTGGTGGGTGAGATTCGAGCTCAGATTGCTCATCGTTTTTGGGTTTTCGAAAAAATGAGAGAGAGAGAGAGAGAGAGAGAGTTGTGATGGAGAGTGACATAGACGGTGGAGAAGAAGACGGTGGATGGAAAGTAGGTTGGAGGGATCCGACCTGATTGGTCAGAAAAGAAGAACAGGCGGGAGCGAAAGAAAGGAGCTTCAACGGTCCATATTTTCAAGTAATATTTAAAGAGGAAATAAAATGCACTATAAGGCAATTTTACGAGAGCAACCAATACGTAAACTTCGACCGTCCATATATTTGCAGGAGGCCGCGCCTGCCTTGTGGTACAAGTTTCGCTTTCCAGCTCCACGTGCTAGGAGGAGGACTCAGTGTACGGGGTACATGATTAAGGTGACATTTTAATTTAATAACATAACGTTATGATCATTAGACGTGTAAAGTCATTTTTCTCAGCATAACATGCAAATTAAAATCACAAAGAGAAGAGTATTGTTATTGACACTTCAAAACAATCATTTGCATTTCTCTTTGTTCTTTAATTATTGGTGAACGCACAATTTTATTTTTAAGTGTTACTAAGAGCTCGTTTGGATGTGCTTTTAAAATAACTGAAAGCGCTTTTAGTGAAATGGAATTTTATTTTGATTCAATTCAATTGAAGAGTCAACCTATTTTTTTCTGGTTCTAAGACCAACAATATTTTTGAAAGCAATCCTTAGAAAAAAATGTTAGTAAATCCTTGAAAAGAACTTAAAGTGCTTCTTAGAAAAAGCACTTAAAGTGTTTTTGGAACCCAAAAACATTTTATTTAAAAATGCTTTAAGTTATTTTAAAAGCACATCCAAACGAGCCCTAAGAAATCTTAGAAAGTGATTATACATATATGTCCGATTGAGATATGCCGGCAAAGTAGAATCCCCCTTTTCTTTTTCTCAGTAGTTATGTAATTTTTCTTTAGTATATTTCGTAGCTCATTAGGGATTTGATTTTTTCTTACGTGGCCCAAGTATACTCTTCGATTTGAACGGGCTTATTGTAGCCAGCCCACATTTTAGTCTCAAATGGACCTACCAAGAGTCCAAGCCTCTTGTGAGTGTTGGAATAGTCCACTTATGGATACTTTTTCATGATGAAACCCATTAGGCAGGCCCACCTTCATTATCCTGTAAAATCAATTTCATCATGAACTTCAAATCCTTCGATTCCAACAGCACGGTGGGGAGGTTTAGGTTTTAGTTCAAGGGGGAAGGCCAACATTGTTTGCCCGTTTACATGTAAGAAGTTATTCATTTAACCGCAAACATCAATTTAACACACATACAAAATCATCATATTAAAACTACAAAAAGAAAAATGTTTTTCCTTTACATTATGGCAAAGTCTAATTTGTCTGGAAGAAGCCAAATTTTCTACAATCCTTTATGTCATTAGAAATTTAGAACCTTACCTCGAGAAAACTGAGTGGGACAAAACCCGAGTTGGAGAAAGGGAGTGCAACAATTCAATCAACTAACATCTATTACATTATACTAAAACAGTGTTCTCTCTCTTATGCACTTGAGTTCGAATCTCTCTCGCCGTAGTTTAGATGAATTTGTTCTAGAATACCGCTTTTACATAGAAAATAACATCTACTACATCATCTTATAGTGTTTTCCATTTACTTTCAAAAAAATTTGCACAACATATTATAGTATTTAGCTTGATGCATGATCAAACACAATGTCAGTAAATATTTTATCTTATGCCTTGATTTTTCACGCCTATGATAACAGATAAATATGAGCATCAGAAAGCAGCAAGACAAAACTAATAACACAGCCAGATTCATATATGATAAGATAATTGCATTAATGTTTAAATGGGGTCAACCAGATTTTCCTAAGCACGTGATTTGAAACCTATATATATTATTGCCCATTGCTACAGAAATAAAGACACATCATATTGAGGTCATGTATCTACTTAGTTATGTTCAATCCAATCAATATCTTTTAATATTTTGTTCCAATTTATTTTATCCAATCAGTAGGAATCAATTTTGAAAATTTTCTTGTCCATATATAATAATTTTTTTTTAAATTTTTCTTGATAGGAAAGAGCAAATAATTATGTTGTTCACGAAATGTGGCATAGATTTGTTCATATGCTCTTTGTCACATACATACCCACCTGCAGATTATGAGATTGTGTCTCCAACAGAGATCAGATTGCATATCTCTACTAATCAGTCTAATCACATCATTTTTCTGCTCTTTGATTATGACCAAACTTACTTGGCCCATCATGCAACATAGCTTTCGAATTGACGAACAAAAGGAAATTATTATTTAACATTACGGATGAGTAGTATTTGTTGTTTATAAGTGAAAGATTTTAGTTGGATTTTTTCTTATCGTACAACAAATTTGATTTTATGTTATTATGACTAATCATTGTGTCGTTAATTAACCGATCTCACCCCACCTACCTGATGTAAATATAACGTTGTATAGAAACAACTAAATATAAATTGACGTTTGAATATATAGGAGGACACAAAGAATCTTGAACACCTTCTCTCCCAATTACTCTCAACCACGTATCACGATTTGCTGTGTTTAATCCATTAATCTTTGTTCCCTTCTGGAGATTAGGGTCGTCTTATTAGTGCTTAAGTAGACATGTATTATCTGCAGAGCTAATGAATGAATGATTAAGAAATTGATCTACCAAGTCCGATAATATACTATGCATCGGTCATGATTAGTTGATGTTATCACTAATTAATTACGAACTAAATCATTGGATACAACATGACAAGATTATATTCGGCGTCCATGTTTCTCATTGCTTGTATGTCTTTCAATCATTACAAATGTCCTCTGCAATTCGTAGCTTACTAGCTTCTCAAATCAACTGTGGTTCCACTAATATGGTTCTTTAATTTGTTGAAGGATTTAAAATGAGTAGCCTGGATTTTTTGATCCGTCAGTTTCGGACCATAAGATTCGGAAATGATCTAAATTCCTAAATCATTTACTTTCTTTTTGCGATTTTGAGTATCTTATTTACTTTGTGCCTATGTGGTATTGTTTACAATTGGAAATCAGGTCCTTCCCGGATCTCACAATCTGAAGCCGATGGATGGAGTAATCTAGACCATTCAAGAGAGGGAGAGAGAGGTTTAGACCCTTAGTTTGTGTGAGGTGAGTCAGTAAAATGAGCTAATGGAGTACAATTTAAAATAAGTGGTTAAAATTCTTTGGTCCGTCGGCTTCGGACTATGAGATTCGTAATTAAGATACTAACACAACCAATTAATACAAGGGAACTTTAATGAAAAGTTCCCGGTACTGTTCACTTTAACGAAAAACCATATTTTTACACTAAAAAGTCAATCCGGATACTATTCATTTTACCTTTCATTTTGTTCTTATCGTTAAAACTAAAAGTTTTCTAGTCTTTTTCATTAGTTTTCCTTTAATACAAAGTTCGTAAGATAGAGTTTTGACAGAAACTCATACATAATACGAGTGTCAACTAGTTATTAGTGTAATGCATGCTCCTTCTATTCTTAATGTTAGAAGAGGTTTTAACTTTTAAGTTAAATTTTCTCCCAAGAAAAGACATAAAAGACGAATTTGTTTAAACTGATTTATGGAGAACATGACATGATTAAAACATCTAGGATTATCTAGTACAGTAATATTTTATAGATAATCAATCAAAATGCAATTAGTTAAATATGAGGTTAGGATTAACCATTATTGGACATACAATATTCGAAATAATTTGACAAGATTATGAGTCCATTACCACTAGTTATACTTGGTTGCACAAATCCACGTGGGGGAGGTAAGGCCTGACATATGTTACTAGTCTGTAGACATGGCTCAAATATTCTAGGACATGCCAAGTCCATGTATTGTTCACATGATTTTGCTCACCAGCGGCCGTCATGTATCTTTATCAAGATTTGTTATAAAATGCCAAACTATATCATGGTTAAGTGACCACTAATTTTAATGTCGATGGTGCCCAAACTTATATTATTTCATCTCCTTACGCACGTTATCATAAGGCATAAGCTCGGAGTAGTTACAATATTTTCCTTTATTTAATTTCAACCCTAAACTTTTTAGGCTCGTTTTTTTTTTCTTTTTTTTTTAATATGAACATAAGGGCATTCCTAATGGGGGCTTTATCCTCCATGAGCTACTACATTTGAAGTCTTAGTGAGAAATTTCATCTCCAATGAGCTGAAAAATGGTGTTAGATCCACTATTTTGGCTAGCAACTTCCTTTCTTGGATAACATAAAATTAGGCTACATCAAACCCCAAAAAACAGTGGGTCCCACGAGAAAAGTAGCAACCCATGTGCAGTGACGGATATAGGATTTAAAACCAAGGGGATCCTATTAATAAAGCTCAAAAAATTTATAGGCAAAAATAACATTGAAAATATGGTCCTTTTGTCTTGAGCTTGAACAAATAGATGGTCCTATTAGCTTTGGCTTGAATTTTTTTTCCATATTTCGTACTTCTAAACTACATATTTAACAAAAAACACAAAACATATACTAATTAACCAATAAACAAAAATTCCTTATTTCTTATTTCTAAACTACACATTTAACAAAAAATACAAAACATATACCAATAACCCAATAAACAAAAATTCCATCTAAATTCTAATGATCAAATGAGTATAAACATAAAACATATCAACAATCATATCAATAATAGACTAAAAATCTTCATCAATATCTAATATAATTTAATTGAGATTAGATTACAATACCAAAAAACTTACTTGAATTGTGAACCAAATAGTGGTGGCCTAGAGATTTGGGGAGGTACGATATTAGAGTAATAAAATTATAACATGGGACTGGGTGTGGGATTTAGAATTTTAGGGTTTTGAAATCTGAGGAGTTGGGGATTGGAAATTGGATGAATATGTTAAAGCTGGGCATTGGGGGAAGCAGAAGAGAAATTTGGTTGAATATGTTATTGGGCATTGGGGAAAGCAGAAGAGCGGGAAATGGGGGAAGGGTGGGACAGTGGGGAATGATGTGGGTTGGGGGAGGGATTTAAAACAATGGGCAAACACCTTGGGTGGGATTTTAAAAACAATTTAAAACAATTGGCCAAAACTCTGTTGTTTTGGGCTAATTATTTTCCTTCTTCTCCAGTCATCTTCTCCGATAAGAAGATGTCGTACCTATAACCTGCACTGCATGAGGGGTTCCTGGAAAATTTCTAGTAGCGATTTAGGGTCGTTGAAGGGTCCTGGGACCTCTCAGGTCCCTCTGTGGATCCGCCACTGCCCATGTAAGTCAAATTCTTTCACTCTCTTTCCACTTGCAAATACACTTATACTCTACTTTTATTCATTTTTTTAATTTTTTTTTCTTATATATTTTTGTTCCAAAGATCTTCCTACATTTTGTTTGTATGTTTAATGCTTAAGACTTAAATGAGATAAACTATTCTACTAAAAAGGCTCACTTTTATTAATCTAAAAATTTAGATTTCTCTCTTAAAACTTAACACATCCTATATATTTTTTCACGACTTAAACCCATTTACTGGGTTTTAACAAAAAAAATTCATTAAATTTGCCTTCCAACTCAGATTACAAAATTTTATAGTGCTAAAATGCCCCTTATTATGTGATGAAACATTTGGTTGTGTTTGTTTGTAATTTATTGGAATTTGGCGAATTAATGATTGTTTTAAATTCCATAAGAATTAAAATTTCAAATTGATTTAACGTTCATGGACATTGGTGGTTGAAATTTTTGGGCCAATTATTTTCTTTCTTCTCCGACAAGAATATGTCTTACCTGCAACCCGCACTGCATGAGGGGTCCTCGGAAAATTTCTAGCAGCGATTTAGGATCGCTGAAGGGTCCTGGGACCTCTCAGGTCCCTCTGTGGATCCGCCACTGCCCATGTGAGTCAAATTCTATCACTCTCTCTCCACTTGCAAATACACTTATACTCTCCTTTTATTCATTTTTTATTTTTTTTTCTTATATATTTTTGTTCCAAAGATCTTCCTACATTTTGTTTGTATGTTTAATGCTTAAGACTTAAATGAAATAAACTATTCTACTAAAAATGCTCACTTTTATTAATCTAAAATTTAGATTTCTCTCTTAAAACTTTAACACATCCTATATATTTTTTCACAACTTAAACCCGTTTACTGGGTTTTAACAAAAAAAATTCATTAAATTTGCTTTACAACTCAGATTACAAAATTTTATAGTGCTACAATGCCCCTTATTATGTGATGAAACATTTGGTTGTGTTTTTTTTTTTTTTTTTGTAATTTATTGGAATTTGTCTAATTAATGATTGTTTTAAATTCCATAATAAGAATTAAAATTTCAAATTGATTTAACGTTCATGGACATTGGTGGGTGAAATTTTCAAATAATTTTTTTTCAAAATTGTATGATACTAACTCACCAATTGGTGCTAGGTAAATTGTTGGATTGTATGTGAAAATCAAATTATTTCATAGGGCAAAGTTGGGGGTTTGTATCATTTAATAGCTGAGATTAAGGTAAGAGAATCTAATCCAACGAACGTTTTATAAGTGATGAAATCTAACTTTTTCAGAATTTGAACTTTTTTAGGTTGAAAGGTTTATTAAAAAAAAAAAAAAAGATAATACATCCAAAAATCAACTTAAGAAAAGTTAACACAAAAAAAAATTATCGTATAATCAAATTATTACATAAATAAATATATACAACCCCATGAAGAGCCCGAAAGAAATAGCCCCTCATTGGGAGATTTTTATTTTTATATTTATAAAGCTCCAAAGATTCCTTGGAGCTCTAAAATGAGCTATATCCACCACTTTTCCAGCCTCATATAAAACTCCTCACTGGGGATGCTCTAACGTACTAATTAGCTGTTGTTGTCGTTACTTTGTTGAAGGAGGTTTGAACTCTACTTGCGTGAACCTGACAAAAATATTTACTTGTAATAGTTTGATACCTAGTTGTAATTAACCTCATCATAAAAATACAACTTTGTTTGAGTGTTAAATGACCTTTATTCACTAAATTCTCATGTTGAATTTCCTTCTTTAATGACTATTCTAAAAGAAAGTGCAAGGAGTTAAAAGCATCATATTTTGCCTTCATTTATGGATTAAAACAAAGTTCATATTGGTATTTACAATCTTTTAGGGCTCCTAATGGAGTCTTGTGGTTTCTTATGGTGGATTGGAAGAATTGTCTTCGGCGGCTTCGTCAAAAGCGATTTATGTGTACACATATTTAAAGAGAAGGAAATTAGGTTGTAGATGTTTTAGCTTCTTTTGGGACAGATAGTTATGCTTATGCTGGTGGTCCACAATTTCAGATTTTGTAGCCTTTGCTCATGCTCGTGACAATTTTTACCATTTTCGTTGATCGTTCTTGTCATTGTGAGTCTTGGCATAGTTCCTCTACATGTATCTTTTTTGTTTACTATCATTTATTATAAAAAAAAAAAAAAAAATTGGTGGAGAATGGACAGGCGGGTGGGTTTTGAGTGTAATGGTTCTCAACCCTTTGAGGGAGAAAAGATGCCTCGCACGTGATCATAGCCGAAAGACTAATCTCGTCTTATTATTTTTCATGAAATATATATATATATATTATAATGACAATTTCAACCTGTATAAAGTGCATTAATTAATTCAATTGTCTTTTTTGATAATATTGAAAATGAAGGTTGTTAGTTGTTACCACTTACCAGCTGTTGGCGCCCATATTCTGGAAGATGGAGGCAACGATCATCTTCTTAATTCTCAATAATTTTAAAATTCACCTTCTCAAACCGTTTACCAGAAGAAAAAAAAACAATAAAAAAGTTCATACAAACAAATAAATTATGGAGTTTCCAAAAACAAAAAAAAATTATGGATGATCGATTTGACGAAGACGTTCTTGGTAACTCTGCCCATGTTTGTCTCTTTCACTGACAATACTTTTGTAATTTAAAATTGAAATGGAAAATATTAGAATTAAATCAGTTTTGTTTTTATAAAAGGAATCAATATACATGCATTCCCATCATGGAGACCAGCAACTTTCTAGTAAGCGTCATGCAGCAACCAAATTTTGAAGGCACTGTGTGCCAAAAGCCAACATAAGTAATGTTTGCTTACTAAACAACTTTATATGTTTATGTCCTAAGACTGAATTTAATTGATTATTTTGAATAAGTGCAATTACTCTTCAGTGTGCATGGTTAACTGCACAGTTTTTTTGAAAGTGTAGTTAAGTTTACCGATGATGTATTCACAAATATATCGTTCATAACATATATATATATATATATGCATTCTAAAAAAGTGTAGCTAAATGATGAAGAAAACCCTCATCTGTATTAGATTGATAAATAAAAATAAACATTTCCGTCATATTGTTTTTATATTAACTAAGAAAAATGGAAGTACGGTCTCACATCTATGTTACCAAATTTTGAATAAAATTAGAATAAATGTGCGTAATTGAGAAAAGTGAAAGCACACTATTACGTCTACGATACTAAACTCTAAATCAAATTAAAATAAAAATGCGTAAAAGAAAATATTTTTAATCATTTGAATTATACAACCGATTACATATACATTACAAAGTTGATTGTTTGCGCCGTAAGTGCCCATCTATTTTTTTTTATAATTTCTAAAAATAAAATATGTCACAGCACACATAATAATCCCTTTAAATTTCCTCATGCAATTAGGCCCAATAATATAAGGATATTACAACTACACCCCTTTTCCTTACCTAAGTTCCCTTTAAATATGAACCTTCCTTCCCCTTTCCAAATCCCCCCAAAGCAACACAGCACTACTCAACTCTCTCTCTCTCTCTCTCTCTCTCTCTCTCTCTCTCTCTCTCTCTCTCTCTGTGAAAAAACCATTATTCATATCAAATGGCCAAAGGTGGGAAGCTAACAAAGCTCAAGTCATTACTGAAGAAGTGGAACTCCTTCAGCAAGCAGAACAGCCGCCGCAGCCTCAATTCTGTTGTCTCCGCCGCCGATGACGATTACTTCACGGACGTAATCTCAGGAGACCTACGCCCTGTCTACGTGGGTAAGTCCCGAAGACGTTATCTTGTGGCCTCCAACATCGTAGACCACCCGCTTTTCAAGGAGCTGGCCGACAGGTCAGACGACGACACGATCAACGTCGCATGCGAGGTCGTGCTGTTCGAGCACTTGTTGTGGATGCTCGACAATGCCGATCCACAGCCCGAGTCCTTGAACGAGTTAGTTGAGTTCTATGCCTGCTGAGGGAAATATTTAGTAAGGCCTTGTATGTATGTGCATGGTGCGAGCGAGTAGGTCATTGAGGAAAAAATAATGAGAGAGTGGTGGGGGTGATTCTGTGTGGTCATCTGCACGGTATAGAAATTTGTACATTGTCAATAGATCATCGACTGAGGGAAAAAATTTGAGTGTGATTTGATTGCACGGTTGAGGATAATTAACCCAATATTTCACATCTGGGCTGGTGGGAAAGTTCGTCAGTTCCGTAATATATATATGTATGTATGTATGTATGTATGTGTGTGTGTGTGTGTGTATATATATAATTTTATTGTTTATTTCTCATTGATCTTTTCATAGGTAATTTTTATTCAATTTTTAAATGGTAGATTGTCTTGATTAATATGATATGATTTTTTAACTCATTGCGTCTCAGATTCGAACCTTTACATTTTTCAAAATGTAACTTAGAGTAATATACTTGTTAACTACCATTATACTGCAAGTGGCCCTTTACCACACTAGTGGAAATAAGTTGAGTCCTTGTATGACGGTGTAGGTTCGAACCCCGTCGGTGGCTAACCTAACATCTAATCTAACAAAATCTATCATTTCAAAAAAATTCAAGCCATATGAGAAATGAGATAAAGTGGTACATATGTAGCACATGGTATTCGTCTGTCCAAAATAATGTCAACTTTATAACGAAATATAGAGTACATACATTATTTTCATGTCCCACACAAATTTGGTAGTACCTGAGGCATTATTTAAGATAGTGCTATTCACACATTTTTTTTTATCTCGCACTTTTTGTCCATTGATTTTTTTATTCATTCGATTCGAAACTAGAAATTAAGTTAAATGTGTGAGAAGGTAAAAATAACTGTGTGGATGACACTATCCTTATTTGGATAAGAACTATGTCCTAGTTAATTAACTAACAACTTTGTGACATTTGGGAATAAATGAGATTTTTCCTTTTATCACAATTTGTGAACAATGTGATTAATTTCAAATTACTTGTGCAAAAGAGAAACAATGGTGTGTGGTTCGTATTTTTATGTCATAAAAATGACCCATCAATTTCAATGCTCATGGGTCCTTTACAGGAGTGCTTTTGAAGACCGTTAAAAAATGGTAGAGAGAATGGCTTAGATAAAACTAATTACTATATTAAACGTATTTTAAAAGAATAAATGAATGATAAATTTATTTTGTTTAAGTTGATGGTTACTCATAAAGAATAGTTGTCAATTTTAATACTATCATTTTTGTGGGGATTAATTGCGATTTATTTTGTCCACAAGTAACCTTTAACTTGGACAAAATAAGAAAATTGTCATCCATTTCTTCTTTAAAAATGCTTTCAATATATTGAGTAGTCCTACTCAAGCCAATTCTCTATGTTAAGCAAGGCCTAAATTAAAGTTTCAGGGAGAAGGGTTGAATGGTCTAACATCGATGTTGTCCACAGCTTAACCACCTGTAACCCAAGAGGTGTGAGATTTTATCCTAAAAGACATTGGTGTAATTATATGAATAGAACCATTTGTACATAAATTGTAATTTGTTTTGTCAAATCTACAAGATAGACTTCTAACATGCCCCCTCACGTAGGACTATATCCTTAACGATCCACATGTGAATACTACACACATTGGAACAGACCCAATAGGGGTCCAAAAAGAGTACAGACCTGCTATTCAGGCTGAAACAAACCCACTCTACTACCATGTCAAAGTTTCAAAGAGAGGGGTCAAATGGTTCAACACTGATATTATTCCCAACTTAACCACATGTAGTGCAAGAGCTGTGGGATTTTATCCTAAAATGCCTCAGTATAATAAAGAATGGAACCATTTGTATATAAATTGTAATTTGTATTTTCAAATCTCCAATATGAGATATCCAATAGCTTGTGTGTACTAAAATGTATTTTTCTTTTATAATATCACCAACAATGTTACAATACAATAATTTTAAATCGCGTTTGATACCCATTTTGTTTTTTTTGGTTTTTTATTTTCCTTTCTGTGTTAGCTAGAGGTATATGGGAAATGCATGGAAAAATGAACATGAATAAGGGTAAATGAAGGATGATGGTGAGAGAAATGTACAAGGAAAGACATAAAGTGAAAACTACAAATTAAAAAATTAAAGGTACTTTAAGTTGTTTTCTGTTGAAAGATTTTGTTTTGTTTCATTCTTCTTTATTTATTCTCATGAATCCAATCATCTTTCTTCATTTCTTGTTTCTTACATATACTTTTCTCATATCTCAAATTCAAAAGACAACAAATCCTTACTAATCCTACGTGTTTTGTTTTGAAAATACTATGTCAGTTACTTGATGAAATTAAGTTTCCGAACCCTACAAGTATCACGTCGAAATTATATTATATTAATGGTATAAAAAGTTTATTCAGAGTTAGCTTGGATAGCTAGTGATGTCCTTTTGTCTATAAACTCTCACTAATCTTTACGTATTAAGACAAACGATATTACAAATTTTTGTATACAGCCGGCACACTCTTTCAAAAATGGGTGTGAAACTTTTTAAAATTATTTTCTTCTTTGTACAGGTTGGAGATTTATTTTAATATACTTCATTGCTTTGTGTGCTAGAGCCCGTCGACGCAAGATGCGTACCAAATTTTCTTGTAAGTTGAAGTGGAGAGGAATTATGTGACTTGGCGATAATTAATTAAAAACTAGTGGTGCTATATCCCCTTCTTTTTTAAAAAAGGAACAATTGGTGGCAACTCATAAATCACGGTTATCCACTTATTTCGGAGACTAAGAAGACTCACACAGGTATTTCATACTAATGATGCTACAAATAAAATAGAAAAGTTTGAGAATTAAAATGTAAATTAAGGTTTTTTCCATTGGAATTTAGAAGTCAATTTCAATACAATCACTAAGTTAAATACACCCTTGTAACTAACCAATTATAAAGGTCCACCTAGAGAAACTCTGAAATAGCCAGAAAAAAAACATTAATAGGCATGTAAAATTACGTTGGTAGCTGCAAAACGAGATAGGAAGGGAAGTCAACAGCTTTAAATTAAGCTACCTTTTTTTATCATTATTAAGTTTTATTCAACATATTCTTACACATAAAAAGTCAGAAATGTTTTTTTAATACATATAGTTTATTAAATAGGAGGCTAATGATTAGGTAGTTAGAGATGCCTTTGCGATCCATACAGACATAGAAATATGATGTATCTAACCACACGCTTTAACGCTTATATTCTTTTGTTTGATTTATATGATATATCTAGTTACTTAGTATTATATTTTGGTAGTTTTTTTCTTTATTTGAAAATGAAAGGTTTTAAATTCGAATCTCATGAATGAAGAATTCGATATTAAATTAGACTGCCAATTATATGACTTTACCAAACTAAAAAAATATCAATATACTAAAAAAAAAAAACTTTTAATTAGAAATTATTAAAGAATTTAATTAATCAATTATATAGTACGAAGTGGAAGACACAAAACTTTGTTGGAATACACGCACAAGTACCAGTAATGCGTCTTGGCCGAGCTGTGATTGCCAGTGCCAACCCGTAAGGCTTCAAAGTCTTTAAGCTTTGCAGCAGCTTATGCTTACTGTCAGGGGTGGGCTAAAAAGAGGGAAAAAAAGCGGACCGAATACCAAATTGAAACCGAAATATCGAAAATCGAAAGAAAATTGAACCAAAAAAGGAAAAACTGAACCGAACTTTATTGGTTCGGTTTCGGTTTTGAAGGTTCGGAAACTGAACCAAACCGAATTCCTTTACACTTTATTAATGTATGTCCATGATGTTTCTTTTGTGAAACTTTGTTTTCAAACTATGCCTAGGACTTTTTCAAGGATACTTGGTTCAATTATAGAGGATATTTCATTGGTTATAAAGGAAAATTTTGGAAGCCTTTGGAACTTGGAAGAGTTTCTCTATTTGTTTTCTTTTGGAATGAATATGGTGATCAATTTTTTTTTTCAATTGAGGTCGTTGATAGAATATGATTGGTTTATATCATCTTGTATACGTACAATTACCTTCCAACTTTTCCCATGTTCTTATTATTAGTCTATCAATTCAAGCCTATTTTTTAAATTCCATATTGAAAAAAAGATCAAGTTTTATAAAATAAAAAAAAACCAAAACTGAGCCGAAACCAAACCGAAAGGTCATGCATGCATGCATGATGAACATATAAATGGAATATCAATAACCATGACATAGTAGAAATACATTAGAATTTTAAGTTAGGTATGTTCTCTGATTTTGATTCAAGGCACAAAGCTAGTAAAAATACGGGTGATTCTCTGATTAAAAACTTCTATGATAAAAAATGGGCTAATATATCTTTAGCCTTGCAGGATTTCTTTAAAATTAATCATTCATTTTAAGGTGTGGAATTCCTCCATTTGGGCACAAAAAAATATATTAATCTACGTGGCGCCATTGAATAAGTTGAAGCCAATGAACAAGATTTTTAAAATCTAATCCAAAACTCATAGTAGTTTTTGCATACTACACCATGTTTCTCTTGGTGAAGGTGGTTGCACTCATCAATTATATATTTACAAAAATAGATAATAGGACCTTGGTGGTGGTTTGAATCTTTAAAGTGTCCTCTAAATGACAAAGTTTTAAAGACTAACTAACTAGCATAATAAGGTACAGTAAAACCTCAATATTTAATACTCGGTAAATTAATAACTTCGATTAAATAATATTTTTGGTCAGTTTTTATTTAGAAATAACGTGCTAAATTAACAATTCGCTTGTTGTAGTATGAACTTAGTGAGGGAAAAGAGAGAGTGATCGACCAGAAAGAAGAGAAGGGAAAGAAGGGCTTGAGGAATTACGTGTGTAATATTTCTCATACCTATTGCCTTTATTTATACTAATAAGGAAGAGAGAAACTTGCTATGCAATTAATACAATTTGTACAAGAAAAAATTCTTCTATATCTCATAGGATTTCTCTACATAATCTACTAGGATTTACACAATCATACTCCTAATAAAATTAGGGTTGCAATACTCTCCCTTGAGTGTGTAAATACTCAAGTAAATGGTGCATTAGGTCTTCATGTGATGATGTAGAAATAATTGATGAAGTCGTCTCATCTAGTTAGCCTAATGAGCGAATGCGTGTTTGAAAAATAAACAGAAGAATGCATAAGTAGTAAAACTCACAACATATGGCTATGGTAAAACCCAATATAGGATAAAACCCATAGTCTAGGGAGAAAAGTGAGAAGTTGCATTAAGTCAAAACTAAATGCCTTTAAGATGCAAGTTAAATGCACATAAGTGTATGACCACCTGAGAATAGGTGTCTGTTAAAATCTCGTCATGTAGTTAAAACCCAGTGGAAAAAATACTCATAATCTAAGGAAAAAAGAGTACATTGAGGTCAAGTAAGTATACCTTTGGATATTCCTTCTAAGTTTGACAAAACATGCAAATGAGAAGTATAAACATTACAAATAAGACAATTTACAGATACTAATTCCTCGGACAAGTTTCTTAACTTCAGTTGCTACTTAATGAAATGGTCGCCATATTTGCTCGAAGTCAATCTTTTCATGCGATGAGATGATGGTGCAATATGCTTGGTGTTGACTTTGTTGATGTAACATGTCTTGGTCTGGTCGATACATGTTGTCCTCATAGACCGCCGTTGGGACTCAGTGATGGATGAAAAACCACAGGAACTTCGAAGATGCTTAACAAGAATTATTAACCATATTTATCATGTGTGGCGCATTGAACTTTGGAATGATTTGAAGATTTTGCAACTAAGGTTTATTTCGTGGACCTCCAATATATTATGGTATCTCTAACGGTAATGATATAATCATTTAGGAACGTGCCTTGTGCGGGTTTGATTAGTAGCCAACGTTAGCATAACAAACAAGGCAAACATCATTCCAACAATCATGGGGTTAGATCTACTCGAGATGCGTAGAAATAAGCCAAAATTTGTAATACCTTTAGAGTAGCAAAAAAATGCCTTTAATGCCATTTTAGTGGCGGCGTGTAGGTGCGGTGATGTATCTTTACAACATATCAACAACGAAAGAGATGTCATGCCTTATGCAATGAGCTAAGTATAACAACGCGCAAAGTTGAACTTAGATATAAAACTTCGGGTTTCACAACCTCTTCCAGGACCTCATTTGCATTTAGCTTATGGATGATTACATGTATACTCAAAAGGTAACATCCATTGGGTGTAGTTCAACTGATAGATCAAAATACCATCAAAATAATGCTCGAACTCCAGGTTAAGGCATAAACGAGTTTTCCCAAGATCTTTTATCTTAAATTTCATCTTTAGGTGCGTGGCAGTTTTCTTAAGCTCTTTCAAAGTTTTAGTGAGATTTCTGTCATTGACATAAATTGCAACTTTAGCAATTCGGATTACTTGTTAATAAACACGCAAGGCCATAAGCTTTAGAATTGTACTTAATCATGGACGTAAAGATTTCAATCATGTTTTTCTTTAGACAAGATCATCTTTCATGATTGAACAGTTCGTAGAGCGAGCCAAAAAGCCATGGAATCCTCTTTGGCTATATACTTCCGTTTGTAATGCTTCAGGCATAAGTCTTCAAATGAAGAGTGTAACAGTGGCTTATTCATCTCTTTTACGCCATTGTTAGCTTCATTGGATTCTCAACTTCTTGATAGTCAAGTGAAGCTTCATGTCTTGTACCTACATAAAGTAGCTTTCATCATAAACTTCCATGTTAATGAAATTGAACTTTTGACGGTTCGGAATCCATTAAATAGAGGGAACAAGTTTGTGGTTAGCGCCATGGGAAATAAATACCTCCATAATCATTAAAGTTAGAATATTCGAGTTCTAAGAGATAGTTTGGTTTGTATGAAAAACTTCGAGTTTTACATAGGTGTATTGTTTTATGAAAACTTTGAGTTTCAAGTGCACTAATTCAAAACTACAGGTTTGATTTAAATGAACTTCCAGTTCATGGGTACTTGGAAGAACACGAGATACAATATACAACTGGTTTGGTAAATATGGGTTGCTTGGGGGACCAAATGTCAGTAGTCCAGGACTATGAAATGATGTCAATAGTCTAAAGAAAAAATAAAATAATGGATCATTATCTATAAAAAATTGGGATGCCAAAAATATGGTTTTTGTCGAATTTATTGATTGCGGGTCACTAAAATAATCTGATAGGTGTGGGTCAGCTAGCGATGTGTGTGAGTCATCCCAACATCGAGCTAGGTATGGGTCGGGTTGATAGTGGAGCCAAAAAGGCAGGGTCCAAGTCGTGAACAAGCCCCATGAAACTAGGTTTGAGTTTTAGTTAGAGAAATTCAACGACGAACCGCTGTAGGCGCTTTCCATGGGTTTAAAAAACGGGTGATGTCTCCAAAGATGGCGGTTAGGGTAAGTCGTGATTGGGGTCCAAATCTTGATGAAATTGCGTTGAATTTTATCAAATTGATCGATTCAGACAATGTTGACTTCAAAGACTATGATGTCCTGGTCTTCAAACTTTTACAAATGTGGGAGGCGGTGGTAGAAAACCCAATGTTTTTCGATAAGTGTGTCTTGATTGTGAGAAACAATCACCGAAGAAATGGTGGGGTGCGCAGTGGATCGAGGAAGGGGACGATGTATAACAATGTTATTTTGATCCAATTTGGGTTCTGGGTTTTAGTGGGTCGGCAACTCGGCTAAGTGGCGTGGCTCAAATGGCTTCAGGCCATGAATAGCAGCTCAACTCAGCTTGGTGTGACGTGGTTTCAGGCCACGGTTCACTCGCGATTTAGGGGTCTGAAATCCTAATTTTTACTTGTATTTTCTTTGTACTCACACAATTCACTCCAACAATATCGAATTATAAACAATAGTGTGTATGCCAAATCAACATAATAATATTGCGTATGCATGAACAATATATATAATTGAGCAACATATGCAAAAAATAAATTAATGCATCACATTGAATGTTTTCATGTTATCAAGGCTTATAAAATATCGATTTCGTATTTTAGAAGAACTGGATTTGGCGGAAACAATAAAGCATTTGAATATTGTAGAAGATCCATCTCCAAAATCCTTCAGTTCCTTAGCACAGCAACGGGAATGTGTCGATAACGTGTTGTAGTATGAATTTAGTGGAGAAATGAGAGGGAGATCAGCTAAAGAAGAATAGTAGGGCGAGAAGGGCTTGATGAATTATGTGTCTGTATTTCTCTTGCCTTGTTCATTTATTTATACTAAAAAGGGAGAGAGAAACTTGATCTTCAACTTATACAAGTTGTACAATGAAAGGTCTTCTAAATCTCATAAGATTCTTATACCAAACCTACTATGACTAACACAATTACACTACTAAGACCATCTCCAACTCTTAGGTTAAAACCTAAAATTTTTAGCCCATAAAATTTAGGTTTAACCCATAAACAACTATTCTGCTCCAATCCTTATTGGTTAAATTTTTTGCCTTAGAATATTAAAGAATGAATTTAGGTTAATTTATTTTAAAGAAAAAAAATTATGTAGATCATACTAAATTAAATTTATGAAAATTTTAACCTAAAAATATTTTGATTCTGAGGAATTTAAAAATTCACTAATCTAACTGGATTAAAAAATTATTAAATATATTTTTAATAATTAAAAATTAAAAAATTAAAAATAATTTTTTTTTATATTAAATCTCTCTTCTCTGCATCCCCAAAACCCCTTCCCACATGTCCCCCCATCCCCTTCCCATTCGTCCCCCTCAACCGTCCTTCACCACCCTCTATCTCCCCTCGCCTCTCTCTCTCTCTCTCCTCTCTCCTCTACACAGTAGTCTCCTTCCTCCCCACTTCTCTCTCGTTGTGCCCAGAACCCCCCAAAGCCACCTGGGTTTTTGCATCCGCCATCCTCTTTCCTCTCGTATTCTTTCTCCCTTTCACCCTTTCACGTTGTAACAGAAGCCTCGTCGGCCCCGACCTTGACAATTATCCCTCTCTCCCTTTCTCCTTGACAGCTTCGGAGACGGCAACGTCGGCAGATCGGCGATGGGCAATGGAGTGGAAGAGGGAAACGGGTTGGAGCTTACAGGTAGATCCGAGAAAGGAGGGCGGATGAAAAAATCCAGGTGGGTTTGGGGGGTTCTGGGTACGGCGAGAGAGAGAAGTGGGGAGGAAGTAGACTTTAGGTGGGTTAGGGGTGGATCCCCCATACTTGTCCAGAGAGAGAGAGAGAAGAGAGAGAGAGGAAATAAAGAGGGTGGTGGAGGAAGGTTAGGGGGGACGGGTGGGAAGGGGTTGAGGGGGTCGAGTGGGAAGGGGTTTGGGGATGCAGACAGGAGAGAGAGAGAGGAAAGAGAGAGAGATTTAATATAAAAAAATTATTTTTAATTATTAAAAATATATTTAATAATTTTTTAATTCAGTTGGATTAATGAGTAGGTACCTACCTCTAGTCAAGTCAGCACTTAATAGAGAAATTAATACAAAAACTGATGGAGGTATGACATTGACATAAATTCGTAAAATGAAGTATGACATTATCATTTTTTAAAAATAAGGTATGAAAATATCGTGAAATCAATAGTTAGGATAATTTTTTGCCATTTCCCAAAGTATTTTTACTTGGTTAAACAATGTTCATAAAATGGAACATTTGGTGAATGGGTGGACAGGCTAAACTGTCGGGATCGAAGAAGACAAAAAAGGAGTTGCAGAATAGACGCAATTTTCGCCGCTTTTGATGGTAGGGGTGCCCCCCCCGATGCCAATCATCCCTTGCATTGATTTCGGTGTCCTTTGGTGATTGGACATGCATCTGTCTGAGGATATTTATTCATTCTGTCTGAAATCAACCCAGTCAGGCGCCAAGAACCAGCCCACGTGGGAGTACGTCGCCAAATCGGATTTGACCCAGTCCCCACTCCATGTGATGAAGTGTTTAATTTTTTAATGAATCGCACGAAAATATTCATGCATGCACGAGTGAAGAGGCTGAATTCGTTAGTCAGACTCAAAATGTATTTTAATAAACGCGAGCTGGTAGTTCAGTGGTAAATGATGGATTGCAATGTTTTCTTCAAACTAAAAATTGGAGGTCTTGGGTTCGAAACTCACTGCTAGTGTGGAAGCCAAATTTATGGCCAATGAAACACTGAAATGCCTCTGTGAGTTTTGCCAGTTCCCGAAAGAGGTGGATAACCAGTTGTCTTTTTTTAAAAAAAAAAAAAAAAAAAAGTACTTCAAGAAATAATTGGTAATATTACAAATAGTTCTTCTACTATGTGGACATATGTATGTATATAAAAAAAAAACATGTTGGATTTATAAATTATATAACACTATATGAAGAATTATATAACACAATATGAAATATGTTGGATAATTTTAGTAGATATAGAATACTTATTTTGTTCACAGTAATATTCAAAAATAATAAAGTTATGAGATTGTGTTCTGTTTTCTAAGTTAGCGAGTTAGCAATTCGTTTTGTTTGTGTTAGGGTTTTCTTTGATACTGGGGTCTTATCCTATGTTTAATTAATCTTTTGTGGTTATTGGCTTGACCCCAAAAAGGAAACGAGTTGAGATGAAATTGAGAAACAAATGAAGGATCACTGAATGGGGAAAAATACCAAAAAAAAAAATGGTTATATACGCCGGCCCACAGCATATATATGTAGTAGAGAGTAGGGGTGTGGGTAGGGTTCATCGTCTGCCACTACCAAGAGGGCACGAGAGGACATGAGGAAGCGTCACATTGTGGAGAGCAGTAATCTGAATGGTGCGCGCCATGGCAGCACGCAGTCAGGATCATGCAAACTAAAGACCTAGCTATGCTTAATGTGAATTCAATGGGAATTGATTCTCTATATACCAGTTTATAAACTTGATGGTGAAAGGTCCCTCTTTGTATTTCCACATGTAAGGCTGATAAGTTGGTTAGAGGCTAACTTTAAAATTTATATGGTTTGCTGTCCGAATCGTAATTCAATTCGACATAAAGATTAGAGTCTAACTTTAAAATGTATATTTACAAAATACAGAGAGTAGAACGAGAAATGGTATCATCTCCTAATCTATGCATCTTAGTAAAATTTCATAAAATTTCGATACGAAATAACTTCCACATCTCAGATTGCCAAATCATATATTAAATAAGTTCTACATCATGCATGGGTGTGAAATCCAAAACGTAAATAAGAAATATAGAAAGGAAGCTAGATCCTCTAAAATTCTAAAGCAGTTTTCCTTAAACATTAATATCATATTTTGCAGTCCTAGTCCTCTCCCTGATGAGTTTATCTATGTGGGATCGAATTACTTTGGTCGCAATTTAGAATTAAATAGAAACAAGGAAAGAGCAAAGCCGACGTCTGCACCTGCAGAAAGTTTCTATCTACTTAACGATGCGCATGTTTTGTTACACAACAAAAAACTTTTGGAGGCACTAGACTACAAAACCCCAACACAAAATTAAAGACACGACATGTGATGCCGGAAATCTGAAATTAAATCTCCCACGTTACCAAACTTACCACTATCCAAAATCAGTGGGTTCCATTCATTCTATTCATCCAAACTGAGCCATATGAAGAGTTTGGAGGGAGAAGTTCATTTTCTATCACAACAAGAAAGCGAAGTCAAAGAAAGAAAAAGAGGCGTATGCATGTGGAGAGATTGTTCTGTGCTCGGAAGTCTGTCACTTGGAGTTATTTTCAAATTATAATGGATTTATGTTTATTTTTGATAATATATTGTAGAAGTGAGAAGATTCTAAAAGACGTTATACGCTAGTCAGGCGGTAAGTATGGGTCTAGCACCTAGGCGTCTAGGCAGAGCTTAAGCTGTTTTTTTATTTTAATTAAATTTAGGGAATTGTTATTGGCACTCCAAAAATCTCATTTTGCACTCTAAACTTTCTATAATTGAAAAAAAAAATACACTTGTGAGGAGTGTAGAATGAAATTGTTGGAGTAACAGTTCCCTAAATTTGTTATATAACATATAAATAAATGTCTACTTATACTTAAAAAAAAATACGTAATTATATTGGGATACATAAATTGCAAAATAGAACGAAATATATATTTATAAAGTATTAGAAATTGAACATATTGAAAACATGGAGAACAAGTATATAATGAGTGTTCATTCAATTATTCAACAAGTCTCTTACAATTTATTGAACAATAAAATGCGAAATGAAAGTTATCTATTTTATATTTAAGTGAGAGTCGCAACCTAAGCTGGTTTAGGCTTTTTTTCTTAATTTTCAAATGCTTAAACATTAATTGGGGTTGTGGCCAACCGCATAGCGCCTAGGTGGGGCCTAGGCGGTATTGGGCAGGGTTTAGTGAGTGAGACATATCAACCTAAAGGCAACTTTGGGGAGGAGCGAAGTGTTTGATCACCTAGGGCCCCGAAATTTTAGGGGTCCCAAAAAATTTTTGCTATCTAATATATAATAGTATTATATCAAAAATTATGGAAATTGATCCCGTGTTAAAAAAAAAAAAAAAAACGTGAAATTCGTAGAAAATGACACTGATGATAATGATGAGTCATCCCAATCAACTTAATAATCAACAAAGGAACCTTTTAGGATTCATTACTTTTTATATATGATAGATCAAGTTATTGGTTTGCCGAAGACAAGGTTTGAAGAATATCAAGCATATGATGATGTATTTGGGTTTTTATTTACTTCAGAAATGTTGAATTCGATGGGTAATGATAGATTGAAAGATTGTTGTGATTGTCTTCAAAACTTTCTCAAGATATGTGAGTTCTTTTATGTTGATGAGTATGCATTATTTGTAGAGTTGAAACTTTTATGAGAGCCTTTACTGAAAGAAATGAAGACATCCATTGACGTATTGAACTACTTGAAGATGATGCGTTGTTTCCTGACTGCAAGCATTGCATATAGATTTTTGTTGATTGTACTTGTTACCGTTGCATTTGCGGAAATGAGTTTTTCATTGTTAAAATATTAAAATCATACGTGCAATCAACCATGTTGCAAGAAGGGTTAAATGAGTTTGGTTTGATATCGATTGAAAGTGGCTTTTTAGAAAAAATTGTTTATGAATGTTTAATCGATGATTTTGCAGCAAAGAATGCATGAAGAACCATCTTTAAGTGAAACTTCAAGTCTTCAATGCTAGACTTTTGAAGATTTTGTTCATTTGGTTTCTTAAGATTGAACTGATTGTTGATTATTTAGTATGATTTTTAAGTTTTAATTATTGCTTTTAACATCAGTGCATTGTTCAATTTTTTTTGGAAGACTATTTTAAGAAGGGCCTCCTTTATAAATTTCGCAAAAAACTCCTGAAATTTTAGAGACTCATAATCAACCGTATCATCTTATATTATAACACGTGAAATTATACATATTTACTATCCGTTATAACACTTTCATGCATGTGAAATTACCAATTATAGAAGCGGACCATTAAGAATTTTAAGATGGAATGGATTGGGTTTCGATGACGCCAAATACTGACATGTGCTATTACCTGATGATCAGGATTAATAAGATTTGCAGATAAAATACACCATGCATGTCTTACCATTTCAGGTTTCGCACATGTTATTTAATATTTGGTTGTAATATTTTGATCAAAATGAGGTCCCCTCCTATCTTGTTGTGATCAGCGCACGATTATTTAGCTTGTTCACTACTGCAGCCCATACTAGAACCCGGTATAGAACTAGGGTTTCATATGCATGCACGCTTTGATCAATCTGTTGTGATCTGAAAGGGAAAGTGGTGTGTTGGTTATTAATGAAGCACCGTACGATCGACATATATAGTAGCTCTTCAAGGTTTTTAGCCTAGCTATAGGATAACTTGTCAGTTGGCCGGCCTAGAGACTAGAGTGGGAGTATCTCTTACACCATGTTCCGATTCCGATCAAGCACGTGATATTTCAGACTTGCACGTTATGACATAGCGTGTCAAATTCACTTAAATTATAATATTAATTGTACTGAGTCATGAGTATGTGTGTGGAAGATATGGTAAGATGTAACCAAATCTAACGGGGAGTGATGAGATATATATGGATCACACAAGCTAGGTACAGGTCATGACCTAATTAATTAATCCAAAGCAGGAGCCATGAATTAACCCTAGCATGCCCTCAAGTTTACTGGATAAGATATCGAAGGCGGTGCCAGACATGGCACACAACTTGGAAAATTAGAGAAATATTGTTGGTGGTGGAATGTATTGCTCACCGTGATATAATGGGGCTGGTCGGCCAAGTTGGGGAATTGTAGAATGTTCCCCCTGGTATCTAGTTGTCGGGATATATATCCATATTTATATGATTAATTCTGATCACCAATTTTGTATATATTTATTCTCCTTGTATATATAGTTGTTTGATTAAAGATTTTTTCTTCACCATTTTCTTTTAAGAGAAAGTTTTTTTTTTTATTTTTTGTTGTCGAAAGATGCCACAAGATGCACAACCTCATTACAGACACAAGGAGTATAAAGAAACTCAACATAACATAATTGTTGCTTAATATGGTTAATATCCCAGAAAATATCATCCATAACTGCCTCCAGTTGCAAGCTCCCATGGATCATGTCAATAAGGACATTCGAATCAGTTTCCAACTGAACAACCCCAAAGCCCTTTTCCACACAAGCCAGCAAAGCCGATCTCATTGCTTCTGCTTTCGCCATGATGCTCGATACACATACAATTTTGCACCAAGCTCCATCACAGTTCACTTTGATTGTACCAAATGGAGGCTTTACCCACCCTTCATGGTTCTCCATTCTCACTTGCTGCCCACGGTTTGGCTGCTGCACCAGTTCCCCTTCACACCCCGATATTTCACCCAATTTTTGTCGAAGTAGTTACAGCGCAACACTAGGTTCTACCTTAATCTTCTCAAACACCACACTATTCTGACACTTCCATATCCTCCACAAACCACAAACCACCCCAACGCATTAGATCACTAGCCTCTCCTCTTCGCCATATTTCTTACACAACCATTTCCAACACTTCATAAAATCCCCATCCACCACCGTTGTCATATCCAATTGAAGCGGAGAATCAAACCAAAATACACGAGCAAATGGGCAACGAAAAAAAAGATGCACCTGCGTTTCCACATCACCTGCACAGAATGGGCAACTAGTCTCCAACCGAATCCCCTGGCGTTGCAAATTTGTACGCACTGCAAGGATATTCCTACACCCCTTCCAAACGAAATGACACAGCTTAAGAGGAACCTTCAACTACCATAAAGCCATCCAAACCGGATCCTTGTTGTCATCCTTACTAGATTGACCCACCCATTTCCATCCAAGCTCCCCATTCCGATTTATCTCTTGAGCCACCATATACCCTGATTTCACCGAATACACCCCATTCCGAGTGTAATACCAAATAATACGAGCAGGGCATCCATATTGGCTAAGCGGCACACCTAAAATAATACGTGCTTCCTCTTCATTAAAACACCTATCAATAACATCGTGCTTCCATTTACCCCCAGGGACCACCATGTTGGCAACCATTCTAGGCATCCCCTCATGTCTTGAAATAAGCCGAAATGTCTGCGGCGTAGGCAACCATGGGTCATTCACAATCTGAATACTTTTCCCATCCCCAACCCTCCATTGTATACTGGCCTTCAATACTTTCCTCCTTTGCAAAATCCCCTTCCAATCATATGAAGTACCCCTTCCCACCGATGCTTCAAGAAACGACGAAGAAGGATAATATTTGGCTTGGAGCACTTTAGCCAAAAGAGAGTTCGGATTGCATATAATACGCCACCCTACCTTAGCCAACATAGCTAAGTTAAAAGCAATAATCTCCTTAACGTCGAGTCATCCTGAAGACTTCTTTTTTGCAACTTTATTCCAAGCAACCCAATGAATTCCCTTATTTGTCTTCTGATCCCTCCACCAAAATCGTGCAATAATTTGTTCAATCTCCTTTGCCAATTGTATTGGCAATTGGAAACATGACATAGTATAAATAGGTAAAGCTGCCGCTACACTTTTAATCAATACCTCATTCCTCGCAACCGACAAAAACTGTTCTACCCATCCATTAATTCTCTCATCCAATCTATTCCGTACATCTTCAAACACTTTTTTCGAGACCCCAAAATCCGCTTGAATATCCAAATATTTCCCGAATCCTTCCTGATGTCTAATCCTTAACACATGCAATAACTGATCTTTCAACCCCTGCGAACAACCCTCACTAAAATAGACCGAACTCTTGTCCAAATTAATAAAATGCCCGAACCCTTTGGCATACCGTTGGAGCTAACATTTAACATTATGAGCCTTTAGCTCCATAACCCTACAAAATAAAACTGAATCATCCGCAAAGAAAACATGTGATAAGGGATCGGCAAGGGCATTCACTAATATCCCCCGATTGCATCCAACCTTCTCCTTATTATGAATTAGGGATGAAAAACCCTCAACACAAATTAGGAATAGAAAAGGCGACAATGGATCCCCTTGCCGGAGTCCCCTACTAGGTGTGATATAACCTGTTGCCTCACCATTAACTACGACACGATTTGCACACACTCCATCACCCACTGGCAAAAAATATCGTCAAATCCCAATTTGTGCAACATAGCATTCAAAAATGACCATTCAACATGATCATAAGCTTTTGCCATGTCCAATTTCATCGCCATAAAGTTAACACCATCCTCATTGCCATGTTGCATAGAGTGTATGAGTTCATGAACCACCAAAATATTATCAGAAATTTGCCTTCCCGACACAAACGCCAATTGATTCTGACTAATCACTTCAAGGAGAACTCTTTTCAACTGATTCGTTAAAACTTTGGAAATAATTTTATATACCACATTACATAACGAAATCGGCTGAAATTGGGACATTTTTGTTGGGTTATCCACTTTAGGAATGAGCACAATATTAGTATCATTCAACTCTTTTAACATTCTCCTCGAGCAAAAGAAAGATTTAACCATACCCATAACCGCACCTTCGACAGTCTCCTAATGATGGAAAAATCCTGCATTAAACCCATCCAGACCCGGTGATTTCGTTAGGTGCATATGATATATAGCAGTTTCAATCTCCGCATCAGTCACCAGAGCAATCAATAAATTATTCTCCATATCCCCCCTTACTCAGCACACACGGTAGGATCCCATAAAACTAGCAGACCAATTTGTGGAAAACAAAGATTGGAAATAACCAACTGCAATGCCATGGATTCGATGCCTATCTGTACACCATGTCCTATCCTCATCTTCTATCCCACGAATAACATTCATCCGTCTTCGCTTTAAAGTTTGCGCATGGAAGAACCTAGTATTTTTATCACCTTCACGTAACCACTGTACTTGAGACTTCGTGCGCCAATAGACTTATTCCCTTCTAATTGCCCGTGTAAGATCCTCTTCCAACTCTTGAATCTGTTGGCCATCAAACACAGGTTGTTGATACGCATCACATATGACTTTTTTCAGGCAGCAAATCTTCTTTTGTTCATTACGCCTCTCATTTTTCTGCCACATCACCAAGCCGTGTTTAACCTTCCGCAAGTTATTCACCTGGTTATATGCAAGAGTACCACCGAGAGCATTACCCCAACATGCACACATCACCTAATCGCACCTTGCATCCTGATTCCATCATGGATCATACATGAACCTTTTCTTTCACTGGGGTTGATCCACATTTGTTGAGAGCACTAACATTGCATGGTCTGACTGCTCAAACACCACATGCTTTACAACTGCTTGCTGATAACATTGGACCTATTCCTTTGTAGCAAGAGCACGATTAATCCTTTCCTGGATAAAACCCTTCCTACGTCTATTCATCCACGTATACGGGTAGCCTTCAAACCCCAAGTCCAATAAGCGTGCGTGTGCCACAAAGGTCTGAAAAGACCTCCACAAACCCTAACCCTAGGACTTCCTGCACACGTAAAACCTGCACCAGCACCCCTACACAAACCCTTCTCTTCAACCTTCCCGTTTGCAAGTAGCCTAGTTGCCTTTGTCACAAGTTCCTGAAGTGCGCCGTCGTCCCTACCTTAGGGTTTGGAATGCAAATCGCCAATCCCCTTAGCTCCGACTTTCTCGGACATAACCTAGAAAAATATTTAAATTGGATATTCTTTTAAGAGAAAGTTAGAAAGCCCCATTCCGTTTCTACAAACTTTTTATTAAACATTTGTGTCTTTTAAAGATTTGATTAAGACGCTTTGACTAGTGGCCACCTAAGTATTTTTAATTTATTTTAATTGGTTTTTTTATAAATGAAAAATGTTATATGTTGATTTCCCACTTAATCTTTTTAGTTAATAGAGGTTTTTTGAGGTGTCAGAATCTATGTCCTTTTTTAAGGGATGTTGGATAATTAATAGATATTAACTATTAAATCATCAATATTATCTCTTAATTTTTGAATTTTTAACATTTATTTTTCTATAATAAAACTTCATTGATCACGGAAAAAACTTACATTAGCAGAAAAAATGGAGATAGCCAATCCAACATGATGAAAACACCACAGACGCTACATTTATCTTGTTGAGTTCTAGTTTGATTGCATGGTTATGTAGTTTGCAATAGAAAAAAGTGATTTTAAAATATTGTAGCACAATATAATTTGCATAAAAGTTGTTGACAAAAGGGATTAGTTGGAATAAGATTAATGTCATTCAGCATAAGATATATGAATGTGAATTTTAAATTGAAACTAAATTTAAATATATTAATTTCTAATTTGAATTGTACTCATGCCATGTTGAAATGTACTAATATGACTTGAAACATACCGATGTTAAATGGAAATGTACCAGTATTGATAGGATATGTACCCATGCCAACTTGAAACATACCAACATATTGTCTAGAAATGTACCTATGCCAAATTGAAATGTACCCATGCCAACTGAAAATGTACCAACATATCGGCTAGAAACGTACCAATACTAAATGGAAACATACCCCATATCATCTACCACTAGAATCTATTTTTCAAATGTGCCATGGTACGAATACTCAAATCAAGAGGTTCGCATCAAATGAAAATAGAAAGGGAATGAACATGACTTACAAAGGAGGACGGAAGAGTATCGACTGATAGAAAAGAAATGGCACGAAAAAATTGTAGAATGGTCGTGAAAGAAGAACATAAATATATAACACGTTAGAAGCATAAATAAATCAAATTTGATATGTTTTTAGATTTTTAAAACATACATCTACTAGATTCTAGGAGATTTGGATAATTATTAGCTAATTGGTACATTAAATATATGGCAAATTGTGTAATTTTGCATTAAAAAAATGCTACTTATAATATATTTGGCACCTAATGACACACCCATACCGGCTCCGCCATAACACGATATTGTCTGCTTTGGGCTTACCATTCCCTCACGGTTTTATTTCTAGGAACTTACGAGCAACTTCCCAGTGGGTCACCCATCTTGGGATTGCTCTCGCCTGAACTCGCTTAACTTCGGAGTTCCGATGGAACTCGAAGCCAATGAGTTCCCAAAAAACCTCGTGCTATATGGAGGTGGGCATGTACATATAAGACACATCATCCCATTTCCATTGGTCGATGTGGGATGTTACACCTAAAATGTAAGAAAATGTTTAATAAAAATCTAAAAGGTTTAGATGTTTAATCTAACAAATAGAACAATGAGGCATTTAAATCTAAACGCCCCTTGTTTTAATTTTCTTTTTTGGTCAAGTGTCTTCAGTATTGTTGTGTATTCGAACAATTGAGGTTGCAAGTTGAAGGGCATGCACTAGCTAGGTTTCCAATTTTCATACGCATTATCATTGTAATTCACTAATCAACGATCAACATGTTATAATTTGGGTGGACAAGGCAAGTGGCGGTGTAATCTTACACTGAAATGTACTTCGTGAATAGTATTCTTTATCGTGGTAAATTAAGGATAACAACTCAACTACTTGATAAGGTAGGTAACAAAAGTGTCCATTTTCCTGCTATACTTGTGGAGCAAAAAATAATCTTAAAATTTTTGGAGGTGACACGTGGATTTTTAGCCAAAAAAGATGAGATTACCTTTATTAAATGAGCAAGGCATCCCATGCGCAACTCAGGATCCTAGGACATGCACGCAGAGCTCCTCCACGCGTGGAAAAAGTTTAAGGTATTTAATGGTAAGATTATCCCTAAATCCTATCATTAATACATTTCTAATTGAAGACAAACCTTATAAAGTAAGTAATCCTAGTTAGTCACATTTATTCTGGGATAACCATTATTTCCAAGATATTATTTACACAATATCTTGGGAATATTCTCACCAAAACCTAACCTAATGGCCGGCCATCTCCTCTATAAATTCCCTATTTCTCCACCAAAAATGGTAGAGCTTTTTTTATACACATAAAACCCTAAATACTCACTCTTAAGCATCGGAGATTCATTGGCCAAACCCTCCCCCCACTCATCGTGGGTGCATGAGGCTTTGGGTATTTGATTAAAGGTGTTGATTATTTTACAAATGCATTTTCGTCTAAGTGAAAAAGGACGGAAATTTGCATTGACAACACTATATTGAACAAGTCCGTCCATAAACTAGAGACTGCATGCATGCCAAAAATGAAACAGAGTCATTGGATATGTTATTAGATTACCCATCCTCTTGTATAGTGAGTAAGTGAGTAGCTAGGGTGCGGAATACCAAGTATATCTCCTTTTTTTTATTTTTTTGATACAATGATATATTTTGCACTAAAGGAAGAGGGGGTAGTTCAGGTAAGTAACAAAAGTGTCCTTTATAGTGAGTGAGTGAGTAGCTAGGGTGCGGAATACCCAGTATATCTCCTCTTTTTTTTTTTTTTTTTTTTTTTTAGTACAATGATATATTTTGCACTAAAGGAAGATGCGGTAGTTCAGGTAAGTAACGAAAGTGTCCATTATCCTGCTATACTTGTACAATGATATATTCTCCTTTCCTCCCTCTAATTAATTAGGTTGCACGCTTAGTACTTCACTCACAGCATGTGTCACAGGGCGAAGGAGTCCCAAGTTACAAGAATAATAAGATTTGTATAGGGTAATATCTTTGACAAATAATATAATGGTTAGTGTTCTTTACAGTCTCCCATATTTGTATCCCTGCACTCATCTTAAGCAAAATTATTAGGTGACTGATGACATCGTGTTTGTGTTGTACACTACACAATTAGCATTAGGAAAATTATGAATTGTTGATACTTGTTTATTTTTTCCTTCGCAGACATACTTTCTTTTGATACCTCGATAGCATGTTATTTAGGTATGAGATAATGTGGGACTAGCTTATATTTTTTATTTTTTATCTAATAGTAAATGCATAATTTGACATGAATCAAAATGATACATTTATCTTGCATCAACTGCATATCTATTAAGGGGTCGTTTGTTTGACCTCCTTAGCTAGGATTGGACTAGCTAAGACTAATAACCCACGTTTGGCATGGCTATGGACTAAGTTAAATGGGACTAGCCTTAACTCGCATGGACTACCAGCCTCATTAAGTTGTCCTAATTAGTCCGGCCCAATAGCATGGGATTGCTAAGAACCTCAATATGCTACTTCCCTCGCCGTCTCCTTCGAGTGAATTGGTGGGAGTGAACCGTTCTTTGTCAAAGCTATTTATCTACCGGTGAGCTTCCAGAACAAATCTCCTCTCTCTCTCTCTCTCAGATCGATATGGGAATTGGGGGATGAACTTGGTAATTAGAGCTGCTTATGAACTCGGTTAATTTGCCTTACAAATTGATAATTATTTCTCTTGAATTGAAGAAGAACCATCTGGCTGTTCCGTTTTTCCATGCTGATGTTATGCCCATTGGATGTAGTCAAGAAATTTCGATAAAAATTTTCAAAGCTCATGTTGAAGCTCTGCCATGGTAGCTGGACAACTGTGTCCTATTTCTGATGGGTGAATGGGTCGGTGCACGGGAGGGCTGAAAAAGCATTGCCCAGATGAATATTGAAGACGATGGAACAAATTGTCAAATTCCGATTTCGTCAAGAGGATAAAACGGTGGTGTTCTACTGGATTTGATCTTTTATTATTTATTTTTTAATTAGTTTTAAGTTTTTCTTTTGTAAAGCAAGTGTGGATTAAAAATGAAAAAGAAAAAAAAAACGATTTGAGTCCTAAAATATTTTAGTCCGGCACTGTACCAAACACTTCACTATTCTTATTCTGCTTAGTCCAAGACAAGCCAGTCCAGCTTAATTTCTACAACTAATCCAGTTTAAAATAGTCTGGTACAACAAACGCACCCTAAGGGCTTATAGGGTATGGGACTCTCTGGAAGCTGGTAAAAATGATTCGGAAGGTCCTATGGGAATATGCGTAGGTTTGTATAGGTGATAGTTGTCTTTTTCGAAATGACCTGGACAGATTTCGACGAGCCTTTACATTATGGCTTGGCAGATGTTTACATGTGTTGAAATCATGATTTGTCAGATTTGGACAGACTCTCCAAGTGATTAACAATATGCTTCACTGACAAAACTCAACAAAAATTAACTAATGATAGAATTTCTAAATCAACCACTGCCTTGCATGCACACCACTCCAAACAAGTAAACATGCCATTTTCAGCATGTCTTCATGACAACGCTAGAGCACACATGCATCATTGACGAAAATAAATTCGTGCATGTCATGTGTGCTCTTTCATTGTAGTGATAGAAATCTTGACATCACAAGGTATTACAATGCTGAAACATTGGGGCCGCAGCACCGATTTGCTTTTTGGCCCAACCTTTAACAGCTTTTTTTAGTAAGAAGCCCTCGTCAAGTCTATGAATTCCCATATGAATGGGCTAGAGTTCGTACTTCCAGCCCAAGTAGTATCCAAGCCCATGTAGCTGAAAAATGCAAACGCTGTTTCCCAAGAAGCAGTTGGACATTTTGCTATTTTGGGCGTGGCCGAAAAACTACTGCTCTGCTGCCAACCTCCCCTTTCCCTAATTGAAAAAACATCATCTATTACTTCTCATACACCAACTTCTCCTCTTTGTCCACCTAAACCCCTCCTTTTACCCAAATTCCTCCAAACTCTTCACCTCGTTAGTCACAACTCATAAACATAGCCACCTTCAATATTTACCTTCCCCATAACTCTTGCATAAGTACAATCGTTCTACACAACGTCCCTCTCACATAAGTACCCCTACCACGTGATGAGTTTTTTTTTTTTTTTTTTTTTTACACAAAACGAATTCTCTTGTTCTACAATGAATTACCCATCAACCCCAAAGTATAAGGTAGACATCAAAAGAAAAGATAAAAAAATGACAAACTCTGATCACACAAACCATCCCATAACTCGTCCAAGAGTTAAATCAAGACTCGTGACGATACATTCAGTTGCAAATAGTATGGGGGTGATAACTGCGCATGCCATGGAAAATGTGGAAGATGAGAGTGGTTTTGAGTTTGTACATTACAACATAACGTGGACAAGTGACACATTTCTGGAGCGAACATGGAGGGAGAGACGAAGGGTTGTTTTTGCTTACACATACATGGGCTCTCTCATCGAGAGACAAAGATGGTTCGACTATAGTCACTACTTGCACATACCGAGTGGGACAAATGAACACCTCTCTTACTAGACTTATATTGCCACATTGAAATTTTATGTTTAAGCCAAAATAACTTGATTGGTCAATAGTTTAGATATATTCACATCATGAGATGGTCTAAAAAGATAACATGCATATTAAATTTATTAACGATTAGTTTATAGGAAATTAAAGTGACGATGATGGGACCAGGTTCGAGCGTACAAGCGTATGGGACCAGGTTCGAGCTCATCGGGTCGGGCCAAGTATGCACGAATGTTATCTGATGAAGGAGCAAAGCCCTTTCTCAGCCTGACTTTTATCAAAGGAATAAAGTGGGTTCTCCCTTATATATAGTACACTACTCATATAAATATACATATGTGTATCAATGTAGTAAATAAAAGGAGGAATGCTAGGTAGAAGGCCAAGGGCAACTAGCTAGCTAGCCATCATCAATCTGCTCTCATATAAGTGTTGTGTCGTATGTATGTAGTTTACCCGATGTTGTATGCTTGTAGGAACGCAGATTATGTAATGAAAATTGGGGTTTCTATACACCACATAGTATTTGAGTTTTCTTCTGCAAGGTATATACCACGATTCTCATTGTAACTAAACAACTATATACCACGATTCTCTCCATAATTAATGTTTTGTTTTCCTCCTCTATTATAAGCAATTGCAGTAACTTCCAACCATGCGAGTGGTTCTTCAGTTATTTAAGAATTAATGTCATCATCCCCTTTAACGGCAAAGAAACTTACATTTAATGTTTATCATGAGATGCTACGTGGTAGTCAAAACACATAATGACACGTGATAAGTTTGAGATATCACCATATTAGCTTCCCGAATATAAGTCAGTTTCTCCCTATCAAGTCGAGAGTTCCAGTGATTGGTTGAGGTGATGAAATATTTTGGTACCTTAATTTAGAAGCTTAGGTGCACATATTTACGTGGAACAACAATTAACCCAGTGTCAAATGGGTTTCCAAACTAATTTCAAACTTGGCTACATTTTTCCTTTCCGTAATCGTTGAGTAGTGATCTAAGTTAGCCGACATGTACAGCCCAGAATGCACCATAGAATACTAAAATTCGCTGGAAGAAGCCTTTTAATTTGAAAAACTGGCTTTGTATAGTACACAAAATCATAGAAAATCATGGCAGATCACGTATAATATATGATATTCCTCGTATTGTCTCAGTGCATGCAGACAGTGTATGTGATGTATAGAGGACTGTGGATTGATTCATGTATACCACAAGAAAAACATGATTGTGGATGGCCTTGCTATTAGAGCTATAGATGAATTTTTGGGTACCAATATTTTGAGAATCAATCTGAGTAGACTGGGACTCGGTTATTTGGTGAAATGATACGAGTCTCTAAGACACGCTTGTTTGTAATTAACAACTCTTTGAGCTAGTTTAATGTCCAAATAAAGTCTGCAATTTTACTCGGTCCTTCACATGATAACTGCCATCAACTTCTATATAATATTAACTATGAACTTAATTAGCAACGGCCATTGGAAAAATAATTATGTATTAAAAGATTGTGATCCCGGAAACCATGTGCAAAGAGGGAGAGAGAGAGGTTGTACATGGATATTGTCTTCAAGCTTAAGCATGTGCCATTATTTGTCAATGAACAAAAAACAGATGCATTATATATTTGGAAATATATAGACAGTTGAGGATCTTATTTTTTTAACCATCTCTACATAGTCAGGTGATATAAATTATACGGAAAGTGATTTCCTCATGCTATTTTTCTCACTACACAGATCCATGTGTATTTCTGGCATTTGAATTGAATAAAACAAATAAGAATTGAGAGAGATATACAAGGATGTGCAAAATCATTTCGTCAAATTTGATATAATGGTAGCACTTGAAAATAAGCTTGCTAGAATTTGTTACCGGGAACCATTTTAATTAGGAAATTAATTCATATTTGACATATATTGTGATGGAGGACAAATGTGTTTCGTACTTGAGGAGCAAACATCAGAAGATGTAGGTAACTATCAATCAGAGAAAAAAATAGAGAGGTTAAAAAATATTTAACTAAAGTTTCTGTAATTGTTGTTAATTCAAAAAAAAAAAGAAAAGAAAAAGAGAAAAGCAAAAAGATGTCTGAATACAAGGAGACCCTGCTTTACACCAGAAAATCACACCCCTAAAAACCTGGACCACTGATAAGAAACTTCATCACTGTCACTTACTCTTCATTGAATGACTTTCCAGTCTCCGGCTGCAAAACCACCAACAATACCAAATTAACAACATCAATAAAACTAGCAACCTATTTCGTGAAGAAAGACATAAATACTTAATATGCAACGTAGATCCATCAAATTGAAAACGGATCAAGGGCTTTTGGAATACGCTCGTGCACTTGAGATGTCACTGTGTCGGTATCCCAGGATAATCACACACATTCATACAAGAAATTAAGCTAAAAATGCATGGGAGTGTGCGATTGACTTGAGATACTGCCGGTTAGAGAACTTTAGAATTCATTTTGGGTATCAAACAGGATGACTTGATCTATAAGGCACTGTAAGGTGAAGGTAGTTAAAGTATGTGGTTTTTTACCTGGGCTGTCATCGGGGTGAGCTTTCTGATGGTTCTCCATGCACTTCAAGAGGTACTTGAAGGTCTCAGTCTCACATGGGATTGTGAGCCCGCCGCTATGATCAAACCCAAATTCCTCCTCAGCCTTCTCCAGCAGTACTTTAAAAAGGGAGTGACTGAGGTAGCTAGTGGGAACGATGAACCTCCGAAGCTCCGGTCCAACATAAACCGCCAAATATCCTTTGGGGATATCATGTGGCGGTTCGGGACTGTAGCACATATCCTCATCCGAGTCACAAATAACATTTGTTAGCCTCTGGCTAATTGCCGGTGAAATACCCCCATGGCCTCGTTCAGAGGGAGTGGTGCTCTCCCCTCCTCTTTTTTCAGAATGGGGATCCCCTCCTCTTCTTTCAGAATGGGGACTATTGTTGGCTCGGGGGCTGTTTGCCCTCGAGCCAAGCGTGACGGCTTGCCACTTCTGCAGGATTTCTTTGAACTTGACGATCTGCCTGATTCCAGTCAACTTGGTGCCACCATTTTCATTCATTGCTACAGGTTTTACCACAATTGTTGAAAGAATCCCAACACAGATATCAGATTGTCCGATTCCACACAAGGTCTCATCAGATCTTCCACTATGAAAGGATTAATTCAAATCAACATCATCATTATAATTCAAATCATCATTATCATTATCTCTTTTATGCCAAATCTACCAAGTATACAACCAAGTTCCGAACCTTTTTTTGTTCTTAATATAAACGATATTTTACTTTAAACTAATCTAAAGTGTAGGAAGAAAGATTTGAACTTGGGTGCATAGCGGAGGAGCACATCAGCTTTGGCCAATGTGCCTACGCCCACATCTGCAACCAAGTTTCAAACTTTAACCAGTCCTACATTAATTTCTAGGATTATACATTCACGTAAGATGAAATAGCAACATGGGTAATATACTTCTTCAATATTTTCTGTATTCCGTAAAGTGAAATGTTTTATCTTTCCTTGTGAAAATTCAATAAAACATCTAAATTTCATCCCAATTTTTAAGTTTTGGTTCAAATTCTTCATTTTTGGCTAACAAAGAGGCCAGATTTGAAATTGAAAAACCCAAATTGCTCCACCAAAAAAATTGCATGCATGATGATTCAGATTCCAGAAATCCCATAAATCCAACATTACAAAAGAAAAAAACAAAAGAACGCATATTGCCAAAAACATAGCATCAAAATGCAACAAAGTAAAAAAAAAAAAAAATAATAAATATGGAAATTCCAATTTCAACCCACGAATCCAAATAATGAATATCAAATAAACATGCAGTTACCTGAGGAGGGGGAGAACATCAGCTGCAAACCTGAAGAAGAAACGCCATGGGAGCTTCGGAAGGAAATAACGGAGCGAGCTCTAGGTCTCCAAAGAGAGAGATTGTATTCAGAAAATTCTAAATATTGCTAATAATAATAATAATTAATAATAAATCCCAGAGAGAAAAAGGAGATGAATGTTTTGGGAGTTTTACTACTTTTGTGAGCCCATCAATTTTCGGAAGCAAATTTTCCTTTCTCACTCGCTCTGCCTACGCTTTCGGAGGGCTCTGTTTTTTCGGTTTTCCTAGGAACCAACCAAACCTAACGGCTTCTCTTCTTCTATATCAAAATAAATTATATAATTTTGTTTTCTCGTGAGACCAAAAAAAAAGGTAAAAAACAGAAAAGTGTGTTTATGTTTGATGAACTGGAAAATTATGAGGACTTGGAAGAGGAGATGTTATGAAAAACAGAGGAGCATATTTATAGCTGATGAGCTCTCAACTTTGAACGACCTTTCGTGGGCATAATGGCATCGCCTTTTGCTTTTCGTTTTTGAGTTGTGGCTTTTCCTCGTGCTTTGAGGAATCTCCATGGTACAATCCCATGCCAAGTCTTTTTTTATGAGATGCAAAGTCATTAGTTTTTTATTTGGTTTTTTCTTTTTTTCTTTTTAGAGAATACGTCACAAAACACAAATACAAACACATAAGATCGTTTTTTAGGAAATACATATTGTTTAACGGAATCATTAAATCGTAACAAAACACAAACACATAACATCGTTTTTTTCTAATTTTGTTTCTCACTCCTAAAATGTTGATTTGCATTCGTCGATTTCTTTTGATCTTTCAGCCATATGCTCTTCTTCGTATCAACTACACAAAAGGGAAGTTTTGAAAGTTGAATTAAAAATAAAAGAATAAAGAAACAATAACGAAAGTATGTTGAAACATTTCGCTAGTGTTAATATCACCTCTTTATAACAATCGAGAACATAACAACAACATAAATTATTTGAAGTCAAATGATTGTAACACTACTAATAGGGCCAAGGATCAGCTATTCCCAAATAGTGTCTCCTTCTGTGTCTCGTAGCTAATTTTACTAGTTATGAGACATGAAGGGGGAGTAATGACACTCCTTATGTGTCTCGTAGCTTAAATATTATAAGCTAGTACGTACCCTTAGTTTGTAGCATTCGACGACTTTAGGCAACTTTGCACCCACACATTACATTAGATGATGACACTCACAAAGTCAAATAAAAAATGTTTGAAAAAAAAAAAATTAGTGACAACATGTAGCAGCTTGGTGCATGAATATTTTTTTAGGAAAACTAATGAAAAGAGCTTGAAAAATTTGAGTTCTAATAATAAAGATAAAATAAAGGGTAAAGTGAATAGTATCAGGATTGACTTTTTAGTGTAAAAATATGGTTTTTTGTTAAAGTGAACAGTACCAGAAACTTTTTGTTAAAATCTCCCCCCCCCAACCCTTTTTTTATTTTTTTGCCAAAAATCCCTTTCGTTAATTTATCAGACCAGAAACCCTTTCTCGACGTGATTAGCACCCCCACACTATAATTCATCTCTAAAAGTTAGCATTTAAAAATAACAAATGTAGGTCTTAATCTTTGTTGCATGCATGTTCATGCACTCATTGACATCGTTGCGTTCTTTCATCTCGCACATGTGGAGGAATTGTTTTTGAGCTGACCAAAAAGATAAATTCATTTTTAAGGATATATAACCAGCCACATTTGTTGATAAGGATGGAGAGGATAAACATTTATATAATTATATTTAAGCTTCCAAATCGGAGTATGTATGCTAAAAGCTACTTTATGAAACTTAAAAAGCGATGCATTCTCACTTCAAAGCAATTTTTTTTCTATTGTATAACAATGTATAACATACATTACTAAATTAACGGTGATTATCGTTCTAAATCATGTGAGGGAAAGATGAATAATGTTATGTTGAATGGTTAAAAAATGTAACGCATACAATACATTGTTGTTTATATAGTAGAATTTTTCTCAAATCATAAGATAGATGACTTACTACCGCGCTAATATACAGTTCTTTAAGAATAGCGATGTTGAGACTCCTCTTTTAGCCGTTTACACTATAAGCTGAGTATATTACAAATTGTTTTTTATTTGCTTTCATTGGAGGAGCATAGAAGCCAAACCAGTGTAAGAAAAATCACAGAATCTGGTGAGGAGCTCAGCAGCCTCAGCCAACTATTGTAAAGTATGATATTTGGACTTGGGCCACTAATTGCCTCCGGGATTACAAAGATTTTCTTATCTTTTGGGCCAGATAATTGAGATCAACATAGATTTGAGCAAAGTCAGTAATATAGAGTTGAGCTTCTTGAGCCCGATATGACCTAACTAAAACTCGTGAAGATCATCATTTCACCTAATTAAGTTCCGGAATACAGTCAAACAATATTCTGTTGAGAAACTATTGGTTTTTTTTTTTTTTTTTTTTTTTTTTTTTTTTTTTTGGGTCTATAGAGAAACTGTTGGTTTTCATTGGCAATTTGTGGTTATTATTGATGAATCCCTGCTCACTCATAATCTTGGTGTAACCTTACTCCCCTTCAAAACAATTCTAACAAGAAAAACCATGTATAGTTCAAAGAACGCAGTGAGAAAAAATTTATTCAAAGAATGCATCCTCCTTAGACACATGTGTTAGAGATTTCAATGATAAATATATATAAATTATTTTATATATATATATATATATTATTTTGTATACACACACACATATATATATATATAATGACGGTGCTGCATTGTGCAGCGTGTGCGTGTATGATAAAGGGTGCTGCAGTGCGCATCAAATGTAATTAGTTCAATGGTTACAACTTTGCGCAAATGTAATTAGTTGAATGGTTACAACTTTTAGTTAAAAGACATGAGGCTTCTCAAATTGTGTGAGTAGAATTAAAAGATATAAATAATCAAAATTTATTTTCTGAAAATTTTAAATAGAAGACATGTCTTTTAAGTCAACACTATTAAGAAGGGTGTATATCTTTAACTAAAATGAAGGGACTCGATGAGCGAGTGCTTTAATGCCTATAAATACCTATTGTGGCATAATGTTTCCCACACAATTTTCAAAAAATTGTTTCTACATTCCTTGCTTTCTTTTCTCTCCATCACATTCATACAATTTCTTTCTAGTTATTTCTAAGGGAATACAATTCGGTTTTGCTAATCGAATATTCCATACTTTGTTGTATCCTGGAGTGACTTGCCAAGAACCTTTTAGCAAACTCATTCGAGTGGGGGCAAATAACCTTTTAAGGAAATGATTCAAGTTGTACCTCAAAGTCATCATTCGGATTATTCTCTATATTTCTACATTTTACTCAACAACATGACACGATACTAAATCGAGGTAGGGTTGCATTAGGGTTAAGTAAGCAAAAATGGACTGTTTACTTATCTTTTAAGCTTCTTAGGTTCATGTTGGTGCACAAGTTGATCCCTGAACAAAAAAAAAAAAAAAAAAAAAAAAAACATGGACCCGCCATTGTTCTTGCTGATTACTTTATTACTATTATTTTGTTGCTTAGGTTTTTGGCAATTTTGAATTTTTGAGATTTAAACATGCAAATAAAATGAATGGAATGAGAAGGGACACGAAGTTCACGAGTAGCTATGAGTTCAATTGCTTGATTTTGAAGGATTAAATTACTTGGTGGACTGAGCGACTAAACTCAACATATAGATTTTGTGTCAGTGTCATTCCACAGACTTGCTTCGAAACTTAGATTTTTGCCACACCCAGCATGTATCACCATAAAAAAATGTCCACATTAAGACATGCAATTTGTATCTAGTTGATTAGTAGGTTCCACCTAATTGATCAAAATGCTGCTTAAGAAATCTTAATTTCTCTAATTTATTTAATGTTGTTGTTGCCTAGTACAATATTTTCAGTACGAGGGAGAGGGAGTACAAGATCGATGAGCTAGGACATACATATACATATGAAAATGTTTCTTTGTTTGCTATAGGATTTCAAGTACGTACGAACTCTAATGTGATTTTTAACCAAGAAAAGTTTCATAGACAGAGATAACTTCATGCAATTGACGGTTTAATTAAAAATTTGTGGAACAATTTAGTTAAAAATAAAGGGTAGTGCTATCCACACACTCTTTTTTACCTCCTTCACATCTTTTTCAATTTTCGGCTCGCGAATCGAATGAATTGAAGAAGATTAAAAGACAAATATTAACAAGGGGTGTGTGGAAGGTAAAAATGGGTATATGGATAACACAATCCAAGAACAAATGGTTTTGAAAGTACAGAACCTTCCCTTTTTTACAATGTTCTCGTTCTAACAAGAGCCCTTCGATATTGAAATATTGTCATGTGGTGTTATCAGCTTACTCATATTATAATAAGTATATTTATTTGTTAACACTATATCTTAAATACATGAAATTTTCACAACATTTCTGTACGTATTGTGGAAAAATAAAATAACCACATCCAATAGGAGAAGAACATGTGGACTATATGCTCTATGAGACGGTTTTACCCTTGCCGTCGTGAGTGGACCGCAAAATTACCCTAAGAGAAAAAGACGTAGAATGCCTTAAAATAATTGGACTTTTATGCTAACGGACTATGAGCTCTCCAGGCCGCCTACAACATAGCATGCCATTGACCTCTGGAGTCTCCGCAGTCCAATGGTGGTAGGACACCAACTTTCCAGAGTTTCTCTTTGGGTCTCCGACACAACTGCGCTCTTACCAACATGGACTTTTAGAACTGGTAGCTAGTAGGACTGCGGAGATTGACTTGCATAATCAAAGACTACCTAGTATGCTCAGCAACCTTCCCAGCCAGCTGCCTGTTAGGGTTTTCTCTATAAATAGCCAAGTCAGAAAACCGTAATCGCCACTTATTGCCGAGAACACTCTCAAGTTTTATTTTTTATCTCTACTACTTTTCTACTTATAGGTAGTGGAGGCCCTTTGACGGACACCCTCTGTCTTTTTCAGGATGTTTGTCAATTAGGCTAATGGTTTGTTCTCTTGTAAGTAAAATTTTGTCAAATCAGTTGTGTACGAAATTTGCATCCACACATATGATACATGTTCATTAGTAACATCAGACATAGCATTGTGACCGTCGGACTCAAAATTTTCTCAAAACAGTAACAGTAAAGTATTAACTTTACTCTAAAGATAAATAACTCTGTAATTAAACTTGATAAAGGCAATGGGTTGGTTGAGTTACTTCCCTCATATGTCTTGGCATCTCTGGTGCTTGTAATTAAACTTGTCAAATTACTCTAAAGATAAAAACCTCTGTAATTAAACTTGTAAAAGTCAATGCGTTGGTTGAGTTACTTCACTCATCTGGCATTTCAGATGAGATAGCATGCAGAACTTTTGAAAGTAATTTGCATTTGAATCATATTATAACAAATCAGCTGACCCAGAGACTCAAAGAGTGACAAGTAAATTAAGTTCGACCTAAGCAATAATTTGTCATCATCCGTACCTAACTTATCTGAACAGCATCGAAATGACATAATTAACTTCATTCGTTTTTTTCTTCTTTGTGTACAGTATATACATATAATTTACCAATTCTTTACGGTCCAAATTCCAGCACTATTGCCCGTATCTATACATATTTTTAACATCAATTATAACCAATAATAGTTTGACAAGTAGTAAGTTGCCGCCAAACGTTAATTATTTTCTTAGTTTGCAAAAGCTACAGTAGTCAAATAAACGCTGAGGCTACTTACTGAGTCATGTTCTCTTAGTTACTTGTTATTAACAATACGTGGTCACGTAAAATCGAATTTGAGATCAAGCATTGAATTTAAGCCTTTAATGATTAAAAAAATAAACGATTTTTATTATGAGATTTGTGCAATATAACATTAAACATGATATTAACAAATAGAACAATGCTTGGTTATAAACAAATTTTGGTTCTCTATCAAATAAAAAAAAAGTAGTATACGTAGTAATAAATGGAAGGGTGTTATACGTGTGACTTTAATTAGGGCAACGCCAAATCTCCAATCTCTATCTTGATGTGAAGTGTATTACGAGCAGCCTCATGGGCGACAGGAGTGGAAGACACGAACCTTCTAATAAGAAGACTGTAAAAAATATGCCCTCTAATTCATACACAATTAATACCAACTGAAAGCATAAATTTGGAGCACCAGCATCTTCGTGTTGTGTTAATGGTGTTCTGCCACACACATATATAGGCTAACTTGGCTAAATAATCTAATTCACATATACAATCTAGAACATTCTTTGGAGACAATATCTCTCAATTTAATGGGTTTAAAAACTGATTTTTAGAGTTGACTAGTTGAGGTACCTGAATTGTATTAGAAGTAATTTTATAAACCTGTCCGAAATCTATGAGGGAACATGTTTCAAATTGAAGCCATGCTCTAATTAGCTATGTCAAACAGCCACAAGATTTAACTTTCAACGTTTGCAAAAGAGTCATTGTAGAATTTTTTAGCTCGGACAATGAAAGAGTATTGTTAAAGCATCTTCCTAAATGGGTGGTTTTGCAACAAATTCAACGAGGGTACGTATATATGACAACTTAATTATAACAACAAATACCAACTTCTTGTATAAAAAAATTAATCGAGATTAGCACTTGTATATATATGCACATAATATATGTGTGTATAAATTGGTCTGCATATATGCGTACTATTCGAAACCATGTAATTAAGTTAACAATAATTGCAAATTGAAGATAAGTCTTCTAAAAAAGGGTCATATGTATATTTTTTATATAATTAAATTGTATAAAAAATTAATCAAGATTAGCTCTTATACATATATACATATAATATAAGTGCCACTTAGTACTATGGTATAGTGGTATTTCTCTCCAAAACTGAAAAATGAGACTTAATCCCAATTCTACTCATTAATCAAGGGATCCTATTAATCCAATTTAAATAATTTAACTAAATAGCTAATGTACTTGTCAAACACCTATTAAACTTGTTTAGAATCTTAAGCAGTCAAAGACAATGACAACACGTAAATAAAAAGAGGTATGCATGCATGTTTGATTCCAGCAGGTAATTAAGCTATGCTGGGTAAGCTCTATGTGGTTACGTTTGTATAAAAAATCGAGTCTGAGACTGACTGCTCAACAATAGTGATGACCACTTACAATATGTCCAATTGTTATGTATAAAATAAGAGAAGCCATTGATGGCCAATTGTTATGCATAAAAATAGTGAAAGAACCACCGGCCGGATATGCCCTGTGCATAACTATTCATCAATAATACATAAATAAAGAGAATATAAAACTGTCTGAAAATTATATAGAACAATATTTCCTTTTGAATAGGTGATTATGTAGACCAAATCCTTGCCCTAGTTTGTGGCCATAAAGCATCACTAACCCTACACATGCCATGAAGCATCACTAACCCTACACATACACACACACACACACATACATATATATAGTATTCTCATATTTTATTTTATAGTCAATTATTAGGATAATACGCATTTTAACCATTTATGTATACATGTTCATATTATGAGCATTGCTTGGAGTAACCGTATAACACATTTTTTTGGATCACGTGATGTTACAAAATGATGCATACAATTAGTACACATCACTCAACTTACTACATATGTTCTTCCTAGCATTAATCCGAAATTAGTTCTTCATGGTTCTCATTTCAATCACATAGCTAGTTGATGGTCGTAATGATACCATAAGGGCAAAATATATTACTCATACAAAATAACTCGATTGGTTTACGTAAAATACATGAAGAATTGAGTTTAATAAGTTTACTATATATGCAAGCATGAGTATGATACAATGTATATGTAACAAAAGAATATAAAATACAAGTCTAAATTTACGACAACAACATTAGAGTTAAAATGTGAAACTCAAGAGTGTAGTTGGTGGAAAAAGATAAATTTTAGGGTTTTTGTCTTGGAGAAATATAAATATTTATCTATACAACATGTGCGTATGTACAATAATCATGTACAATTAGCCTAAACATTCCAATTAACGTAATCATTGTTTCTTCTTAAATTGTAGATGGTAAGCTCCTCCTATAAAATCATTACAAAATCATCAAATCTCAATAACACACTTTATATGTACGCAAAAAAATTGACGAGAAAAATATAGTACTGGGAAGTAATATATAGTACGTACCTTCTCCGTTCCCTTCAAAGATCGTATAATTGTTATAAGTAAGTGGAAATCTATTGTTGTTGTGGGACAAATTTGCTTCTTGAGCAAAAACTCAACTATTCTTTAGAGAGAGAAAGAGAGTTAGAGAGAGAGGTAGCACGACTTGCGTTGAAATCGTGGGGGACGATTTGGTTGAGAGGTGCATGTCTTGTTTCTCTCTGTCTCTGTCTCTCTCTCTTGAACTAGAAAAATCCTCAGCATTTCAAACACAAAACCTCAAGAATTATAATAATTAAACAATGATGCCAACCGCGTCGTTTAGCTCGAAGCGGTCGACTAACAGCCACGGGTTTGAGTTACCGGGAAACTCCTCGCCGTCGTCGGTCGGCGGTGCAATGCTGCCGAAGTTTCTCAACGACCTCAACCAGGACTTGGTCGAAGTCACATTGGAGCTCGACGATGACGACGACGGCTCAATTGTCGTGTGCAGCGTCGCTCCCGCAAACGATGACTTGACGTCGTCGGAGGCCGCGGCGGCGAACGGGATTCTACGGAGGAGTCTTTCGGCGACGTCGAGGAGTATTCGGCGGACGTTCGGGTGGTTGAAATCGGCGTCTTCGAGGACGACGGCGTCGAACTCGGAGTCCGTGGCGGAGTTCACTCTGTCGGCTCGCGAGGCGAGGAGGATGAAGGCCAAGCTTCAACGGACGAGATCGAGCGCGCAGAGAGCTCTCAATGGGTTGAGATTCATCAGCAAGACGAATGCCGGAGGAAGTGACGCGGCGGAGCAGTGGCTGCAAGTGGAGGCGAGGTTCGAGTCGCTCGCCAAGGACGGCTTGCTCGCCAGTGCAGACTTCGGTGAATGTATAGGTATATTAGGAGTTTAATTAATTGATCTTAACTAAGTTTAATAAGTTAACATTGATTGACACTAATTTAATTTGTCTGTTTGGTTCCCGGGAAAATTGCGAGGGAAAAAGATTAATGATATTTTGTATAAATGAAGGGATGGGGGACTCGGAGGAGTTTGCGGTGGGGATATTTGATGCATTGGCGAGAAGGCGGCGGCAGAAGATAAGCAAAATTACGAAAGAGGAGCTTCGCGACTTTTGGTTGCAGATTTCCGACAACAGCTTCGACGCGCGCCTTCAAATCTTCTTTGACATGTGGGTTTCTCACTCTCATTTCTCTATTTTCTCAGCCGTTGATTAGGTTTCTCTGATTTTGCTTAGAACAATTCCACCGTCCAAACGGACAGAGTTCTAATTCTAAACTAGTGTCATACATCTTAAGGTGACTGAAACTTGAATACAAGGGGACATGCACCATGGCTAACTGACCTAACTTATGTTTGCTTTTTTCTTTTCTTTTGATATTTTTAACTTTTATATTAGCGTGTTAGTGAAGGGTGCTAAAGTCATGACATGCAGATGCTTGTCATTCCATGTATACATGAATTTCACATAATTTTATGGTAAAAAATTGTTAAGAGCTTACACGCAATTGATCGTAAAAAAATTCATTATAATTGTATCAGTCAAGATTAACTCAACAAATCAAGTGATTGATTCTCAAAAGGGGTTCAAAAGTCACCCCCTTTTAGAAAGTTATTAATCTAATCGTCTTGGAGTGTTTGATTGTATCGTGTTTTGGCATTTTGCGTTTTGCAGTTGTGCATTGTGTTGGTGTGAGTTTTGTGTTTAGTTGACCAAAAAGAGAGAACTTTACCCACAGAGGTTAAACTATGTTGTGTCTTTGTGTGTTCTATCTACTTCAACCTTTCCCATCTCAGTGCCTCTAAAATAAAAGTTAGGTAATTAAATGCTTTTTAAATGCGTGTAGCTTTTGCCTTCTGTTATTTGTGGAAATGTATTTTTTTGGTAAAAAAAAGAATAGAAAAATGGCTCATGGTTTTTGGTTGGATAGAAAAACAAGGAAGTTAGAGATCTGATCACTTTCTTTGGGTGTTTGTTTGGTCAAAAGTTGTTTTCTTATTAAATTTTCCGATTTAATTTTCAGGGCGGATAGCAATGACGATGGAAGAATCACAAGGGAAGGAGTTCGAGAGGTAAAAATTGTTCACTGCGGTAAAAGTAAAAAAAAAATCCCATCAGTTTCTTATGGAGTTTCGTTTTGTTTTGTTCAATTACAGCTTATAATGCTCAGTGCTTCTGCAAACAAGCTATCTAAGCTGAAAGAACAAGCTGAAGATTATGCTTCATTAATAATGGAAGAACTTGATCCCGAAAACTTCGGTTACATTGAGGTCAAATTAATACAACCTTTGAATAAAAGCCGTGACTGTCACACCGTCACGTGATGTTATTAATTCACTCATATTATAAACGTTGCAGTTTGACAATCACATTTAACAGTTCCTCGTCTTCATGGGATTCTAAATCAGACAATTAATAATCTTTTACCATTTACTCAGTTATGGCAATTGGAAGCATTGCTTCTACAAAGAGATGTGTACATAAACTACAGCAGACCATTGAGCACAGCAAGTGTATCTCGGAGTCAGAACCTCAGTTCCTTGAAGCCCAAGAATGTGGTCCGGAGACTGAGCCGTTCACTTCAGTGTCTCATACTCGAGAACTGGCAGCGCGGTTGGATTCTACTGCTGTGGGTTGTTGCAATGGCTTCCCTTTTTGGCTGGAAATTCTACCAATACAGAAAAAATAGGGCTGCATTTCAGGTCATGCACTATTGCTTGCCAGTGGCCAAAGGGGCTGCAGAGACTCTCAAGCTTAACATGGCTCTCGTACTCCTACCGGTCTGTCGAAACACGCTGACATGGCTTCGATCTACAAGAGCTAGGTGCTTCATCCCTTTTGATGACAACATTAATTTCCACAAGGTATAAGCACTAATCTTCAGTACCTCGGGGATACTAAATAGACAATAAGTCGTATTAAACTACAATTTAGTGCCATTTTTTTTTATCTATTTGTAGCCGGTTCTATGTGTTTTTTCTCCTGAGACACAACAATTTGACATTTTGTTTGCATTGATCTTATTTTACCACAGATAATTGCATTTGCTATAGCAATTGGAATAATCATTCACGCCGGGAACCATCTGGCATGCGACTTTCCTCGCATAGTAAACTCATCGCCAGAAAAATTTGCACCGCTATCCTCAGATTTCCACAACAAAAAGCCCTCCTATGAATTCCTACTCACCGGAACTGAAGGCACGACTGGAATTTTGATGGTGATTTTAATAGCCATCTCATTCACTCTAGCAGCACGTAGATTTCGGAGGAACATTGGTGAGGCTTCCTGCTCCGTTCAACAAGTTGACTGGGTTTAATGCGTTCTGGTATTCTCATCATCTGCTAGGTCTTGTCTACATATTGCTAATCATACATGGAAGCTGCTTGTATTTAGCCCACAAGTGGTACGAAAAAACGGTAAGAAACTTGAACAATAACACAGTAAAATTACAAAGCAAATTTCATTTACTTATTAATTGATTGCATCAAGTAATAAATGTTTTCCTACTTAGCAGACATGGATGTACATCTTTGTTCCATTGTTGCTCTATGTGGCAGAGCGCAGTCTGCGAACTTGTAGATCGAAGCATTATTCTGTTAAGATGTTCAAGGTAAGAAAAATTTACTCAAATCTGTTCATATTTTTTTTGTTGACTGTTCATATACTTTTGCGATCGTTGATTTCTGACTGTGTTAACAGGTTTCGGTCCTACCCGGAAACGTGATTAGCTTAATCATGTCCAAACCACCTGGATTTAAGTACAAAAGTGGGCAGTACATATTTCTACAATGCCCTACAATCTCCCCATTTGAATGGTGAGTCTGATTCTTATACAACTTCGTCTATCATGAAACGTAAATTAGAAAAGCAACCCGACAACTATAAATACTAAACCTCTCGATCCCTTATTATTTACAGGCATCCATTTTCCATTACCTCAGCGCCAGGAGATGAGTACCTCAGCGTTCACATCCGAACAGTAGGAGACTGGACTCGAGAATTGAAGCGAGCCATAGCGGAGGAAGATGATTCATCCCCTGCAGTACATTCGGCAAGATTTGTTCAGATTCGAAATCTGGATCGGAGAGGGTATGAACACACCTAATCAATATTTCACCTTCCGAGATTTAGGTTCAGTATATGCATGGGATTATTAACGTTACATGCAACATCAATGCAGCCAACCCAGATTGTTTATCGACGGTCCATATGGGGCGCCAGCGCAGGACTACCAGAGCTACGATGTCTTGCTCCTCGTGGGGCTTGGGATTGGAGCTACCCCTTTCATAAGCATTCTTCGAGATCTCCTCAACAGCACAAGAACAGCACAAGAACAAATGGTACAGTTCATAATATCCGACTCTTTGAGTACAAACTTTTCAGTGTTTCGATAGATTTTTCCGTTCTGACGATTAAGTTAAAATGCATTGATCATGAACTAGGATTCAAATACAGAAACTAGTAGATCAGACGACAGCCAAAATAGTTTTACGTCTTCAAGTTTGACGCCCGGTGACAAGAAGAAATCACAGAGGACTATGAATGCTCACTTCTATTGGGTTACCAGAGAGCTTGGCTCCTTTGAGTGGTTTAAAGGAGTCATGGATGAGGTTGCAGAAATGGATCACAAAGTAATGAATTAACTTCTGTACCACCTTACGTCATAATTTTCTTTGACCTTGATGATGTGCTACTGCTAAGTTACTAGTTTGTTAACCTTCTTTTTTGTTACAGGGTCAGATTGAACTACACAACTATCTTACGAGTGTCTACGAAGAAGGTGACGCTAGGTCGACCCTAATCACCATGGTCCAAGCTCTAAACCACGCCAAACATGGCGTCGACATCCTGTCTGGCACCCGAGTATGATCCTCATCGCCGTTTCAGTTGACACGTACGGTAGATTGTGTTCTTAAGAAGTGACTGACCTTTCAAACATTGAATTATGCATTGCAGGTAAGAACTCACTTCGCAAGACCGGATTGGAAAGAAGTGTTTACCAAGATAGCTTCCAAGCATCCGTATTCAACAGTAGGTAAAGATATTCTACCACAACCGAATTTTTATGTTAAAAACATAAACCCTAATCATGCATCTAGTAGAGCAACGAAACAAAGAACCGAGAGATTAAACGACTCAGCTCATTTGCAGGGGTATTCTACTGTGGGATGCCGATGTTGGCAAAGGAGCTGAAGGTGCTATCACATGAACTCAGTCACAAGACATCGACACGGTTTGAATTCCACAAGGAGTATTTCTAAAACTAGAAGACCACCATCGTCAAAGTACCAAGTAGCAATATTTTTCTAATCATACGGAGTATCCGTAGAGAAAGATAAATATAAATGTATAAGGATAGTAGCTTGGAAAGATGTAAATGTAACTGTTTTTCATACATATCCAATATAATACAAAGTTTCAGTAAAACATGGGAAGAAAGATGAATTGCAGATTTATGTCCTGGTCGTAGACAATGACGAAAATAAGAATCTACAATGACGAAACAAAATTCAAGCGAATATGCACCCAACGTATTGAAATTTCGATGGAAAAACAAGAAAATGACAAGAACCTAGCCTGGAGAGTATGAACAAGTATTCATGGCAGACAACACAAGCAAAAGAGATACCTTTCTGACTTGATATTCAGAATTCATCCGACTTATATCACATTGATCACGCAAGCGAGGCTAAATCAGCAGATGCAACAATTCCAAAGCACGGGAACAGAGGCACTGCGGATAGTTAGCTTGTAAAAATTATCATTAACATAATAAAAAACGAAGGGTAACAATATATGTTGATCAGGTACAGAATCGTCGGAAGCAGTGTTAGTATAATCGCGGAAAGCTAATCAAATTGCACCCTCTAGAGAAGACACCTATTGTTGGAGAATCATCTTCTTTGGAGAACAACACATTAAATGGATCAGTATAATGCGATCCAGTTGCAATCAATCATCTCTGATCTTCTTAAGAAGTTTGGAAGCCCAACTTCGGACGCGTCGCTTCAGCGAATAACCAACAACAATTCCAGCAACAAAGCAAAGTGTACAAAGCTTTGAGCATGTCCACAGTGAAACCACCTGCCTGCAAGTAGACATAAGAACAAACTCATGCCTGAGTAATGCATCAACCTCAACTCTTTAAAAAATACGCAAAAATAGATTACGGAAAATCATTGAAAGCTAAACCCCACAAAACCCAAGCCTCTAGAACCCTAAACCAAACGCTACCCAATTTACAGAGTACCATTAAAATATCTGAAAGTTTTAGAGGTACCTGGCGGGTCTGTTGAGCAAAATACGAGACTGATCGGAGGAAGACAGAGCGGCGGCGAGACCTTCAGTCCCACGGTGAGGGTCGAAGGAAGCCGAAGCGGAGCCCAATTTTGGGGGGTCTTTTGGGATTTTTCCAATCAATTTCTGCAGACCCTCCATAATTCGAATGCTTCGAGAGAAAACGCAGAGAACCCAACCCAGAACGCTTTATCCTGTTCACAATTCAGAAACCCAATTAGGAATTCCAATCTTAAGAGAAGTACTGAGAATTTAGGGGTTTAGGGTTCATTACCGTTTTCGATTCGTACCGAGCACGCTTTCTACTCTTCAAAGATCCCAAGTTTATTACAGTGGAGTTTTTCTCCCCCTAAATTTTCGTGAAATCACAAAGATTTATATTTGAGTTTATTTCTTTCCTCAAATGTCCCATAGTTAATGACAATTTTCTACTCTTCAAATGTCTCATATTTAAATTTTCTACTCTTCAAATGTCCCATAGTTAATGACAATTTAATGTCTGTTAGACATAAAAAAAAACTTGTCATAATTTATCATGCTAAATTCAGTAAATAAATACATATAATGTAGATGTAGTTCATCACTAAAATTTGATTTATAAACTTTGTGAGGTGACCATTTAGTAATGCGGTCTAGTGATTTTCATACTTCATTTATAAGTGAGACTTAAGTTCAAATCTAATGACTAACAAATTTGATACAAATTTATTCACTCACCCTTTAATGTAAAAACATTATTATCTAAAAAATAATAATTTATAAGGTGAACTTTGTACCAATAAAAAAAATACTCCCATAGAAATGGTAGTAAAATACTAAAAAACTTAGTAACACAAGGTTGGGGTCAGCAATCGTCCACAAAAGCCAGTCTATCCCCATCTTCTCCCCAACACCCAACACTCCCTCCCTTATCTTCCTCCACCAATTGTGAAAAAACCACCAGAGAAACAGAGAAACTAAGGAGGACACTTCATATTTCTCTCTGGTTCCAATCCAATCCAATGGCCTCCCTCTCTGTTCCCAAGCACCCAGCCTTCCCCTCTCTACTTCCCACCCAAACTCCCAAACACTACCCATCTTCTCAAACCCTCCCAATTGTCTCCAGCTCTTCACATTCCCAGTTCTATGGCCTCAAGTTCTCCACTTCTTCCACTCTGCCAATCCCTTCATCTTCCTCTGGCAAGATGTTCATTTCTGCTAAGGTACATTTTGCTTATACATGTTGTGTTTCGTATTAATGGGTGCATGGATAAACGCTCTTAATCATTTGAGCTATGAGTCCCTTACGACGGCTACATTTTTTTTTTTTATTGATTGGTTATGGTTGGTTGGTTTGTGGACAGGTGGACAAGGGTAAGGTTCCTCCAGCCTTCACATTGAAAGATCAGGATGGAAAGACAGTGAGCCTCTCCAAGTTCAAGGGAAAGCCTGTGGTTCTATATTTCTACCCTGCTGATGAGACCCCTGGCTGCACTAAACAGGTTCGAATTAACCACATTGTTTAGCATGTTCTAATTCCACTTAATTTGAAGTTTGTTTATGCTTAATATGCTTATCCTGGATTAGTTTTGGCCAATGACTTCTGCTATCTGTCCGGTAAATTTTCGATTGTTATGATATGAAATATGCATTGGAGCTGATAATGCCAGATAGATTGTGCCTTAGTTAGTGCAGACACTGACAATTTGATACTCCTCTAGGCTTGTGCTTTCAGAGATTCTTATGAGAAGTTTAAAAAGGCCGGTGCCCAGGTTGTCGGGATTAGTGGTGATGACCCCTCATCACACAAGGTAATGTGAAAGTTTTGTGTGTTTATATCATGTAGTGTCATCACATTAAGGCTTAGTATATGTTGCTTTCAAAAGAGTTTTTTTGGTAATTATGCACAATGATTCTTCAACAGATGTAAGGATAAATTTGTTGGTTTTTTGAATTAATTGAAAATGTAAGCTACTAATACGTGAGCCAACAGTTATAATTTGCGCGCGTTAGTTTTGTATGCATAAGCATTACAAATCAATGCTCGAAGTTGATTACAATTGAAAATGTTTGTAGGCTTTTGCAAAGAAGTACAAACTTCCATTCACATTACTAAGCGATGAGGGCAACAAGCTGAGGAAAGAATGGGGAGTGCCGTCGGATCTGTTTGGGACATTGCCCGGGAGGCAGACATATGTTCTGGACAAGAAGGGGGTGGTTCAACTCATCTACAACAATCAGTTCCAACCAGAGAAGCATATCGACGAAACTCTCAAACTACTTCAAGGCCTCTAAATTAATTCTCGTCTTTTTAGCTGCTTGTGTTTCCATCCCTATGTCCATTATATCTCCACAAAACAGGGTTAGCAAGTAGTTGTTTTTGTATAATCCAATCTAGTTATAACTAATGGCAACTATGCCCTATAAGGCAAACTACTGTGATATTTGTTAGCAATGAAGTGAGATGTTATTTGTAAGTCAACTGTGGAAAATTTGAATTGGTATTTTATATTTACTAACAAGATTACAAAAACTGAAGATCAAACACGGATGACAATAATCTGGTTTTAATTTGTATATAATAGTCCATTGAAAATTTTTAAATGTTACTATTGTTGTAGGCCTATTTGATTGAGTGATCTAGGGTTAGAGAGAGAGAGGGGTGCGGCAAGCTTTAGGGAGAAGAGAGATTGATTTAATTGTGAGATGTGTTTGATTCACCCCATTGTACCTTTATTTATAGTAGTAGAAAGGGTAAAACCTTTCCTTTATGATTACAACATTTAATAGGTAATCTAATCCTAATAGGAATATATAATACTTTCCCAGATTCCCTAGGATTTGCACAATCACATTCCTATTCTAAATATGACTGCAACACTCCCCCTTGAGTGTGTAAATACTCAACAAACCACCGCATCAGATCTTCAGCATATAAGGTAGAATAGTTGATGAAGTCATCAGCACAACGGGTGATTGCGAGTCTCAAATTTATTTTGAAGTATGCATTTGTAAAAACTCACAAAAACCTTGCTATGGTAAAACCTAAGGAATGGGGAAAACCCATAGACTAAGGAGAAAAGTAAGAAAATATGCATAATGTCTAAAACACTCATCAAACTGGATGAAGATAGTGAACTCAACGGAGTATGATCATCCCAAGATGGGTGCCTCATTAAAACCTAGTTAGGTAGCAAAAACCCAGTGGAAAAAATGCTCCTAATCATAGGAAAAAAGAGTACATTAAGATCATGTGAGTATGCTTTAAGATACTCCCCCTGAGTTAGACATAACTTCTAAATAAGAGAACTACAAGCGATTCAACTTAGATAATTTACGCATACCGATTCCTTGGACAAGCTTCTGAAATGTAGACTTAGGCAATGACTTGGTAAAGAGATCGGCCAGGTTGTCCTGGGAACGGATTTGCTTGATTTAATGTTCTGATGCTACTGTTGTTGATGTGAGTAAAAGAACTTCGGCGTTATGTGCTTGGTGTTGTCTCCCTTGATGTATCCCTTCTTCAATTGCTCGATACATGTTGCGTTGTCTTCAAAGATCGTCGTAGGAAGGTCAACGACTGATGTAAGGCCACTAGTGCTTCGAATATGTTCCACAACTTCTCTCAACCAAAAGCATTCACGCACATGCAGGGCGAGAATCTCAACACGGTTAGACGAAGTCGTAACTAGTGTTTGCTTAGTAAACCTCCAAGATATAGTGGTGTCTCCAACGGTAAAGACAGAACCCGTTTGAGAACGTGGTCTATGTGGGTCAGACAGATATCCAGCATCTACGTAACCAACAAGGCAAGAATCAATCCGAGGACCATAGAGGGCGGCAACACTCGGAGATTTACGGGTATAGAACAAACCCAAATCCGTAACACCTTTGAGGTGACGGAAAATGTCTTTATCATCATTCCAGTGTCTACGTGCGGGCGCATTGTTGTATCTAGTCAATAGATTCATAGCAAAGGAAATGTCGGGTCTAGTGCACTGAGCCAAGTACAATAAAGCCCCAATTGCACTTAGGTAAGGAACTTTGGGTTCCAAAATATCTTCCTCATCCTCCTTTGGACGGAAGGATCTTGTTTAGCATCTAGAGTCCGAACGACCATGGGTGTACTCGAAGGCTTCGCTTTATCCTCATTAAAACGACGCAACACATTTTGGGTGTAGTTTGATTAATGTACCAGGATTTCATTTGAACAATGCTTGATCTTCAAGCCAAGACAGTATTGAGTTTTCCCAAGATCCTTCATCTCAAATTCTGATTTCAGGTGTGCAACAATTTCCTCAAGCTCTGTGGGAGTCCTAATGAGGTTTATGTCATCGACATAAACTACAACGATTGCAAATCCGGAATGTGACTTCTTTATGAACACGCATGGGCATAGTTCGTTGTTCACATAACCCTAACTTGTCAAATATTCACGTAGACGATTATACCACATCCACCCAGATTGTTTCAATCCGTAGAGTGACCTCCTCAACCTAATTGAGAGAGTGTTTCGTGGTATAGAATTATTTGAACTAGTCAATGGAAGTCCTTCTGGAACTTTCATGTAGATTTCCGTATCTAGATCTCCATAGAGATACACGGTTACCACGTCCATAAGCTGCATATTCAGTTTTTCGAAAATTACCAAACTGATTAGGTAGCGGAACGTTGTAACGTCCATTACGGGGGAATACGTCTCCTCGTAATCAATCCTTGGGCGCTGGGAGAAGCCTTGCGCTACGAGGCATGCTTTGTATTGCACTATTTCATTCTTCTCATTATGTTTCCTCAAGAAAAACCACTTGCAACCAAACGACTTCATGCATAGTGGTGTAGGAACAGTAGGTCCAAACACTTTATGTTTCGCGAGGGAATCGAGTTCAACTTGGATTGCTTGTTTCTAGTTTGACCAAGCGGTTCTACATCGGCACTCATTGACGGAACGTGGTTCAATGTCATCTCTAAGCATGATGTCAGTAGCTATTGAGTACGAGAATGCATCGTCGACGATCATCTCATTCCTATTTCAAACCTCATCCAATACTGTGTAATGGACCGAAATCTCGCGATTCTTGGGAGGCCGGCATGTTTCGTCTGAAGCATCATCGTAATCTATAATAACCTCATGCGTTGGAACGGATGAGTGAGCGATGGTCAGATTCAAACTAGGGTCAATAGTTGGTGCCATTTTCGTTTTCCTGGGTTATGAATCCTTTGAACCAGGGGGTCTGCCACGCTTCAGGGTCGGAGCACATGATTGGCTAGCCGCCAATGTACCTTGTCGCGTGGAAGGTGCGGCCGCCCCACCTTCGAGGTCGGTCCAGCCTTCCCAGACATGCAATTGACATACGCGGGGTACATTTATCCTTACAGGTGTGTTTGCAGCGGGTATATGTGATCTTCTTACCTTTACTAGATCATTAAAAGCATCTGGCATGCTTTGAGCAATGGTCTGAAGATCTATAATTCGTCGCACCTCAGTTTCAGATTGGGCAGTGCGGGGATCTAAATGAGACATAGTAGGAGCATACCACGACAATTTGCTGTATTGTACGTGAACGTTAGCATGCTTATTTCCTCCTAACGATAGGAAGACTGTCTTATCAAAGTGATAATCTGCAAAAGTGCAGGTAAAGAGGTCTTCTGTCAAAGGTTCTAAGTATCGAACAATTGATGGCGAATCATAACCGACATAGATTCCCATTTTTCTTTGAGGACCAATTTTGGTACGTAGTGGCGACGCTATTAGCACATAAATGAGCACACCTAAACACCCGTAAATGCGAGACGTCAGGCTCGTATCCAGTGACCAACTGTAACGGTGAATGTGGTTGGGTAGCGGTAGGCCTTAGGCGGACCAACATAGATGCGTGCAATATTGCATAACCCCAGACAGATATCGGCAATTTGGTTCTCATAACCAAAGTCCAAGCTATCAATTCAAGGCACTTTATGAAAGCTTCTGCCAGGCCGTTTTGGGTGTGAACATGGGGCACATGATGTTCCACATCAATCCCTACTGACATGCAATAATCGTCAAAAGTCTATAACGTAAACTCTCCAACGTTATCCAGTCGAATCAACTTAATCGTATAATCAGGGTGGTGAGCCCTTAGCTTAATGATTTGAGCTAGGAGTTTAGCAAACGCGGTGTTGCGTGTGGACAACAAGCAAACATGTGACCATCTTGTCGATGCATCAACCAACACCATAAAATATTTAAATGGTCCGCAGGTTGGTTGGATACGTCTACAAATGTCCCCTTGAATCCTCTGAAGAAATTTAGGGGGGTCGTGAATAATCTTTGTATGGGAGGGTTAAATATTTAACTACCCTAAAGAACACGCTTTGCATGGCGGAACTCCAACATAGGGATGTAACTTATGCCCGTGAGAAGATTTGGGGATACGAAGCATCATGTCACATCCAGGATGTCCCAAACGGTCATGCCAAAGCAATAAAATGTCCTGGAACTCAGGCATAGGGCCGACCACACTGTGGGCTTCTATGCCGCGAATGGTTGTGATGTACAACCTAACTGGCAAGCGTTCCAACTTTTCGTGAATATGCTTCTAACCATATTTGTATAAAGTGATACAAAGAAATTCAGAACCATGATCTTCAGTGGTTTCAAGATGATATTTATTATCTCGAATATCTCTAAAACTCAGCAACATTCTTCCGGACGTGGAGAATAGAGTGCCTCCTTAATGGTCAAAATTGTACCATTAGACAATGTGATACGTGCCTTTCTGTATCCTTCAATCAGGTTGGATGGTCCTGAGAGAGTTGTCAGATGAGCTTTCTTGGGTATTAAGTTAGTAAAATAATATCGTTCACGCAAGATGGTGTGCGTGGTTGCACTATCTGCCAGACAACTAACTTCCCCACTAGACATACCTAGACATAAATTGATTGAGTTGGTCACATGGAAAAATATAAGTCCATTCACTCAATTACGCAATTCGAGAGAATAATATCCATTCAAATAACAATCCATAATTCAAAAAAAAAACCAAAACCAAACAAATTATTCCAAATACTTAGAAAAATTGTTCAAAATTAAACCATAAACCTAGCAAATTAGGGGGTAGGCTGGCCACTCCTAGTGGGTTCGACCACTAGGGTAAACACCCTAAAACATGTCTAATTTATTCATCCATAGGCGCTGATGCCTCATGAAAGTCCGATATCTTCATGGATGTAGTTGCATCTTCCGGATGATCCACATGTACAAAGTTAGACTCACGATAGGAATGATACTTGGCAATAGCCTCAGGGAAGCTTGGCATACGCGTGACCAATGATCCTTGGGTCCACAACAATAGCATATGTACAGTTTAGTAGAAGCAGCATAAGCATGAACTTTGCCCTTGTTCTTAAAGTTTGGGACCTTAGGGGCGAGTGGTGGACGCTGCTAGGTCATATTTCTTCCCTTAGGTGCAGCACTATGTTAACCTTAGGCCTGTGGTTGGGCTTGCCGCCCATTGCTATGACCACAACGATTCTTTCATCGCTTATGACTGCTAGAATAAGTCGCATGCGCTTCAGGTGCGGCGTTCAAACTAGTGGGTCGAGCTTGATGATTCTTCATCAAAAGCTGGTTTTGCTTTTCAACGAAAAGTAAAACAGAGATCAAATCTGAAAACCTAGTGAATTTCTGTGCCCGATATTGTTGCTGCAGGACAATATTGGTGGCATGGAAGGTCGAATAGGTCTTCTGCAGGAGATCTGATTCGGTTAGTTCTACTTTGCAGAATTTCAACAAATAATAGATCCTACAAACTTTAAAGTTGTATTCATTCACGGACTTAAAGTCTTGGAAACGAAGATGCTGCTAGTCGTGTCTTGCTTTAGGCAAGTATATGTCTTTTTGGTGATCGAAATGATTGGCCAGAGCAAGCCAGAGGGTGCGTGGGTCATCCTTAGCGAGATACTCAGTCTGCAGTACATCATGATGTGTCTTCGAATGAAGATCATTGCAGTAGCCTTCTGAGCTTCGTCAACAGGTTTTTCGGCGATAGGTGCCTCGATGGTGGCTTTAATACCCTTTGCAGTGAGATGGAGTTTCATGTCTTTAACCCACTTCATATAGTTTCTTCTAGAGACTTCTAGAGTGGAGAAATCGAGCTTGTTTAAGTTCGACATGTCCCTAAAACGGAGGAAGAAAACGTGATTAGTCATATGGTAAGCCATAGACATATATTGTAGAACATACAGGTTCTATAGACATGTAGTGGTATAATTTATGCATGAAAACTATGAGTTTCATGTGGTATGTTTTGAATGAAAACTTCAGGTTTCAAAGGCACTAAATTTGAAACTACAGGTTCAATTTAGTTTTATGAACGATTAGTTCATAATGAGAGGTTCCTGCAAGAAACATAGAATGAAATATACTAAGTGTAGTGGATTTGAGTCGTCTTCAGGAACTCAAGTGTGAGAGCTTTGTTACTACGAAAGTATGTGACGGTTCAAAGTATAAAAATAAATTATTAAATCGTTAATGTCCAAAAGTGATCTTTAGGTTAATAATTTTGGATTCATTATCAGATTAATGGACTGCAGGTCACTTTTAATTAATTCAATAAATTAGGCCATACATGGTCCATTGTAGAAGCTAAATAATATGAAAATAATATTATTGGATTGAAAATAGAGACCCAAAAATAATTTGGGCTTAGTGTCATGGGTAATAGGGCACGGGTTGGGTGCCTTAAATATAAGGCGAAGCCCAAAAAAGGGACCTTAGGGTGGTCTGCAGGCCACGATAAAGGGAGGAAACCCCAGCGTAAGCTGGATTTCGAAATTGGACCGTGATGGGGGCATGGAAACAAGTCTAGCACACACTGGCTTGTGGGCGAGCACACGGGAAGGCCCAGCGAAGGCTGGGACCTGGGTCTTGGGCACGGGAAGCTAAGCCCAGCGCATGGGCTGGCTGCTGATGATGCAGGCCGTGACACAAGGGGCCCATCAAGCTAGGTTTGCGGGCTGCGGACCAGAAACTAGGGCTGCAGGCCCGTGGTTATGGAGCAGCAAGCCTTACAGGGGCTGCGCAGGTAGTCCAAGGGCATCAGGGTGATGCCATCCCATGGTGAGACCAAAAACATACCCAATTTTCGAACCTAGGGTTTCAGAAAAACCCAAATTTGCTTCTAATTTAATTTTATATTTTGACTCACAAATTCCACATAACAATTTAATTGTGTGATGCATGAAACAAATATATATATTGACAAATATATGAACATATACAATATATATATATCGAAAGGAAAATATAAACATAGAGGGGTTCATGCATCATAGGAAATGTTTTCATGCTTCGTGGACGTTTCATATATCTTCCTTTATTTTAAGCGTACCTGATTAGTAGAAAACTAATAAGCCTTTGAATGTGGTGGATGATAGCCTCCTCCTACGATGCATCAATTCCTCAGCTTCTGGCAAGAGCGTGCTGATAACGTGTTGTAGGCCTATTTGATTGAGCGATCTAGGGTTAGAGAGAGAGGGGTGCGGCAAGCTTTAGGGAGAAGAGAGATTGATTTAATTGTGAGGTGTGTTTGATTCAAACCATTGTGCCTTTATTTATAGTAGTAGAAAGGGTAAAACCTTTCCCTTTATGATTATAACATTTAATAGGTAATCTAATCCTAATAGGAATATATAATACTTTCCCAGATTCCCTAGGATTTACACAATCACATTCCTATTCTAAATATGACTGCAACAACTATAACTTAATATTGTTCGAAGTTAAAACCCAATCAGCGAAGCTTGATTGCACAAAAGCCCTAGCTTTTTGAGGCCGGCATGTTTCGCTTACTGATCCATCAACCATCTCCATTCCTCTACCTTCTTTCCATAACTACCATGCCTATGGTTTAAACACATAATAAACCCTTCAATAGCTTGAGAATGTTGTATGGTAATCTCGCACTAGGCCTTGAATGCATAACCACTACAAATCACGCTTGAGGTTGATTACGATTTTAAATGTTTGCACGCGATGAGGGTAATCGGATGTGTTGGGGACATTGCCTGGGAGACAGACGTGTTCTGGACAAAAATGGTGTGGTTCAACTCATCTAAACCAACCAGTTCCAACCTGAGAATCATATCGAAAGAAACTCTAGCTTAAACTACTTCGAAAGCTCTCATGTTTTTAGCTACTTGTTTTTCCATCTGTGTGTTACATCTCCACAAAATAGGGTTATAACTTATAACAATCAGTTATTTTTCGTATATGTGAATTAGTTGGCAACTTTGCGAGCAGCTCATAATTTTGTGGGAATTTCACAAGTAAACAATAATGGTGAAATTATTTATTGAGATAATTAAATAGATTTTGAATTGCTTGTACATGGCACAATAATTCATTACTTTTTTCAGTAAGGAGCTAGAGTTTCTTTATTCTTAGTACTTATGTAACTCTCGATTATAAACTTAATAGGTTATTGCGAACTGTAGGTTCAATGTTTTTTCAGATAGTCTTGACTTCCATATGGGCTAAATGCTTCTGCCAACCAAGTATTCTTCCTCCAAGATGTCCATCCCATCTCCTCGCAAATTTCGTCGCTGTGGTTGATGCTAAAAGTAGAAATGCAATGCCTCCTGTAGAACCTGGTTGTTTTCTTTGAGATTTCCACTTCTTTACTTGTTTGCTCAAGCATTTTCTGCACACTTGGAAGCTTAAATTTATTATCCAGCAGCCTGGCCAGCCATATGCTGCGCAATTCAGAAGAGTGAAGATTTGAAACACTCTCGAGATAACCCACGAAAGCTATGTTTGGGATCAAAGGATGAATTGTTCCCCTGCAGAAGAAACATGCATTCAAAAATTTTACTCTCCAATTTTAACATTTCTAAGACTTGTAAATTTTTAAAATCCCAATCCGAAAACAAGGTTTACCTGTATAAGGGTATGATACCAGAAGGATACTCCAACAAGCTGCGAAAAGGGTCCGGTAAGATCGATTTGAGTTTTTTCTTACCATCGTAACCAGTTGCAAGGACCACAACATCAGCTTTTATCTTAGTATTGTCATCAAATTCAATTCCATCAGCAGAAAACCACCATTTTGATGTTGATCTTTTGAACACAATTTTTCCCTTATCCGCCTCGGAGAAGAAATTTTCCGGCATGATAGCCATCTGGCAGGATGCATAGTCCTCCTCAAATGAATGATCTGGCTTTAGTCCATACTTCTCCAAAGGCATCTTCCACAGCAAATATGACTCAATAAATTTTGAAACTGCATGCCTCTGTAAATAACAACCAAACCTTTAAGCATTCATCTCTTATATATTAAGGAAATGATTCCCGCACATTTTTTTCTTCTTCTTCTGCACACCCTTTTAAGTCTTGTCTCGTGATTCTCAGTGGATTTACTCAATCCAAAGGCCGGAAGTGTGTATGGGGAGAAGAAAGTGTGCATAAGTCACTTCTCATGTATTAGTTTAATATTTTCTTTTCTTGATATGAACTGATTAATTATTATTTTTAACTTACCATTGGAGACATAATTAGAGAGCAAAGGAGGGTTCTGAGGAAGCTTTGGTTAGGTCTTTGATGGAGAAACTGTGAAGACCTTGTAGAGTAGAACAAGAAAAACGGCAAGCCCCAAATCCAGTAATGGGGAACAGTCCAATGTAAAGTCCTTACTACCATGGTGCATGGTTTGCCTTCTGGTCCTGCAATACATCCATAATAGGAATAACAAAAGTAATTCAGGTCAATATAATCAAGACTCATAAAAGGTAAGAAATCGAGGTCTTAATTCCATAAACAATTGGTAACGGAGAAAGTGACAACTCCTTTTAAGTCTTTACAAGGTTCTTTTACTTTCTGTATGGAACTATTTTTCACATATTCACATGGTCCTTTCATGTATCGTGAAATTTTAAACCTCTTATACATAGATAATATAATTGAGGGACCTAAAGAATGCATGACTGTTGATTAGCAAATAATTGATTAATAATTAACATTTATGAAGTCAAATCTTATGGTGTGTAGGTAATTCATGTGATTTAGAATCGTTAAACAAACTCCTTCTAATTCTTTGCAAGGTTCTTTTTTTTTCTTTTGTGTGAAACTATTTTTTACATATTCACACGGCCTCTTCATGTATTGTGAAATTTTAAATCTATTATACACGGATAATTTATGAGTGATGTGAAGAATGCGTAACCATTGATGATTAGTAAATAATTGATTAATAATGAATATTTATGAATCTAATGGGTTGTACGTAATTAACATTTAATAAACATTTATAATGTCAAATCTAATGGTTTGTACGTAATTCAATTAATGTGATTTGGGAATCGTTGAAAAACATGTGCAGTCAAAGAAGTCAAAAAGAATTCGTCAAAAAAATAAAAATAAAAAGTCAAAACGCATCATATATATATATTGGTCAGCTCTTTTGATTCCCTGACCACGCAATTCGTACTTTTCAATTCTTGAATTTCTTTCTGCTGTGTGTAACCAGGCAAATTACAACCCCGTAACGTGGAAATGTAGACCTATTTTTACCCTAAGATTTCACCATATATGTATGAAATTTGAGGACCAAACTTTTACCTTGGTTTGCCTCCGCACACTCGACAGCTAAATCAATAGCTGATTTTTTGTAGCCAACTACAACGACTTTCTTATCCTTTAGTAATTGAGAAGCAGCGTCCTTGTCCAGTTTGCAGTAATCAAGAGCATGAAGAGCTTGGCCTTGAAACACTTCAGGGCCTTTATTGTTTGGAAACTCTGGAATTTTGGGTGTATCACCATATTTCCCGATGCAAACCACAATGAACTCGAAGGCGTACCACTGAATTAATTCAAACAAAAAATAAAATAAATCAGAACCTAATTTTAATAACTAGTATGGATCGATCATTTGAATTACAGAAAAAAGTATCATCTCACTGCGTCTTACTTGCTGGTATACTATCTAATACAGTGGTATGGTCCACCTCTATCGGATAGTGCTCGTAATTTGCATGTTCAAATAATTTTATTGATTACCATTAATTTGATTACGAATAATTAAAAGTACTATTTGTAACATATTTGCATCTATATATTCCTATAAGACTCTGGTAATTAATCCGAGAATTCTATTTCCACAAACATATTGTAAGAAGTGATGTGCAAACCCTAGGCATGCATGAAACTGTACCAAAATACCATTCGGCTATGAAGTAATTGACTAACCTGAATGGTCTCTGAATCATTAGTCTGGACAGCAACTTCCCAAACAGGCTGACCGTCAGCCGGCGAGAGAGTCCGATACTCCACAGGTTTGACACCAAATTCAGTGTCTTCTCGGTCACCAATGAACCGGACCTCGACCACCTTGGAATTGAACCTGACAAACTTAAGCACATCAAAGTGCTCAGCATAAGAGTTCAAGTAGGCCAATATCTCAAGGTGAGAAGGATATTCAGTGTTGTCCCTGTCAGGCCAAGGGAAGTCAGAGAACTCATAGTCACATCGATGGGACTGAAGTTTTGTGGAACTGTAAGAACAATGCCTCCAAACCCCTCCAATGGAGTCGGAGGCCTCGAGAATAATAGGGTTGTAATGGGCTAGTTGTTTAGCTGCTGCTATGCCACTTACACCTGCACCAATGATGCCAAGTTTTGAGACTATTGGATCCATAATTTTTTGGGTTAGGCGAGCTGATTGAAAAAAGAGATGGGTTTAGAAATGAGGGTGGTATATTTGTGTACTATCGATTTGCTTGGTTGGTAAAACAATGTGAGAGCAGATCGTATTTATAGTGGAGGTCCAGGGCTGCATGAGAGGGTCGTCATATATGATGGAAGCACGTGAAATTGAATTTCAAGTCTATAAGGCTTTGCTAGGGTCAAATTTCGATCGTGGTTCATGATCATTTCTCTAGCTAGTAAATGTTACGCGAAATTGGTAAGTCATGGACGGGAACCTTCCTCGTCATGGTTCGTTTACATTTGTTGATCAAAGTATATAGTTCTGTTGAATACCTCTGAGCATTCAAAGATTTATAATATCCTAATTATTTCGTGCAAATTGACATTATAAAAATAGTGATTGTATGAAGTGTGAGTTGGAAAATCATCACATGATATTATAGTCACGCATAAATTGTAGCACATTTATTATTTTTTAATTAACATACTTTACAAGTGAGACATATCAACCTTATCAGTCACCCATGTTATAACACATAGAAAGATACATGATGTGACAAGTGTTTTAGGTACACAAAAAATTCTTGGTGTCATGGTGCGATTGTTTTCAATGTATAATAAGAATCATTTATCTATATATATATATATATATATATATATATATATATAAAGGGAGAAGGAAAAAAATGGTGAAACTTTCATAATACCCAAATTGCCATTCTTCCGTTACAATTTCAAAAAAAAAAAAAAAAGATTAAAAACATGTAAGGTGGTTAGTAAGTTCATTATTTTTCAAAATATATTTTAATAAAAATAATAATATCTAAAATAACTGAAACTCAAACAATAAAAAAAATAATATTCAATTGTCAAATGCATAGGCGTGTGGCAAAGTTGAATGCAAAAAATGTGAAACTTTCAAAATGCCTAAAAGCTCCCTTTTTAATTTTTAAAGAATGTAATTTAATTTAAAAGGGAAAAAACTGTAAAAATACAAAATAAAACTATCTCACGTACAAGAGGGAGTAAATTACTGATATAACTATTTTTATTTTTATTTTTCAAATACAAGTAAATTGAATTTTTTAAATCTATACATATAATGAAAAAGAAAAGTAATTTTGCCAAACACGTAGGGGTACGGAGAGGCCAGTCTCAACTAAATCTTACGTATATTATTGAAAAACACTAAGAAGATCACCTTATTTTATATATGTTGATCATGTTTACAACTACATTTTAGGAGACATATGCGATGATATAGAGCTTGAATAAAATCATTAATTGACATGCAAGTCGTACATGTAAAAAGTACGATTTTAGTCATATTTATACATATGTTCATGCATGGCATATATATAACCTACATTAAATCCCTTTGATTAAGTAGTACTTGCATGATAAAATTAAGGTAAAATTAATCCCTAGAGTACATCTCAAACAATTTAATTAAAGGAAAACTAACGAAAAGTTCAAAAAAAAACTTTAATTTTAATGAAAAATGACAAATAAATGTATAGTAAATAGTACCAGTAAAATATAAAAAATTGGTTTTTCGTTAAAAATGTACCATAAGTATTTCGTTACTCCCTTTAATTAATGATCCACCAAACAATTTGATGCAACATAATCCACGAAACAATTTGAGTTAATGATCCAGGCCAAACAATTTAATAATGATGTCCATGTAACTTTTGAGTAAGATCCGCCAAACAATTTGAATGCAGCTTAACTATGGAGTAGGCATCCATGCATATACGGGCACATAAATTAAACAAACAGATCGAATTTTATATGCATGTAGTTAAACTGGCTAGATAATCTCAAGATCATACACTTGCTTTCACTAGTTAGTTTAGGTATATGTTAATAAAAGTCTAATGGTATTAGATTAACTATTTTAAACTTTTAAGGAGAGAATTCCAGCCGTGGGGTATGGACTGATTAGTAAATTTTAGGTTCAATGCATATAGAATATTATCTTACAAGTAAAAAGAAGAATGTAAATGATCTATAATTTTTACTTAGTGAAAATGTAAAAGTCGTTGATTGATGGTTCCGATAGTTTCACGTGGTATACTATTTTATGTGTTATGATATGAGTGGATAACAAGGTTGATATGTTACAATTCTAAAGTACAGTAATACAAAAAACTTGAAGTGTTATAAACTTGAGTTGAATAATAACGTCATGTGATCGTATTTAAGGTAGATTAAAAAAAATACTAGACGGTTTGGCCTTCTTATTTTAATATAGAAAGTCCAATGCAATAGGTGAAAGGAAACATCCAAGAATTGAACAAGAAACTAAAAGGAAAAGAGGTAACATGCTGACTGAAATCTACCATAAAGAATATACAGAATCAGAAAATAAATTAACGACAACACGTCTCTCTTGAAAACGATCAAACTAATCTTTTAACTAACAACTAAGATAGGCTTAATTGGGGTGATTTTTTCAATATTTCGTACGGAAATAATGTATTTTCTATATATTTGGCGAAGTTAAGCCAAAAGCGAAGTGGAAACTAATCGAAATTAAGTGGGGGTCTATGTCTTACCCTTCTTTATCACGCTAAAGTTAAGCGACAAGCAAACTGGAAATGTATTAAAATATAGCAATCCAAACACATGAATCTTTTGTGACTCTTAAACCAACTAGTCAGATACACACCTGGAGTTTTTGGTTTACAATTTCTGTTCCAACTTCAAACAGTTTAATGAAATTGCATAGCAGTTTCAAAGCTACCTTTGACTCGATATTTAAGTGTTAATTTCTCAGCCATGACTCAACTGGTTTATACTGGGACGACAGTCAGAATATTTTAATTGATTTCATGCAGATACACGATTCATACGGTCTCTTTAACAGAAGTCCATAGTAAGACTTGCCATGCAAGTTCTTGGATGAATTATATATACTATCAAGTACTATGCATATGAAAGAAAAATGTGGAAAAGAAAGGAGAAAAATGTGGAAGACCTTTGTTTTTATTTTGATATTTTAATTAAGTAAAATTACTACCATATTCTTATTAGGTATATGTTATTGGTCTCGAATGGGGGCTGAGCGCGATTTGTGTTGTTTCGAATTTGTATATAAATCGCACATAATTTGCACGTTGCGGTTTGGCTAATTCCAAACTATATAATCTAACCATAAAATTTCGAACGAACGTAATCGGTTCACCAATATTTGTTTGGGGCCGAACTCAATAAGGCTTAAAGAAGACAAATTAGGCATTTACTTGCAACCCAAACCTTTGGCTTAAACTATTCAAAAATGGATTTTGGGAAAAAGGGAAATCGACATTTATATAAAACAACAAAATAAAACGAGACAAAAATTGGACTGACTCATAAAGGTGCAAGAAAAAAAATTAAGTGGATTGTTCTGGGAATTTAATTAGTTAGTTGTTTGGTTTATTATTATGTTAGGGCATTTTGTCATCTTATATATGGGTGTTCTTGTTGGACAAGTCTAGAGTGTTGTAGAATAAAATTTTGATTTTCTTTACCTAGTAGCCTGTTAGGGTTTGCTTTAGTTACCTATTAGGAGTCAAGTAGCCGAGAGATTTTTCGGTGTGACCGGAACACGTGGTGTACCACCACGTGTTATTGTACAAATGGTAGGATATATGTATTAAAAAATAAAAAATTTCACCACTTATATAAAAATATGTGGTTTACCAACCGTATTCTGGTCATATTGAAAAATTTCTCCAAATAGTCATATCAGGAAGGAACCATTTGGCTAATGAAGGTGGTGGTCAGAAATCAGAAGGGAACTTTCACACTAAATCCACATTTAGGAAGCCAGAAAAAGGAAATAAATATGTTCTGACCGGACTTTTCAAATGCATTCTTTATCGAGAGCTAGCCATGCATCTATCTAATTATATATTATTCCATTTTCAAATTCACTTCTCATCAGATATCCATCTTAATTTCCACAAGGACTGCGGCACTTTGGCCATATCTCGATCTTGCTATCCCCAGCTGCCCTGGACTGGACTTGGAAACTGTGGAGTGTATACAGACCAGTCAGTACTACCACTTGCCCCTGTCTCCTTTTGCTTTTCTCTCTTAATTTTCTTCTTTGATATCCATAGACTACAGCTCACGTGTTAATAACCAACTGCCTTTCTCCCGTTGCTATCCATGCACCCATCTCTTTCAATATAATTTCCGCGCAAAGTAACATGATATCGACTACACAGCAAATTATAAATCAAATTATCTATTTCAAACTCTAGTTATATATTGATGTGCTAGCTCTACAATATATGACACATATATAATTGTACGTACAGAAATTGTGATTGGTGAAGATTATTCTGCATTTGATTCATAAAATTGTGATGTATAGAAATTGTGATGTATCACTAATAAAAAATAAACACGTTAATCAATATTTAAGTAATAATTCAATCATCAACTTCCATGTCATTTGGTTCATAAAATTTGGTCTACATATTTGGTTAAATTTGCAAACCAAATATGTCATCAATAAAAAAAATAAGCACGTTATCAACACTTAATTAATAATCCAATCATCATAACCATGTCATTAGTTTAGTAAATTTAGTTTAAAATTTTAGCCTACTTAGACCATCTCAAACCTTGGGGATAAAGCTTAAAAATTTAAGTCAAAAAATTTTAAGCTATAACTCAGAAACTATTTTTTACTCCAACCTTTATGGCTTAAAATTTTAGCATGAGATTATTAAATAATGATTTTAGCCTTTTATTTTTGGGTAACTTTTTTGAAAATAAAATTTATGTAGATTATCCTAATTATTTTTATGAACATTTTAATCTTAATTAAAAATCATATAAATATATAGTTATTTATAAAATTTTAAGCGAAATTTTATTTAAATAATTTTCTTACATTATTTTAGACGTTAGATTTAATTTTGGGTTGTTACCGTTAGATTTGATGTCATTTGATCACAGCCGTTAGATTATATGTAAAAAACAAAAAAAAAAAGTTTGAAATATTATAGTTTGGTGAGTTCAAAATAATTTAAGCCAGACTTAAATCATGGGGGGAATCTAACCCAGAGATATATTTTCTCCTCAGGGTTTATTTTAGCCTAATAGTTGGAGATGATTTAAGGGGATTTTAAAGCTTATATTTTAAACTTTGTCTCATTGGTTGGAGATGGTCTTAGCATTACTTTATGTTGGTATAACATACGAGAGCATGATGACTTATTTGAGTCTCTAAAATATAATTTAAAATAGTTGATGCTTTCCTTAAGAATTGGACAAAATGGTACTTGAAACTTCGTTTTGCACTCCTCAAAGTCATGTTGGTATACAGATGAGAGCATCGTGACTAATTATTTAGAGTCTGGAGAACATACTCCAAAATAATGTGTAATTCAAAATAGCTATTGCCTTTCACCAAAAAAAAAAAAAAAAATCAAAAAGCTGTTGTTTTTCCAAAAGAATTTGACAAAATGTCACTTTGCAACTTTAGATGAAAAGAACATGAAATGGTCAGATTCGCACAACTGTGGAAGGAGGGAGTCTACAGCAGTACGTACTCTGCATCATCACTGATAAGCCCTAACAGTAACATGCATTGATTTACGCTTTGACCTTTCGAGCACTGTGTCTGTGTGGAATTTGCATGCAATACCACATTATTTCCAGATTTGATCCAAAAGTCTTGTTTGCCACAAGAGGAATCAGAAGAATTGAACATATTAATTCTTGATGATTTGCTGGTGAGTTAGAGTTAGTACGTGGTAGAACATAACATTGGAATCAATATCACTCTTTTTTTTTTTATAAATGGAGGTCGAACAGAGCCATCGACGTTGGCTTGATCTAGAAACATTCAGCAAAGCTCCTTTTCCGGCTGACTAACTTGACTTATCATAACCGACATTTTATTTTTATTTTTATTTTTATGGCATATATGTATATTAAGCACAACTACTCTGGTCGATCTCTAATCATTCTCAACCGGGACATTATTAGAGTTCTTTGACTGAAGTTTTTGGTCAGGTTCTTTGTACACATCAGCACTTACTATTCACATATTTCCATATTTTTTAATGAGAAGTGTTATTGGCATTCCAAAAATCTCATTCTACACTTCTCATAAGTGTATTTTTCTTTCTAAATATAGAAAGTTTGGACGGTAGAATGAGAAATTTTGAGTGCTAATAACAATTCTCTTTTTAATTTTGTTTATTAAAAATTTAATTTATAAATTACCTCTATCACTCATTATCACAGTCAAAATAATTGGAGAACGATGTAGTTAAAATTACCAAATTTTAGACACATTTCTTTTATAGTTTGTAGGCAAGAAAGACTTCATGAGCCAAAAAGTCTGAATAAAAACAAACTTCAAAGTCTGTAACTGAACAAGTCCTCTGTATCTTTAGTCTTTACTACAAACACGAACTCACTTCGAAGTTCAAAGTCTGCCATACGAAAAGCTAATTGTGAAGTCACCGTATATGCTAATAGAGAAAAGTACCCAATGGAATAAGATTGTACCCACCACGCATTCCAAAGGGGATGTTAAAGTCCAAGGTAGATGACTACTTTAAATATTTGACATCAAAAGTATTTTCAACCGAAATATTATTTGCTTATTGGATTTGAAAGTTTTGTGATTTAGAATCAAATTAAATGTCAATGTTAAATTTATTTTTAATTCATTTTAATGGTAGGTCGTTTGTTTCACATACATGTCAATCAATAAAAAAATTATTTCAACATTATTTTAATAATTATAATCATTTAAATTTTATTTAAATAATAAAATAATATTTAACAATTCCAGTTGGATAAGTTTTTAAAGCCCCATTGCCTGCAGAAATCTGCTGGTATTTATGTCTTTGCATTTAAGATTCTTCTGGTATTCAAATTCTTTTCGTATTTATGTTTGCATTTAAGGTTGGACCCCATCACGCGTGGCCTTTTAAAGCCCAATTAAGCATTGACTGCAAAAATATTCTGGTATTTATGTTTGCGTTCACATTATGTTTACCTGATTAAAAGTTGGTTTTGCAAGCCCCATAAAGTAGGGGTAGACGCGGGTTTGTTTGGATTGCAAACTGAAACCGATCAAATTAGATTTAAAATTGATCAGGTCGGTTAATTGAATATGGTAGGTTAGTTTGGATTGGTTTTTAATTTGTGTGAAGATAAAAATACATAATAAATTTATCTTTCAAAAGCTACAGAATATAACACTAATATGAGTGATTGCTCAAAGAAAAACACAAATGAAGTAGCTCAAGGAAAGCATTAAAGCAGCAGCTGCAGGGTTCTCCAAATGGTGCCCATGGTCTTCTCCAAAGGGACTCTTAAATTAAACAAGTTTTATTTTCATGTGGTGGAAACACGGTAACTTGTAAATAGCTAACAATTTTGATTACTACACGTATTAATTATGACTAAAAAATAAAATTAATATATGCGGGTCGGTTCGGTTAACCGCGTCCTAAGAATTTTGAGAACCGATTGCCAAACCGATAAAGATCGGTGCGTTTTGGTTCAACCAGAAAAATTTATTAAAAAAAAAACCCAACCAAACCAAACCAAATGTGCGACTCTGGCAGTTCAATTGGTTTTATTTTTTTTATTTTTCAATGCCCAGCCCTACCATAAAGGTAAAAAGAATTATTCAAGCAATATTACAATGAGATTATCTCCTCTCTCTTTTCCTCCGCTTTTATTTAAACGGTTACGATTAAGCTACATCAATATTTTGTTTTAAATTTTTAACATAGGGAAAAGACAAAAAAGAAAAAGCTAACATGGAAATATGTGAATAGTAAAATGTTAATGTGTACAAAGTACAGGGATCTTAATCAGAAACTGAAATTCAACAAGATTTCAGCCATAGAGAATTGGTGACTAGAGACCGCATCTTAATTTCTCCTTCTCACACACAATATATAGTAATGTAAACTATCAGTATATGATTTTAAAAGATTAAGCTATACCCAACCAAAAAGGCTAAATATAGCCCTATCCAAAAATATAGTCTTGCAAAAAAATATTTCTAAATGAATAGTGTCAGATCATACTCATATATCATATCTACCTGAAGAGGCTAAACATAGCCCCCTCGATAATTTATTAGTTTTAAGTTTATACTTTTTGTTTAGTACATCGATATTTTTACACTAAGGGGAGGGGAGTTCGGCTAAGCCACACAACGGGCTGCCTAATTTGGTATCGAGTTCGTCATCTACGAGATTTGAATCTAAGACCTCTCTTTTTCGAGTGAAAAGGAATACCACCAAACCATAGTACTGAGTGACAATTTAAAGTTTAAGTTTATTGATTAATTTAATAAATCTATCTTTGGATAATTTCAAATCTAGTCGTTCAATTTGAATCAATTACTGTAACTGAAGAGCTAGGCAAAAATTTAAAAAAAAGTTAAGAGGAGGGCTACATTTTGCCAACCTGATGCCTCATTTGGTCAAATAATAGTCTGGTAAGCTCCACAGAATTATAGACTAGTCATCGATTGGAGATGAGTTTTTGAGCAAATCAGGTCATTTTACAGCAGGTTTTAATGTTGGACTTGCCTGATGAATTTTACAGCAGTTTTTAATGTTTTCACATACCGAAACTTTTTTGTCAATTCTAAAGACCCATTCATTTCCTTGTGATCTTTACTTCTTCTTTTTTAGGTGTAAAATTTTACTATCAAATTTAGATTGAGATTTTGGTACATAAAGTTCCTTCTATATCACTAAAGAAGCCTAGGTAGGCTAAAGTACATCCAACTCTGCAATACAAAAGGAGAAAATCATCTCTTTAAGTTTCAAGACGACTGAACTTCCAATATTCGCAAGCGATGCAGCTTCTTCTTCTTTCTTCTCGTTTTTTTCTTTTTGTAGACTTCGTCGCTTCCCTGTGTTCCATCACGCAAGTATGCTTGACACCATAGCCATTGTAACCTTCCACCAAAGTCCTCACCATCTCTCTGTCATTAGAACTCATTAATTAAATTCGTAATCGCCTACATACCACCCACTGGTGGGAATTAAAACGGGGAAAAAATGTAGAGCCCTAACAACCAAAATGACAACACTTATGCATGTCATGTCATGCATGACATGACAAGTGATTATGTACTTGTGTATAACATGACAAATGACATGACATGACAAATGATTATTTTTTCTTGATTGTCATGACATGACAATCGAGAAAAAAAGCTCAGTGATAAGCAATTGTACATGTCATGTCTCTAATTTCCTACATTAAGATTATAGTGAAAAAAATTAGAGAAACAATTAGCATAAAGAATACCAAGTTATTATTTACTACAGGGGTGGAAAGATGTTGAGTCATTGCATAACGGTGTGAATTCGAACTCCTTTAATCGGTAATCTAACATCTAATCTAACAAAATCTATAATTTAACAAAAAAAATTGCATATAGAATAAAAAGACCGAAAAAAAACACACACATATATACATATGAAGCTATTATAAACAGTCGAACAAAATGGTTTTGATCGCTTTATTCATCTTGAGAGTGGCTTTTGATCTCACCAACCCTCTTACATATTCCTCTTGCAAACAACAGTACATAGAGAAAATGGTTGTTAAGGGTCGTTTAATAACAATTGGGTTTCTAGTTTTTTTGTCATTGGGAAAACATGATTGAAACGAGAGATGAATAAGAGTGGAGCAATGATGTTAGAGAAGAGAAAAAGAAAAAGAAAAAGAAAACTAAAAACTACTTTAAAGTTGCTTTACTTTCTTTAATAAAGAGGACAAAAGGCTGCAGTAGTATTTAAACTATATATTAATAAAACACTCATTGTCAATTAAAATTTTATAAAATTATCAGTTTAATTTTCTAATTAAAACTGAACATGAATAAGTAAAATGAGCATAAATGTAATTTCACACAACCAAATTTTGCTGTTTTTGTTTTTCAAAGTCACATCTATATGTAATCTTAACATATCTCTAATTAAAAACTTAAATAATAATAATAATAATAATAATAATAATAATAAACTTCTCACTCCCATATTCTCTATCACTCTCTTCCTCTCTTCTTCTACTTCAAAAAAAAAAAAAAAAAAAATTCACACACACTTGCCCATATGCGAGTTATGGAAGAAGAAAATCAAACTTAAGACTTGGAGGACATGAATAAATATTTTTAACCAACTAAGCTACAAATTTCTTATATCTTTTTCATCTTCCTCTTTAAATGAAATAAAAAGAAACGGCTAGTTATAAATAAGTTAAAGTTTAGGTGCAACGACAATATCTTAACTAAATTAAAGTTTAGGTGTTGCGATAAATATCGTAATTAAGTTAAAGTTTGATAGCACCGACTATTATTTCTTCATAAAATCAGCAATTGTCTTTTCGTAACCTAAAATTTACTATAAAACAAATGAAAGTGCCACTAAAATGCAACTTAATTACGATACTGTCAATGCAACCAAACTTCAACTTGTTTACGCTATTACCACTTAGTATTACGGTGTAGTGATATTCCTCTTTATTTGTAAGTGAGAGGTCTTAGTGTGACATCCCACATCGTCCAGGGGAGTGATCCTTAAATGTATATTCCTATCCCTACCTAGCACGAGGCCTTTTGGGAGCTCACTGGTTTCGGGTTCCGTAGGAACTCCGAAGTTAAGCAAGAATGGGGCTAGAGCAATCCCATGATGGGTGACCCACTGGGAAGTTGCTCGTGAGTTCCCAAAAACAAAACCGTGAGGGAATGGTAAGCCCAAAACGGACAATATCGTGCTATGGTGGTGGAGCGGGTCCGGGAAGTGATCCGCCCTGGGCCTGGGTGTGACAAATTGGTATCAGAGCCTATCCCTGGCCGGAAATGTGCTGACGAGGACGTCGGGCCCCTAAGGGGGGTGGATTGTGACATCCCACATCGCCCAGGGGAGTGATCCTTAAATGTATATTCCTATCCCTACCTAGCACGAGGCATTTTGGGAGCTCACTGGCTTCGGGTTCCGTAGGAACTCCGAAGTTAAGCGAGAATGGGGCTAGAGCAATCCCATGATGGGTGACCCACTGGGAAGTTGCTCGTGAGTTCCCAAAAACAAAACCGTGAGGGAATGGTAAGTCCAAAGCGGACAATATCGTGCTACGGTGGTGGAGCGGGCTCGGAAAGTGGTCCCCCCCCCCCGGGTCAGGATGTGACACTTAGGTTCAATTATCTCCGAAGGTGAATGTAAACCATATTATTGCTAGCTCATTGTGAGGCTTAGCCCACTCCCCCACCCTCTTAACTTAGATAGTATTGTTTATTTAAAAAAAATTGTTAAAACTCTTTTTTTATTGTGAAGTCTTTTTTATTATCACTTTTTTTTATATTATTATTACAAATGATATTACTACTTTAAGGTATATCAAAAAGGCAACTGGTAGATTGCTTTAGTGGATTGTGTCTTTCTTTTCAATACACAATGTCTTTGGTTCAAAACTCTCCCTGCTTTCCTTAGTCAAGCTTATAATAGTAATTTCGCTTATAACAGAAAAAAAAAAAAAATATATATATATATATATATATATAAACAAAATTAAGGGAGGGAAAAATTTTAAATCTGGAATAGAGTAGGGTGAATAAAAGAACTCTATACCGTATACATAAGAGCAATTCAGTAATTCGCCGCTTATCAAGATTCTTAAGCCTTAAATTTAGTAAATTATTGATAAAAGATGTATCATATGTTTGATTCCCCTCCGCAAAACAATAAAAATAAATAAATAAATAAAATACACCATCGTTGTGCAAACCCGCTTTTGTATTCGGCATGGGGACTCGGGGCTTAAATCACCTGATCCACTCCAAAACTCTTTTTCTGATTGAATCCTTTCTTGGCCCTTCTTCCGTATTTGTCTTTCGGGCTTTCTAAGCTCTATCGCTTGTCATCAACAGATAATATTTGGCTGTTCTTATGTGTAATAGGTAATGTGTTATTTATTTTATTTTCTTATATAAAATACATTTACATTAACAGGTAAGGGAATTAAAGTCTTCATCTACAAAGTTTGAATATAAATCATTGAACTGTAATACTAAGTGACACAAACAAAATTAGTTTTTTTTCTTCTCAGGTAGAAAAAGATTAGGCGAGATTATCTATTCGACAATAGTTGTGTGCGAGACACCTACCTCCCCGAAAAGAAGAGGACCATTGCACCTAGAAACCTCCCGCATATCCCTTTTCCACCAAATTTGTTGATAATAATGAAAGTAAACGAAAAAAATACAAGCTGGGGGACTATGCCAAGAAGCCAAAGACAACATGATCAACGAAAACGATAATAAGAACAAAATGAAATGTCATGAGCACGGGCAAATGCAACAAAATCTAGAACCGTAGACTAATAAGCATTTTGCCCCAAATTAAGCTAAAGCTTCTGCAACTTGATTTCCTTCTCTATAAATGTGTACATATGCATCGCATGACGAAGCCACCAAGGACAATTCATTTAAATCTATCATTAGAAACCAAGGACCTCATTAAAAGCGTTAAAAAGATAACGATTACTTTTCTTTTTTTTTTGGGTATACGTGTGACTTGTCAAACTATTGTTTGTACATAAAGTAAGGGAATTGTTATTAGCACTCCAAAAATCTCATTCTACACTTCTCACAAATGTATTTTTCTTTCTAATTATAGAAAGTTAGGAATGCCAAATGAGATTTTTGAAGTGCTAATAACAATTCCCTAAAGTAATTGCTTAAAAGATAGGCCCATCAATTAATCATGACTTCCCCAACCCTATCAGCTTTGGTGCAGGGTGGACCAAGGAGTTTTGGGGATGAAGGACAAGTCACCTAGGATTCGCTCGGGAAAACAAAGTTTTCTCGATGTTGTTAATTGTGGATTCACTCATACGACTAAGCTAAATGTTTGATTTTAGAAGGAGAAATAACCCACTTCAACTGCAGAAGACAAATGTGTGTTTCTTAATTAATCAAGTCTGCACACACAAAATTTGATTTGATGCACGATTTGTTGCGTTGGAAACTAGACTCCCAGAAATTTCGGGTGATATATAACTCTTCAAATGAAAATCACTCACTTCAATTGTACAAGGCATATATTAATATGTTTCTTTACTAATTAATCAAGTCTGCCATTCTAGGCATTCTAATACACTTTAAAAGGCTTATAATATTATATAAACCTCTTCTTTCTATGGGACTCTTACAAGACTTAACAAATTCCTAAGTGACAACATTTTAAGTTTAATTAAACCTTATACTCCCCATACAATTGGTTGTCATTTAATGGACTTTGTGTTCTGCATCAAGCTTAAACATTTTAACAAGATATCTACCAGATCATCTTTACCTAACGCTACTCTAATCAATCACAACCACCAATTAGTTCCCTCAGCATTCATATCTTGCATCCTAATTAGGCCCAAATCTTTTTCATATACATGTAGCTGCATGGATATATAAGAAAGGTGAAGTTCGTAAAGTGAAGAAAAAAAAAAAAAAAAAAAAAAAGGTTACGTACCATCAGCGTAAAGGTACCTTCATGATAAGGCAGTGGAATTCGAAAGCTTTAACCAGCTACATTTATCCGAATATAAGTATGGAATGTGAACACTATACAATCTTGTTTCGTACCAAAGTTTGCATTAAAAGGGCAAGCCAATATTTTAACGTACGTTAAAGGAAAGAAATGAGAAAATTGTAGCTCTTCAAGAAAATAAATGGATTGCTGAGAAAAAAACTGATCAATCATGTAGGTACAAATATTTTGGTACAAAAAAGTTAATATTATATATTTTGACACAGTCATTTTTGTACACTTATGTATTTATATATTTTTGTATCACAAATTTCTTTTAATATTTTCTCATTTATGTTCATTTATAATTAAAGAACTAAATATGTGCATATTAATAAAATTAAAATTTAATGTGGAGACATTAAATAAAAATACACATTAAATAACAAAATTGAATATAAATTTTGATAAAAGTACACTTCAAGAGATTAAGTTGAATATGTAATTTAGCACCAGATTTTTTTTAAAATTTTAATCTTTTGTAAGAACTAATGTTCAAAAACCCTTTTATTTTTTCTATATTCTATAATTTGATATTACCTAAGAAAAAATCGAACACAAGACTTCTAATGTAGAGGTTCGTACTATTAAAAACTGTGAGCTTCAGTTCTTTGCTTACGAGAATATATAATTCCATGTATAATCTTTCAAAAAAAAAAAAAAACAGCGTACTACATTATTAAAATTAAAATCTATGTGACTAACTTGAAATAACGGAACATTCCTAAGATTTATGCGTGGTTAACCGAAATGACTGCCAAAGCCTATGAACCACAAGCATGTCTGGTATCCTACAATTTTCTATCAGTTTCCAGACCATTCTATTTTTAGCGGTGAGCATGAAGGCGAGGGTTTGCTGCTCACTGTGGGGTTCACGAAGGGAAGACGAAACTTGGTTCCTAGCGAGACACGTGTCAATGGATTCAATCAAATCAAGTGGTGAAAAAATGCGGTATAAAAATTCGCATCTTAGCTCTCGATTCCTGGCATCTCTCTATCGAGATCCAAACTGGACAGGGCCTAAAGAAAACCAACGGCTCACATTCTCCCTCGCCCTCTCTCTCCTTCCCCCAATAAATTCACCGCCACCAGAGAACAACACCTCGTAAGCTTCACAACTTTCACAAACCTTAAACGAACACCAAAATAAAAGCCCTCCTCTGTCTCTGTTTCGCAACCTTCGATTTCAATCATGAACGTGTTGGATTCTAATCTCGAAGCTCTTGCTTTCAATTACTTGAGCTTCGGATTGTTCACAACAAACATTCGATTTCAATCATGAACGTGTTGGATTCTAATCTCGAAGCTCTTGCTTTCAATTACTTGAGCTTCGGATTGTTCACTGTTGTGAACAATCTGTGGACTTGGGTCGCCGTTTTGACCGCTGCCGTTAGCTTCTGGGGGCTCAGACCCAGAGCCGCCGCCACCAGGGCCATCTCTTCTTCTTCCGCATTGAAATTCCACTCCCAACCTGCCATTTCCGACCTCAGCTCAAATGGGTCGTCGCCGGTTCCCGAGATAACTCAGTCAAATTCCGCGGCGAAGAAGGTGGAGCCACCATGCTTTGTTCCAGCATTGGCCAAGTTCGATGACAGCAGAGTGCAGCTGACAAAGGGTTCGAAGTTTGCGGTGTATTTTGAGGATAGTAACGTTGAGAGTGACCTGATAGCGACCTCATCGCCGACGCCGGAGGAGGATGAGACAGAAGAGAGCGGCAGCGATGAGGTGGTGGCGGCTAATTGGTGGGAGGATGTTTTGACGTTGAGAACGGGAGAGATGAGCTGCTACAGGTACCAGGACTTGACGGAGCTTAACGGTAACGTCGTTAGATTATGGGATGATTACACTAAAATAGTTGGTGAAACCGCGTCCCGCTCAGCAAAACCAAAGCGACGTGTCGTTTGGTAGTTAGATTAGCATGTGGTTTTAGGCTTTATTATGCATCAAGGTCTTGGGATTGAAGGTTCGAAGAAGAACTTGTAAATACATTTTGTTGGGTTAAACATGATTAATAAACTCAAATCAATGCAAATTGCAACGCTACTTGTTGCATTTTTTATATAATTCCTAGTTGATCTCTGATTTAATTGTGCATGCCCGTGTGCCTATTATAAAGTATAGGGTAATGTTAGTTACGTCAAATTCTTAAAACAAATTTACAAATAAAATGATGTGTCATCAATAAAAACACATTAATCAATACTTAAGTAATAACTCAATCATCAACAGCAACATCATTTGGTTATAAAATTTGATCTCTCTAACATTACTTTACAATATATAGAATTGGCAGCTGGTTGGATGAGGAGTGTTTGCAAATTGATGTAAGAATTGGCACTATCCGATGTTCCATTATTGCATGCACATCAAATCGCTTCTGTCTCTATTATTGGACATATAGGTTTCGGTTGTATATCTTCTTGTATTTACTAAGTTATGTAATTGGTTAACGCCATATATTATTGTGTCTATCATATTGTGTGGGATAATCAATCAGTTGTATGTCTTCTTCCGTTGTCAACAACGAGAGAGTTTGTTTTATAATCAATTGTATATGCGCTTGTACCTACTAAGTCATGTAATATGTTAACAACCTTCGATTCTCAACCACAAGAAAGTTTGCTTGATAATCGGATGTTGATCCTCTTGTGTATACCAAGTCGAGTAATGAGTTGTATATTCTCTTGAATTGCGAAACTACAGTACCAGACCAAATTGGGAAGAACTTATTTCATGTACAATGTTTAACTAAGCCTTGTGAAGCATAGAAGAATTATGTGTTAGAAACACAACAACAAAACTTTATCCATGTCAAGTTTCAGCCCTTATCAACAATCCCACTGAATTGTAAGAGAAGATAGCATCTAATTAATTAACTATTAAGACTAATGCGGGGGTAGTTGTTCTATTATGGATGTGTTACGAATGATTGACAACACTGATTGCAACCATGTAACCAACTTTTGAACGTAGATAGGGATAGAGTGATGCAAGTTGTTCTTACTTACGAGTAAGATTGACCGGTGCATAAACGAGATTTAGGATAAACTATAGGGACAAATAGAAAAAATGGGGAAAAATAATTCGATAGGCTAAAGTCTGGCCTGCGTCTACATATTTTTACCCATATGTGCTTGTTGTAAATCACGTAATGAATGTTACAGTAAGCAATCATGGTCTCAAGTTGCCTACCTGTGGAGAGGAAATGGTGTGTCATTGAAATACATTGCCTCTTATGTTAAAGCGATGTACATATATTCGGTTGTAAGTAAGATTCTCTTCTTGTTTTGGGGAAGCAAATGTTTGTTCTGTGTCAATTATTTGCATGGTGGGTTACAGGTAGGAGGTTGTCCAGTTGCTATAGTTGTTTTGTGTTTCCCACCAAAACCACAGCCGATTGCAGCCATATGTTACGTTGGGAGAACGTCATTCGTAATGACCGCGGACACGAGAACTTGTCCGCAACAAAGGTATATATGATCCTCTCGTTTTTGGATTGTCGTGGATTACTTCCACTATGTCTCATTTAAATCTCCGCACCCCTCAGTTTGAAATTGAAGTGCGACGTATTCTAAATCTTCAGAGCATGGCTCAAAGCATGCCAGATGCTTTTACTGATCTAGCAAAGGTGGCAAGATCACATATACCCGTTGCAAACGAACTTGCAAGGATGGACGTACTTAACGTACATTGTAACACTGCCTTGGAAGGTGGGACTATCCCCGATGGTGGGGTGGCTGCACCTCCCACATGGCCCAGTACACTGGCGGCTAGCCAATCACCTGCTTCTACCCTAAAACGTGACAGGCCCCCTGGTTCAAAGGATTCATAACATCGGAAGAGGAAAATGGCACAAACTAGTGACTCTAGTATGAATCCAACCATTGCTTACTCATCTGTTCCAACGCATGTGGTTATTCTATATTACGGTGATGTCTTAGATGAGACATACCAACCTCCTGAGAATCGTGATATTTCGGTTCATTACGCAGTATTGGATAAGGTTTGGAATCAGAATGAGATTGAACCACGTATTGGATGAGGTTCGGTCCATTCGTGAGATTTCGGTCCATTACGCAGTATTGGATGAGGTTCGGTCCATTTGCGTATGCCATTGCTTTCGACATTTTGCTTAGCAATGACATTGAACCACTTTCATTGATGAATGTCGACATAGAACAGATTGGTCAAACTGGAAACAAGCAATCAAACTTGATTCGCTTGCGAAATGTAAGGTGTTTGGGCATGTAGCTCCTACTCCACCCCATGTGAAGCCTGTGGGCTACAAGTAGGTTTTCGTGAGGAAGCGTAATGAGAAAAATGAAATAATGTGATACAAAGCACACCTCGTAGTGCAAGACTTCTCTCAGCGCCTTGGGATTGATTACAAGGAGACATATTCCTCCATAATAGACGTCATAATGTTCCGCTACCTTATCAGTTTGGTAGTTTCTGAAAAACTGAATATGCAGCTTATGGACGTGGTAACCATGTATCTTCATGGGGATCTAGATACGGAAATGTACATAAAAGTTCCAAAAGGACTTCCATTGACTGGTTCAAATAATTCTAGACCATGGAACATTCTCTCGATTAGATTGAGGAGATCACTCTATAGATTGAAACAATCCAGGCGGATGTGGTATAACCGTCTGAGTGAATATTTGACAAGTTAGGGTTATGTGAACAACGAATTATGCCCATGCGTGTTCATAAAGAAGTCACATTCCGGATTTACGATTGTTGCAGTTTATGTCGACGACAATTGGAACTCCCGCAGAACTTGAGGAAATTGTCGTTCATTTGAAATCAGAATTTGAGATGAAAGATCTTGAAAAAACTCGATATTGTCGAGTACTCTTATGGTCATTCAGACTCTAGATGCTAAACGAGATCCCTTATGTCCAAAGGAGGATGAGGAAGAGATTTTGGAGCCTGAAATTCCAAACCTAAGTGTAATTGGTGCTTTATTGTACTTGGCTCAATGCACTAGACCCTACATCTCCTTCGTTGTTAATCTTTTGGCTGGATACAGCAATGCGCCTACACGCAGACACTGGAATGGTGTTAAAGATATTTTTCGCTACCTCAAGGGTATGATGGATTTGGGTTTGTTCTACACCCACGAATCATCGAGAGTAGCCGCTGCACCCCTCGGTCCTCGAGTTGATTCTCACCTTGTTGGTTACGCAGATGTTGGTTCTCTGTCTGACCCACATAGGGCATATTCTCTGTATTTACCATTGGAGACACCGTTATATCTTGGAGGTCTATCAAGCAAACGCGAGTTGCGACTTCTTCGAACCATGCTAAAATTCTCGCCCTGCATGAAGCATTGCGTGAGTGCTTTTGGTTGAGAGCAGTCATGGAACATATTTGAAGCACTAGTAGTCTTACTTATGTCGTTGACCTTCTTACGACAATCTTTGAAGATAATGCAGTATGTATCGAGCAGTTAAATAATGGTTACATCAAAGAAGATAACACCAAGCACATAGTGCCGAAGTTCTTTTATTCTCACCAGTAACCACATCATCAAAACATTGAAGTAAAGCAAATTTGTTCCTAAGACAACTTGGTTGATCTCTTCACCAAGTCATTGTCCAAGTCTACTTTTCAAAAGCTCATCCAAGGAATCGGTATGCTAAAGCATACTTACTTGATCTTGATGTACTTTTTTTTCTTACGATTAGGAGCATTTTTTCCACTGGGTTTTTGCTACCTAACGAGGTTTTAACGAGGCACCCATCCTGAGATGATCATACTCCGTTGAGTTCATTACTTTTGTCCTGTTTGATGTTTGTTTTAAGACATTATGCATACTTCTCACTTTTCTCCTTAGTCCATGGGTTTTCACCTGCCTTAGGTTTTACTAGAGCAAGGTTTTCGTGAGTTTTACTACCCATGCATACTTTCTTTTAAATTTGAGACTCACATTCCCCGTTGTGCCGACAACTTCATCAACTGTTTTACCTTATCTGCTAAAGATCTGATGCAATGCTTTGTTTGAGTATCTACACACTCAAGGGGGAGTGTTGCAGTCCTATTTGATTATGAATGTGATTGTGTAAATCCTAGTATATCTAGGAGTTTCTTTGTATATTCTCTTTAGTGGTTAAATTCCTATTAGAGTTGTAATCCTAATAGAGTAATGATTTAATCTACCCTACTACTATAAATAAAGGCACAATAGGGTGATACAACACACAGCTCAAAATTACGTCTCTCTCTTTCTCTTTGTTGTCGACGGCCCTTCTCCTTCTCTGTATTAAATACAGTTCAGTCAAATAGGCCTACAATAATAATAACCACATAATGATCAATTTTTTGAATTTTTTTTAATATTATGACAAGTTGAAGCTAATGACGACAGTGTGACAAAATAATGATGATATCATAATAATAAATTTGGTCTGATATGCAATTAACCAATAGTTAGTGCCCATTGCAGATTCTATTTTACAAAATGGACTTCTTTGGAATTGTGTTTTGAAAATAACGCTATTTTAGATAAAATCCCATATATTTTTGTGGGCAAGTCTCTTCTAAAAAGATATACGTATGCTGTATATAAGTTTTTTTCCAAACGCTCGTTAGAAGAAAGTATTCTTCCTACAAATTATCGTTGCAAGTCTCTTTCTAAAAAAGATATACATAAGTAAGTTTCTCTCGAACTGTAGGACATTTACATGGACTATTACCAGTACCCAAATAATTGAGCATGAAATCCCAATTTGTGAATACAATATGCTCAATAGCTTTTCTTTTTTTTCTTTTTTTATTTTTATTTTTTTATATATATATAACAAATAATATTATCTACACTAAGGGAGAGAAGAGTGAGCTTAACTTCACAATAGACTAGCAATAATATAGTTCAAATTCGTTTTTTTTTTTTTTATAATTTTTTTGTAGAGACGGATTAGGTAAGATTAGTTATTCGTCAATAGTCGCGTGCGAGGCACCAACCCTCTCCCAAAGGAGAAAGGACCGTTGCACCCAGAAACCCCCTGCATGTCCCCCCTCTACAAGATTTTATTAATAATAAGAAGAAAAAAGGAAAAGTAAAACAAACGGGGGGACTAGGCCAATACCCATTAAAAACAATTAACGAAAATGATATGGACTAATTTAAGACTGCTTAGCTTCGGTCACCTGAAATTGATTTTCCATAATTCAGCTGCTTATATTTCATTCCCAAAATCCTCTTCCATAGCAACAATTTGCTCCTTAGGAGCTTGAATGGGAGAATGGAAGAATGGAAGCCCGACACAGTCTCTTCTATAAGACACATCAACAAAATTGGGTACCAAGTCCCACCACGTAAAGCTACTATTCGTTGCACCAAAATTAGCAAAAGCATCCACCAAACAATTCCCTTCCCTGAAAATATGCGAAAAATGCAAATGCAAGTGAGCAATATGCCATAAACAATTTTCCCAAGAAACTTTAAGAAACCATGGAACATCCATGGAGTAAGCTGATAGTAAGCTAATGACATGCATAGAATCTGTCTCTAACGAAATGTTATGCCATTCTTTATCTCATGCAATCTGAATTGCCTCGATGACAGCCACAATCTCCGCAACAATTGCACTTGGATAAGAAAACAAGGAGGCAAACGCTCCTAAAAAAAGACCACTGGAGTCATGAAAAACACCACCACTACCCACCTGACCATTCCCTTTACAAGACTCGTCTGTGTTAATCTTAATCCACCCAACAGAAGGCAGACGCCAAAACACAAGCACAAAACTAAGAGCATCCAAATAAAGGGATGAAATTCTTAACATGGAGAATATGGGAATCAATACACAACCAGTAAAAGAAGAAAAACAAATAGAAGCTAATTCCCTCCAATGTCGTAAAAGACAACGTTGGGACTCGATAATACTAAAACTTTTGTTCTTAAACCTGATCTTGTTCCTTTCGTGCCAAAGCCACCAAAAGAAACTGCAAATAACCAAGAATCAAAGTTTTCGAATAGATGTGGGGGAAGATGAGACCAAAAAACCATAAAAAATATATTCAATGCATTGTCAAGGATCATAAGGCTTGCCAAAAAGAATGAAATTCCACTTCCATAAAGCAACTGTTTGAGGACAATGCAGAAGAAGATGGTCACAAGATTCCCTAGCATTATGACAAAAAGCGCAATAAGAAGCTAAAGCCACACCTCGGTGTTACAATAAATCATCAGTCAATAATCTTCCATGACAAGCTTACCAAACTACTAAGCTTTTGAGTGGCTGAATAAATTGATGCCAAACCATTTTACCCATTTTCTTTACGCGGAGCATGAGATAAGAAAAAGAAAAGAAAAGCCTCCTTAGCTGAAACAGTACCCAAAGATGAACCTGTCCAAAATAACCTATCATCCATGTGCGTAATTAGCAATGAAGTCTTCATAATCTTCTCCGAAAGATAAGGAAAAGAAGAAGTAAAGACAATGGGAAGAGACCATTTTGCATCCTGAATAAAATCTTTTACCTTTGAATTCAAAGGAATTATGTCAACCTCACCAATATTAGAGAGCAAAGGGGTTCCAAGCTAGTTGTCATACAAAAAAGAAATCTTACTGGCTATCACCAACACTCCATTGAAGGGAACTATAGAAGGAGGGCCATAATTGTTTAAGCCCCAACCAAACGGAAGACTTTTTATAAGACTTTAGCAAATGAAAGTTGTCTTTAAGAAATCTGTTACGTAACCAATCCGAAGCCGGTGAGGAAGAAGAAATTACATCCCAACATCTTTTAAGAAGGAGAGAACGGTTGGATTCAAAAAGATCTCGGATACCCAAACCACCCTCTTCTTTCAACTTACAACAAGAACTCCAAGCTATTAGAGGCATACCTCATTTTAACGGATCACCAGACCAAAAGAATTTTCTAATCTACCCTTAAACTTCACGTAGCAAATTAGTGGCCAAGCATAAATTTGAAAACTATAAACCAAGATTCCCTGAATTACTGAATTAATAAGTTGGAGTCTCCCTACTTGCGAAAGCAAAGAACCTTTCCAAGTCCGTCAACTTGCAACGAATCTTGTCAGCAATGGCTTGAAAATAGATCTTTTTCGGATGACCCTGAAAGATAGGACACCTAGATAAGTAAAAGGAAGATTTCCCCGACTTACACCAAGAACCTTCTGAATAATAACATGCCGACTGCTTGCATATTTCCCAAGAAAAACTAAAGATTTTAATTTATTTATGCATCGTCCAGAATTTAAGTTGTACTCCTCTACAAAAGGCATTAGGTTACGCATAGATCGCTTAGTTCCATGCATGAAAACCATAATATCAGCTGCAAAAAGAAGATGAGATGGTGGAGCAATACCCATGGGAACTGAAAAAGTGTCAATTAGATCATCTTCGACCATCTTTGTTAAACCCCTGCTAAAAACCTCCTCAACTAGACAAAGGAGAATAGGAAACAAGAGATCCCCTTGATGAACACCACGAGAACATGTGAAAAAACCTTCAACTGAACTATTAATAAGGACAAAAATATGAGCTGAAGTTACAATAGAACGAATCCAATGCACAAAACCTGCTGAAAAACCAAAAGCATCCAAAACTTAGAGAAGAAAACCCCAATCCAAAGTGTCAAACGCCTTTCGAATATCAAACTTGATTGCAATATTCCCACCCTTACAACATCTATCAAGGAGGTTCATGCATTCAGAAGTGAGAATGATGGGATCCATAATAGATCGTCCTTTTGTAAAAGCATTCTACTGGGGGGAAATAATACGAGCAGTAATAGGGCTTAAACGATCTGCTAAAATCTTAGTGATAATTTTAAATGAAAAATTAGCCAACGCAATAGGACGAAAATGGTTCACCGAATTCGCTCCATCCGCCTTTGGGATTAAAATCATTAAGTTAGAATTGAAGTGAGGCAGAATATTCCCTTGGGAGAAAAAACTTTGCACTGCTTGAACCACGTCATTACCCACAATGGACCAACACTTAAAATAGAAAGAACTGCCAAAACCATCTGGACCCGGGGAACTAGAATGGTCCATAGACTTTAAAGCTTCAAAATTTTCATCAGGAGTTGGAATTGCTAACAAAGACTCATTTTCTGTTGCAGTGACTACATTGGGAATAGTGCATGCAACCAAACCAATGTCCGTCACAGAACCATCTGCAGAAGAAAGATCTTGAAAATAGGTAACAACATGTTGACTAATATCCATCTGATTATCAAGAACCCTATTACCATCTCTCATAACTGCCAGTGACTGATGAAGTTTCCTAATTTTAATCATGGAATAGAAAAAAAAGGTATTATTATCCCCTTCAAAAAGCCATTTAATGCGAGATTTGTCACGGTAAAATTTTTCCTATGCAATGAGAGCCTTTTGCAGGCATAGAGATGCATTATCCTCCTTTGTAAACCTTTCTTCTGAAGGACCCAAGCTGGAAATTTCCTTTTGAATTTCATCCAAAGCATCGAAAGCTCTATCAACATTCATATTAACATTCTCGAAAACCGACTTGTTCCAAACTTTTATACGAGACTTAAGCACACGAAGCTTGGCACCAAGCACATACATTGGACAACCATAAAAATCAGAAGACTTTTAAACATCCTCAACTAGGGAAAAAAATCATGATGATCCAACCACATACTATGAAACCGAAACTGAGCCTTTGGAGTGATTGTTAACTTTGAGAAAGAAACAAGAAAAGGATAGTGATCAAAAGATATACGGGGTAAAGTGGAACATTCAAACAAAGACCACGCATCAATCCGCTGAAAGTTACCAAGGCAACGGTCCGATCTCATTTCCATTTGATTTTTTATTCCTCTTCTATTCGTCCAAGTGTATGGCAATCTTTTTGTGGGTAAATGAAGCAAATCACAAGTTGAAGACATCTCTTGAAAATCAGAACAAGAAATAGTCTTGGGTAGAACCCCACCCCTTTTTTCATGAATGCCTAAAATACAATTAAAATCCCCTAGAACTAGCCATGGACCATTAACAAAAGAGGATTTGATAAATCACACGTCTTGCCACAACTAACGCTTTTCAATAATTGTAGTTTTTTCATAAACCCAAGTGATAACACAACTGACATAATCCAAGGTATAAGACATAGTGATTTGTTGAGTGGTTGCCAATAAAATAGAAGGTTGGATGACTTGATCACAAAGCAACCAAATATTTGGTCGTAGGTCACCATTGTTATTAACCGCAACTGGAAACAAACGTAAAGATCGTCAAAAAGAAATTTAATAGAATTTAATTGAATAAAAGGTTCAAAAATACTGATTAAATATAGACGATGCCATTGAACCATTCTTCTTAGAACCTATTTCATGGGATCATTCCCCATTCCTCGGGCATTCCAAAAAAGAATCTTCATAAATCAAGTTGTTCTGTGGGGACCCTAGAGCGAGTTGGATAGGGTTCCCTAACTTCTTTAGAAATATTCCCATCTTTAATCTTTTTCCTCATCTTTGCTTTTTGGGATTTTGAAAGAACTAAAGTCATTCCGTCTTCATTAACAATATCACAAATTTTAGCACCTTCTTGAAGATCAGAAGAACTAGGAGAGGAATCCTGGCACACAAGCTGACCAACATTGGTACCCAAATCGCCATAATTAACTTCAAAACGTTGAGAATGAGGGGTGATAGCCTCGTCAAACTCCGAGTCATCCCCAATTACATTTTTTTCGTTGCTTATTCTGCAATGCTTTCCCAGTTGGCTTACTAATCAAAGCACCCACAGTTGGCTTAGTCATTTCCATTGGCTTATTCACCACTAAATCAGCCACTAAATTGATGGACTCATTGGCCATTGATTCAATTATTTCATTTGCTATACCTGCAAGTTGATTGTCTGGTTCCTGAACAAGAAGAGAGTTCAACTCCATTGGAGATGATGAATGGACATGATTTACTTCTTCAATAGGTTGCATCTTATCAACAACTATCAGATCAACACATTCATTTCTTTTTGGGTCTTGAATAACCCAATACTCTGTTTTGTTATTTACCTTTCGTCCTGCCACTAGAGAAGGTTGGGAATCCATTGCCACATTTTTCTTCTTAAGGTAACGACAACGATCAATGGTATGTCCTAAGATTCCACAGTGGTTACATTTTTCAGGCAATTTTTCATAAACTATATCAATGGGAAAACTATGACCCTCACGCTCCACCATGATGAAGGAAGGGAGGTCAACAGCTAGATCCACATCAACCAACGCACGAGCATAATATCCAAACTGGTGCTCCTTCGTGGCCTTATCAAGTTGCAAAGGAGTACTCACTCCCTTAGCAATTTCAAGAAGGTGGCGTGGATGCCAATAATCCTAGCTAAGCCCATATATTCGAATCCAAAATTGAGCATGTGTAAGAGGTGCAATGTCATTTGGATTAAAATCTTGTTGCCATTCCGATAAATGAAAAATTCCATTCGGTAACGTGCAAGTTCCACCTCCCCATTTCCTCCTCTTGTCATCTTCAGTATTGAAATGGATATCAAAATAACCTTTCCCAAGTGGGACGAGAAGCCACGACGCAATTGGCCTTCATAAAGCCTCGAGGGATGATTTGAGCTTTGCAGTCTTTAAAGGGGTTGTGCCCTTGCACAACAATAAATGACCAATTAAATTGGTACGGAAGGATTGCAATTGTTGTTGGTACAAATCTTCGCTAATTTTAACAGAAATTTGGTTGCCGCGTATGATGGGAATTGGGAGTTGACTCATGTTAATAGGCTCAGTAGAATCCAAGACAATTGACACAAAGGTCTTGGCCTTCATAGATGGTGGATTCGAATTTCGGGGAAGAGGAGCGGAATTTGAAACCATGGCAAAAGCCCATGGACAAGAATTTGCCCTAGGACCCTCAAACAGATTTGACATGATTTATCATAGCATACTCCAAAAAATCTTCCCACTATTTCCAAAAATTGCTGCAATAATACCCAAAAGTTGCCGCACCAGTCTCCCTTCCAACAGAACAATCTCACATAGTCGAGAGATCCTAGGTCGCACCCCACTTTGCTTTTGCTTGCCTCCGTTCTGCACGGATGAAGCTCCGGCGCCGTCAGAGGACCATAGGTCGCGAGAATGAAAGTTTTGCGTTCTTTCCTATCGCGCGCATGGAGCTCATTCTTTTTTTTCCACTCCCTAGTTTTGGTCAGTATCGCTTTGGTGAGAATCAAACCTAATACCTCATACTTACAAGTGATGAGAAATATTATTATACCGTGATACTAAGGGACAATATACTCAATAATTATATCAACTGTTTCGTGAAACGCAAGTATTGTCCTATGTTCACTCTGCCTTTTATCAAACAACTCACACGCCACATATTTTGAACTGGGCCTCCTGTTATGGAGCTGGTACCCTGGTGCTGTCAAACGATTTTATCAGGTGAAAACCAATAAAAAATAAATAAATAAAAAATAATTTTTTGCACAAAAAAACACTTGCATTATTTTCACAAATACTAAGTTTTTCAGAAATTCTTGAAACTTAAAAGGTAAGAATTGCATTGACAAAAGATCACAGTTGTTTCAAACATTCATTCCAGAAACATAATTAGTGTGATGGGAGAATATAATTTTTCGTGAAGTTTTTTTCTTTTTTTTTTTTTTTTTTTCCTCGGCAGATTGCCAGCCCAATAAACAATTTTCTCTCTTGCAATCACAAGTTTAGTAACCGCAATTCAGAGTCTCAGACATACAAGTCATCTAATATGGCCTTGTGCTTACAAGTTTTAGTCGTGAGATTTGAGATTTTTGCATGATCAACAGCAAAAGACATCGAAAATAATAGCAATAAAAAAGATATCCTAAAAAAGAGGAGGTTTCTTGGATTTCCATCGTCTCTTGGGTCACCATCAACACCTTCATTTTCAGGGTGACTTTTTACGGACCCCATAATATTGAACAGAATACACCCCTCGATAATGGAACTTTCCCATTCAACGTCGCCATGTTGAAGGCAACAATGGCGGAGAAATTTTTGAAGACACTGTCGAAGCCAAGCAAGAAATCAATGGCTTCTCTGGCTGTAAAAGAGAGGGAGAGAAAAATGCTTTTACTGCGGGAGAAGCCATTGATTTCTTGCTTGACTTCGGCGGTATCAAAAATTTCCGCGTCGTTATTGCCTTCATGGCAACGTTGAATGGGAAAGTTGCAATACTTTCGGTTGGCATCACTGCCATCGAGAGGTGTTTTCTGTTCAACATCAGGTCCTAAAAAGGCACCTGGAAATGAAGGTGGAGGTGGTGGCCCAAGAGACGATGAGAATCCAAGAAAACCTCCTCTTTGTCAGATAATCTGCTTTCTTGCAATAACTTTCATGTCTTTGTTGTTGATGATACAAAAATCTCAATTCTTGTGCATTTAGAGAGGCTTTATAGACAAAGTTTGAGTGAACTGGTGGTGGCGGTGATTACAATTTATAGAGAAAAGGGACCGGAGGGAGTTGGTGAAGGGGGAGGTCGAGTTGAAGATGAAGGTTTGGCATATTACACGAGGAGGGAGCATAGAAGAAGGAAGCAAACGGGGCGAAGTTGAAATAAGCGGGTGTAAAACTGGAAATGCACTGTTACTAAGCTACATTGATTTCTCCACGGGTTTTAGTACATATAGAATTTCTTTCCCACAGGTTCTCTACATTTCATCTCTATACTTCTTATCCCCACGAGTTTTAGTTAGCTTGTGTTTACGAAAACTTGCGAAGAAAAGTTGGATGAAATTTCTTACAGAAATTGACAGTGCATAATGTGTTTATCAATTAAATAAGGGCTAGTTTGAAATTGTTTTTAAAATGATGAAAGCACTTTCTTCAAAAGTGTTTTTGAAACCAATTTTTAGTAAAAATGCAAATGAATCTTAAAAAGTACTTTGAAGTACTTTCTGTAAGAAGCACCAATTATATATTTTTTGCAAGAAGAACTTCATGTGGTTTTGGAATTCAAAAATAATTTCACAATAAACGCTTTTAATCATTTTAAAATTAATTACAAGAGTGGGCATATTATATATAATTGGTATATAATTTTTTTTTTTTTTTTGAAGAACAGAGTGGGCATATTATATATAATTGGTATTATATAAAATTAATCTCTTTCTACGCCCTAAGATATTAATTTTTTTTTTTTTTTGAAGAACAGATATTGACATATTATATATATAATTTATAAACATAGTGCAATTCAAAGAGTGGGGTAGGAATTTTTATAGCGGATTCCAGACTGCAATTCACATGCATTGTTTCAGAACTTTCACCACTTACATGTCGAATTTCTTGGGAATGCTGCTCTGCTGGGCTCACAAGGTTTCGTTTCTTATCGGAATTCAGCAAACAATTCCTGATAAATCAAGGGTCCCAGACTCCCATGTTTCCCCATCAAACTCCCACCACCCCATCACATTCTTTCGTGCAAATACGAAGCTTTTCGAATTCTAATACATCTCATTAATCTTTAACACATCAAATAATTAGTTGTGAAGTCCCATTGACAACGTTTTCTCGTCAAATTTATTTTAATAAATAAATATTGACGTCTTTAAACGATCAGCATGATTAATGAACACCGCAACATAAAAATATATATGTATATATAAATAAAAATAAAAGTTTTACGCCAACGTTTCTTGCAGGGTTAAACCATTCTAGGTCTTGTTGTTTACGTGTTGGTGGACGACTCTCAGTTATTTATGATTGGTTTGGAGACGTCGCCGACGATATATGTCCCCGAAAAATAGGATATCCGTCTTCGTGTGGTCCCCTCACGTATTGAATACCACTTGGTTACAAACTTGAAAATAAATTGGTGACTTTGGTTATTGGTTAATAAATACACGTTTGCATATTTTAGTTGGTTAGTGATGGGCTGAAAGGTGAGCTATTCTACCAGGGCATTTATTTGGATCTCCTTCACCGGTCCTCAACACTAGCCGAAATAGCCACAAATCGGGGCGCTTAAATTCCCTATTACATGTTTGAAATAACTAATATTTGTTTGTTAGTGTTTTTAGAAAGCTTAAAAACGATTTTCACTTCTAAGTAAGAGGTTTTAGGTTTGATTTTCGTTAAAGGCGAATTTGAACCACATTTTGCTAGCCCATTGTAAGATTAAGCCCACCTCATCTCCCTTGGTGTAAATACTATTGTTTTGTTTAAAAAAAAGATTTTTGAAAAAAATCAAAACCATTTATGATATAACGTTTGAGATAAAAATGTAAAGTTAATTGAAGAAAACACAAAAAATGCAATTTAATTGGGTTTAAGGAATTTATATAAACAGAAGTGCGTCTTACAAAAGCACTCGTTATAGCTGTCAATGTCGGTTTGAGTGTTAGTTTGATCTTCATTGTTGATAAGGACTATTCCATAAACAAGAAAATACACCTGAGCACTACAAAAATAGCAATAGTGCCATTTAATTTATCATTCTAAAATAGTACATAGTCTGGTGATGGAAATCTCTACGTGGACAATGTAGACATGGGTTGGTTGAATTATAGGAAGTGGTTGAAACTTAAAATAATTCTTCAACAATAATTTCTTCAACTTTAAATTCAAGAACAATATTAGAGAGTGGAATCGTGGGTAGGTTTTTGAAAAAAAAAAAAAAATTCAACGATTTAGTGACGATTAAGATGTGATGGAGAAGACTAATAACTAGATAGTGACGTATTCTTCTCTTGGTACATGAGACGGTATCAATACAAAGTAAAACGAGATAGGGAAAGGAAACGTACCATAACGGAAAAGGAAGGAGGAAGAGTTTGATACTCGGACGCCAAGAGAAAAGTCATAATTTTTTGCTTGTTTTGTCGAGGAGAGTTTTTATAGTTGAGGATGAGAGTTTTAGTTGCGGTAATAACTTATTACTCAACTTCGGATTTTAAAAGTGATATTTGTTGTTCAAATTTGAAGCGGTGGTTTTGTGGTTTATGCTTTTGGCAAGGATTATGGGAAGAAGCTCACGTTTGTTGGAGGTGATTCATGGTAAGGTTATGACAATTTGAAGATCATCAAAGGGTGGTGTGGTCTTTCGTTTGTGGGGTTGTTGCAATGGTTTGGGGGTTCACAATCATGTTTTATTGTCGTTGTAAATTCTTCAGATGATGGTAGGATGTTTACCTTGCGAGTCTTGATGGTGTTAGGTCCAGCTAGCTCATTGGGTTTAGGCATTGTGAGCTTATCTTTCTTGTTAGTTAGATGCGGGTCTCCTGTGATTGAGGAATCGTATCTTTGAAGAGTTTATTTTGTGTTGTATAATTATTTTGTTTTGTTTTGTTTTGGTTGTGGTTTCGTTGTGTTTTTTTTTTTTTTTTTTGGCAAGGGACTATGAAGACATCTCCGTGATGTCTCATAGCAGGGCTTTTCTGTCGAATGAGCGTCGTCTTTTGCAAGTTATTAAGAAAGTAATGCAAGATTTTGTCTTTATGAGTGTTATCATTCCGTTTGGTTAGATTTACGGTTATATGGGGTAAATTTTGTATTGTCTTTTTGTTGCATTTGTAATCACTGCATTGTATTCCTAATGAATGATGTTCTTATTTTTCTTTGATAATGATGTACGTTGAAAAAAAAGAAGAGCGTTTTGGGTTGTTTATCCTCTGTGAATAAGGAATAGCAATACAGGTTAATGATTCCTAATCAAATGAATTGACCATTAAGATGTGATGGAGAAGAATATACCTAGATGGAATCAATACAAAGAAAAACGAGAAAAACCAAAGCTCATATTAGAAAGAAGATTACACAACTAAGGAAATTGTGAAACGATAAAAATATATCTTCGAATGTCCTGAGTGAGTTATCGAACGACGCTATATGTAAAAAGTTATTTTAGTCATTCCTTGATCGGGCAGGAAAATATGAACGTCACTATTCTTTGTTTCCTTTCTATATTTTCTTCTGTTAAAGCAGTTTAGTTTAAAAACAGTAACGTAATCTATGTTTTGTATTAAACTATTAAAGACTCGTTTGGATGTGCTTTTTAAATAACTGAAAGCGTTTTTGGTGAAAATATTTTTTGAACCAATCATTAGTAAAAATGCAGGTAAATCCTAAAAAATCACTTAAAAGTGCTTCCTGGAAGAATCATATGTGTTTCTTGCAGAAAACACTTAAAGTGCTTTTAGAACCCAAAAATATTTTCTCTAAAAGCTTTTTCAGCTATTTTAAAAGAACATCCAATCAAGTTACGAGACAAGGCAAAAGCTAACCTAATTTTAAACATTCCTAGTCTAAAACGGAGATTTGCCCGTTTACTTTCCCACTATCACTGATTGACTACACACACCCCTTATATATACCCAACCTCACACCCCTTATATATACCCAACCTCTCACCCCTCCCAGCGACCAGACCTCCACAGATTAATTCCACACTCTTCAATCTTTACTCTGCTCACCTCCACTCTTTTACTCTTTATACCCATCGCCGGAAAACCCTACCCGCCACCTACACGATGCGTCTCCTACTCTCTCTTCTCCCTTTCCTCGTCCTCCTCTTCTGCTCGCTGTACTCCGCCTCCGCCACACGGAAACACCACCCAGCATCAAATATCGTCCGTTCATCATGTCGCCACGCCACTTACCCCAAAATCTGCCTCCGCACTCTATCCAACTACGCCGGCCCCGCCAAGACCCCCGGCGACCTCGCCCAGGCCGCCGTGAACGTTAGCCTCGCCCGCGCACGCCGCGTCTCCGGCTTCCTCGCCCAGCTCTCCGCCTCCTTCAAGGGGACGAAGCTGCAGCGCTCGGCGATCGGCGACTGCGTGGACCTGATGTCGTCGTCGGTGGACGAGCTGAGCGAGACGCTCGCCGAGCTGCACCACCTCCGGAAGGAGACGTTTCGGTTCCAGATGAGCAATGCCCAGACGTGGCTGAGCGCGGCCTTGACGGATGACGAGACGTGTCTCGATGGGATTCAGGAGGCGAATGTGAAGGCCAAGGCCGCGGATGTGAAGCGGAAGATTACGAATGTGGCTAGGGTTACGAGCAACGCGCTGTACCTGATCAATCGCCTCGACAAGAGCCGCAGACAGCCCAGATCTGGACCTTGATGATGATCTGATGATGGACGGCTGTAATTCTGTCATTATGGTTATCAGTGTCAGTCCATGCCGCAGTTGGCATCGTACTGTTATTGTACGTATGATATTAATGAGTATAGTAATGAAGCTACACATATAAAATCAGTTTATAATATTGTTGTCGGGGTTTAAATTACTCTAAAAGCTCTTGATATTTTACTTATCAACATCTTACTTTCTTTTGAAATAATTATTTGCGATAAATACGAGATTTCTTTGGTGGTTAAGATATTTTTTATGATCGTGATTAAAAGATCCTATGATCCACGAAAATTTGTGGGACTGTCCCATGTGACAACCTGTTAGAGACTTGTTGCATAAGACAACCCGTACGAAAAATATCAACTTATTAGATAGTTTGTCTTGTGATCCCCATAAATACCCCACGTTTTACCTCCATTTACCTTAAAATATGTTTTGTTCCATCAAACAACCACCCTCATTCCTCAACACCGCATGTCCAAAAATTGTGAAAATTGTGCAGGGGGTCATAATTCATAAATCATTTCACGCTATCCACACATCCATTTTTATTTTTTACAAACACCTATCAATTTTCAGCCGTTGAATTGAATGACTTGGAGAAGATCAATGAACAAAAATTAACAAAGGTGTGTGAAAAATAAAAGGAAGTATGTGAATGGCACTACCCTAATTTTACCAACTAAATTTTAGAAGCATTACCTTCATGTATCAGTATTATTATTGTCATCATTTTTCTATCTTTCTCTTCACTTGACGATAAAATAAGAGAGTTGTTAGACACACTTGGTTGTTTTATTTCCCCACCCACATTATATTTATACCCACTATAAAAAGTTAAAAAAATTAAAATGTTATCTCCCCACCCACTATTATTCCTAAAATAATCCTTTATATATATTCTTTTTCCTTTTTTTTTTTTTCAACTCAGCTATCTATGCTGCACTTTCAACGTTTCTCAAGTCATGTGGTTTTATTTTTCTAATTGATTCACGTTTTTGTTGTTTTATCGAATTGAGTTTAGTCAAGTTAATTACAACACCATGCTTCATGTTTCTAGTTCGATTGATCATGATACACTATCCATTATTGCCAAATTGTACGGCAACGTAATACGAAATCGTAGATACAACACATTCAAATAGGAATCGATTCGATGAATGATTCAAGTTCGAGTTGCCGTGCTGTTGAATTGTCTGATCAATTTCTGAAATCGGGCTGTGTAACATGAGACACAAAAGTGATAGTTACAAGACCTAATACATTTGTATTTCTCCGATAATTAAAACTTTCATCAATTGCATGTAAAATAAAAACCCAGAAAGGCAAATGTTTAAATCCTAACAAATTGCACACAAAAAATTATTCTTTTACCTCTTTGATGGAAACATAATCCTCTGCTTCTTCCATAAAAATGTCATCTTCTAAGTTCATTCTTTTTGCTTTCTCTGAATGAAAAGAGATGAGAAGGATGAGAGATGGGAAGGATGAGTTAGGGTTTAAGGAAGACAAATAGTCTAAAGAGTTATCAAACTCAAACTTTTCTTTTTTATTTTTTATAAAAAAATAATAATAATGCAAAAGAGGGTAACTAAGGTCCTTATTAGTCATTTTACAAATGGACAAATTTGTAATAAAAAAAGTCATTAAAAAGTGGATAAGAAGATAAAACATTGGGGTGGGAATAACATCTCTTCTCGCTTGAGTCCTTGACTATAAAATTCGGAAGAATAGAGTTAAATTCGGGTCAATACTTCCGAACCGGCCCAGACGGAATATATATCATCTTTTGGTGACGGGCCCGTTGAGTCCAAAGATGTAACAAGTGTCGGTCGCGCTTACGAACTCAGTGACCCATCCGAACCCGCCACAACTGGGCCACCTGGTTCCCAAAAGCTCAACTAAAAACCTCGACCCGTAAATCCGCAACTTAACGGTCACCTTCTTCGCCCTCAGCTGTCTCTCTAAAACCCTAGCCAGTGCTGAGAGGTGGGCAAAAAAACCTAAGGACCATCGAAGCTAGGGTTTTTCTGCAACTCCCCAAAACACCCGCCCAAACATGGAAGGCATCGAAGTGGACGACGTCCACTCCTTCCCTCTAAGCGACGATGACGACATCTGCGCCTCAATCTTCACGCGCTTCAGCAGCTCCACGCGCGAAGACCACCACCACCTCTGTGCCGCCGTCGGCGCCATGGCCCAGGAGCTCAAAGACAAGAACCTCCCTTCGACTCCCGTCGCATACCTCGGCTTCACGTGCTCATCCCTCGACGGCCTCGCCTCCCAGCCAGACCCACCCGGTCACGTGATCGACGCCCTCCTCACGATTCTCTCCATTGTCTTTCAGAAAGTATCGGTGGGGATTCTCGTGAAGAAGAGCGAGTTCTTATCGGAGCTCTTGGTCCGTGTTCTTCGGTCACCGTCGTTGACGGTGGGTGCCGCCGTCTCGGGATTGAAATGTATATCGCATTTGCTCATTGTCAGAGGCCGCGTCAACTGGTCTGATGCCTCTCAATTGTATGGATTCCTATTGAGTTTCGTTACGGATTCTCGCCCGAAGGTGAGTTTCTCACATTTTATTTGCCTTTGAGTTCTTGTCGTTATTGTTGATTGTTCATGATAGAATTCAGATTGCTTCGGTCATTTACTATATAAATTCGATGAATTTGAGGTTTATTAAATGACGTTACGGCACAATTGTTGCATATTTTGGTAATGTCGATTGTTATAATTGATTCAGATTTTGATTCTGTTACATGTACTTGAATGTATTGTAATTGGATTCGGAAACAGGTGAGAAGACAATCACATTTGTGTCTTCGCGATGTGCTGCAAAGTTTTCAAGGAACACCGCTCCTTGCCCCCGCAAGTGAAGGGATAACTAACTTATTTGAAAGGTTTCTTCTGCTTGCCGGTGGGTCAAGGGCAGATGCGAGTGAAGGACCCAAGGGAGCCCAAGAGGTCTTGTATGTTTTGGATGCTCTGAAAGAGTGTCTGGTTCTTATGTCAATCAAGTACAAAACCAATGTCCTCAAGTACTACAAAACTCTTCTGGAACTGCGCCAACCACTTGTTACAAAGCGCATAACAGACAGTTTGAATATACTTTGTCTCAATCCATCGACAGATGTTTCTCTTGAAGTGTTGCTCGATCTATTATGCTCATTAGCTCTTTCTGTCTCTACGAATGAGACATCTGTGGATGGCATGACATTTACAGCTCGCTTGCTTGGTACTGGAATGGCGAAAGTTTATTCCCTTAATAGGCAAATATGTGTAGTTAAACTCCCTCTTGTATTCAATGCACTCAAAGGTATGTAGTGTTTTGTCGTCCACTGACTTTAGTTGCGTACATTTTACCTTCTTATTAGTTAAAGAAATCTTCGTCTAAGTCCCTTTTTATCTGCTCCATTCTAGAAAGCAGAACTCAAAAAGTTCTGTTTGTGTTTCTTTGATTTTGGCAGATGTGTTGGCATCTGAGCATGAAGAGGCTATACACGCAGCAGCAGACACATTTAAGAGTCTCATTCGTGCTTGCATTGATGAAAGCTTGGTCAAACAGGGAGTTGACCAGATTGTAATGAATGCAAAAAATGATGCAAGGAAGTCTGGGCCAACTATAATTGAAAAAGTGTGTGCGACTATTGAAAGCTTACTTGGTTATCACTACGCAGGTGTCTGGGACCTTGCATTTCAAGTTGTCTCAGCAATGTTTGATAAACTTGGTATTACTTTTAAAATTTGATGCATCTGACTGTTTCCTCTTGTTTTTAACTGATTTATTTTTCTGTTACCATGCACTTATTATCTCCATTTGATATCAGAGGTATAACAGCTGTTATCATGCAGGGGTATACTCTTCTTATTTCATGAGGGGCGCAATGAAGAGCTTGGAGGAAATGGAGAAGTTACCTGATGAAGATTTCCCTTTCAGGAAACAGGTCTTTCCTATATTATTCAGTGTTTAACATATTAATATTACTATGTCCACCATCATCATTTACAAGGTTTTTAGGCTGCAAGTCAAACTCAGTTCATTTTTTTAAAGATTATTTGGAAGCTTTTTGTGTGGTTTTGTCTTTGTTTAGTAATGTTTACTCTCAATTAGTGCGACATTTACTAATATAATGAATTTATTAATATATAGTTGCATGAATGCTTTGGATCGGCTCTTGTTGCAATGGGACCTGAAACATTTTTAGGTCTTCTACCTCTTAATTTGGAGGCTGAAGACCTAAGTCAGGTGAATGTTTGGCTCTTTCCGATTCTGAAGCAGTATACAATTGGTGCACGTTTGAGCTTCTTTACGGAGTCAATTTTGGGTATGGTTGGAATGATAAAGGAGAAATCTAAAAAGGTATTGAACAGATCATACTGATGGAATGCTAGTTGTTTATTCCAGATGGAATTTTTTAGTTATGTGCTATAATTTGCAGCTGGAGTCACAAGGACGTATTGTTTCATCAAGGAGTTCAGATGCGCTTGTACACGCTTTGTGGTCACTGTTACCTTCCTTTTGCAACTATGCTTCTGATACTGCTGAAAGTTTCAAGGATCTAGAGCAAGCCTTGTGCAGTGCCCTTCAGGATGAACCTGAGATTCGTGGGATAATATGCTTGAGCTTGCAGATTCTTGTTCAACAAAATAAGAAAATTGTGGAAGTGAATGATCTGTCTGATAGTGAATTAGGTAGCACCAGACATAGAGCTATGGCCAATTATACCCCTGAAGTTACAGAAGGTAACATGAGCGTACTCAAGTCATCTGCACGCAAGTTACTACCTGTTCTATCAGGTGTTTTCTTGAATACCACAAAAGATGATGCAGGCTGTTTGCAGGTACTTAAGCATACTGAGGTTACATGTGTTTTGTTTATTTGTTCTGCAAAATACATGACAAGAATGTCAAATCCGTATTGATTTTTGTATAGTACACATATCCTACGGGTGTAACAAATGCAGTTTCCCTACAAATCATGCCTATCCTCGTTAAAACCATGACACATTTTTTATAAGAGAGAAAGGCAGAGGGGAGTTATCTTTTTACCTAAATGTGTTAGATACCTCGTAGTGAACATTCAAAGAACTTAAACATAATTGAGCAATAAAGGCACAAGAACAAAATGGAATTGGCTCACTTTATAAGCTGCATCCCTTTTTTACAATATCACCCTTTTCAGTATTTTTTTTTTCTTTCTTTTGACTTCCCTTTGATCTTTTGGATACATTTGCACCTCTGTCCCCTTTGCTTCCCCTAATGAACTTGTACTTTTTCATATTGGGTTCAATTTTCTACTTAGGAATGCATTTTTGGTTAGATACGTGTTTGTACTTTCAATGCGAAATTCGTTGATTACTTTTTCATGAATAGTGTTTTGTGAAGTTGTGAATAATTATGTTTCCACCTTTACAGTCCACAATTGGTGAGTTTGCTTCAATATCAGATAAAGAAGTTGTCTCTAGGTATTTTAGAAGTACATTGGTGAAGCTTTTGAAGGTTACTGAAGAGGCTAGGAAAGCAGAAAGCTCTAGAGATTCTAATACCATGCGGTACATCATTTTTTTTCCGTCTATGATGTTTAGTTCTTCATTTTCACAGTAGAGTTATCACTTCTCTCTCTTAGCAGGATGTCTGACCTGACATTAATTCTCTTCCATCTTAACTGCAGGGCACAACTATTTGACTTGGCAGTCTCACTTTTACCTGGTTTGGATGCTAAAGAGGTTGATGTTTTATTTAGTGCAATAAAGACTGCATTGCAGGTTTGGAAATCTTTCTCCTCCATCTGGTTATTTACTTTGTTTTTAAGAGGATCTAGAAATGCTTGGTAAAAGGAAATATTGCCTTAGTTACTAACTATAGGCTTCATGACTTCAGGATAATGAAGGATTGATACAAAAGAAGGCATACAAAGTTCTTTCAATCATTCTCAGGGTATGCAAAAGTTAAGGATTTGTATGATTTGGATGTTAGGGATTATCTTTATTGATGCTTTTGCACTGTACTTGAATTATTATCACCAGTCAGTGGAATATTTGGAAACATGGTTTACCGGTTCAAAGTTGTTTGCTTCACTGCTAATGTATTAGTTAAAGAAGACATGGTTACAAGGGCACTCATATAATTTTCTGGAATTATCTGCTGCGGAGCCGTCTTCTATCCATGTTATGGTGGTTTTTTTGTTTCTTTGCTCATCTCTTTTACTTATGGATCTTGTTGCTGGATGTATGGTCAGGACTGTGATTGGTTTCTTTCATCGAAGCGCAAGGAATTGTCTGATATTATGATTGAAGTACTTCCTTCATGCCATTTTTCAGCTAAACGGCACAGACTTGACTGCTTGTACCTCCTAGTAGTCCATGTTTCAAAGGTATACACAAACATATTGATTTGCCAAATCGTATTACTACGTGTAGCATTCATTATTTGATTCTTAGGAACAAAGTTTGATGTAGGGAAGAAAATTCACATGTATGCCATTCCATGCTTAAGAACTTGAATCTTTTTGTAGAGCAACACTGAGCAGATGCAGCATGACATCATAAGTTCTTTCCTGACAGAAATAATTCTTGCGCTTAAAGAGGTAAAGTGGTTTAGCAGCTGCAATCTGGTTTCTTACTTAGTTTTTAATTTCCTGAAAGAATCTAATTCTTGCACTTAAAGAGCCAGAAGATCTTGCATTCTGCAGCTTCAGAATTTGTTCATTTATATGAAGTGCTACCAATGGTTTTCTTTCTCAATGCAGGCTAACAAGAAAACAAGAAATAGAGCTTATGACATCCTTGTCCAAATTGGCCATGCTTGTGGAGATGAGGAGACTGGCGGGAAGAGAGAAAACCTGCTGCAATTTTTTAACATGGTACTGAATACTGTTTCAGACTGCATCAGTTTTTAACTGATAGTCTTTTGGCAATAATTGGTTCTGTGGGAAAGCAGAAATTATATAAATTTGCAGCATGTCTAAGGTTGATCTTATGGTCACAGGTAGCTGGGGGGCTAGCTGGTGAAACTCCTCATATGATCAGTGCTGCAATGAAGGGTTTAGCTCGGTTGGCTTATGAATTTTCTGACCTTGTTTCAAGTGCTAGCAATTTGCTCCCATCCACATTTCTCCTCCTTCAGAGAAAGAACAAAGAAATAATTAAAGTTTGTTCCCCTCTTGTTTAGATCAGCATTTTGGAGTTATTCAGTTACTTAAGTGAACTGCTTGATAGTTGATAATTCATTGACTTATTTGTTATTTCCTTTTTCCAGGCTAATTTGGGTTTGTTGAAAGTATTAGTAGCCAAATCACAAGCTGAGGGGTTGCAGTTGCACTTGAAAAGCATGGTGGAAGGCTTGCTGAAGTGGCAAGATGCTACTAAAAGCCACTTCAAAGCCAAGGTTGTTTCCTCCTCAATATGGTTGAGTTCAGTTGGTTTTGATGAATTTCCCCATAATTCTCATCACTTGCTTTTCAAACTCGATTTTTTTTTCTTCAGGTTAAGCTGCTTCTAGAAATGCTCATCAAGAAATGTGGGCTTGATGCTGTTAAGGCTGTGATGCCACAAGAGCATATGAAACTACTTACAAACATACGGAAGGTTTGTTGAGAGGCATCTTGCTAGATTGAAAATTTTCCAGGGGTACTCACTACTTGTTTCTGATCTTCCCCTTTTCTTGTGAATACAGCTGAAGGAACGAAAAGAGAGGAAGCTGGGTTCTAAATCTGAGGAAGCTAGATCTCAAGTGTCCAAAGCAACTACATCCAGGTCTCACTCTTTCATAATTTAAAAGTTAAATACATGCACGAGCACAATTCGCACGGTGCACATGTATTCTTATTGTAAATACATATCACACATGTGCGTATGTGCTGGTGGCACTTTTACATCTCATTTTTTAACTTTCATTTTTTGAGATATATGTAGTTTTTAATATTACTTCATGTTCTCTAACATTCTGTTATTTTCCATCTTCTTTTCAGGCTAAGCAGGTGGAACCATACAAAAATATTTTCTGATTTTGATGATGAGGAAACTGAGGATAGCGGTGCAGATTATATGGATGCCAAAACAGTGTCGGGCAGACGTGGCAAGGCGTCCACACAGCTCAAATCCAAATCATCTTCATTACGGTAGGTTGTTGTTGATGTTCATGTTGCAGTGTTTACGTGTTTAGAGAGCCACACTTTGCATTATTCATGATCTTGGTAGCTAGAAGTGTTCGTTGGATCATATCTGATTGTCCAGAAATGTTAAAAAATAATATGATCAACAACACAATCTGGATCGGCCGAAATGAACCAACACAATTGTTTGTATTACAGAAGAACAAATAATAAGAAGTTGCTTGATCAGCTAGAGGATGAGCCACTTGATCTGCTTGATCGGCAAAGAACTAGGTCTGCACTCAGGTCATCTGAGAGTTTAAAGCGAAAGATGGAGTCGGATGATGGGCCAGAGATAGACCCTGATGGGCGCCTAATAATCCGCGACGAAGCAGAACCGTACAAGGAAAAGCCATCTGAACCTGATTATGATGCAAGAAGCGAAGCGGATAGTCACTTGTCTGTAAACTCAAAGAAAACACAAAAACGCAGGAAGACATCAGAGTCTGGGTGGGCTGCCACCGGCAAAGAGTACGCCAGCAAGAAGGCTGGTGGGGATTTGAAGAGGAAGGACAAGCTTGAACCATATGCATATTGGCCACTTGATCGGAAAATGATGAGCCGCAGACCAGAGCATAGGGCAGCCGCGAGAAAAGGAATATCGAGTGTGGTGAAAATGACGAAGAAGCTCGAAGGGCAGAGTGCCTCGGCTATCCTCTCCGCTAAAGGCTCGAAGTTTAAAGGGCGGGTTCAGAAGAAAGGAGGCGGCAAGAAGAAAACAAGGTGAAGAACCTCTTCAACTTGGATCAACACATTCAAGAGAAATATATAAACCTTTTCTTCATTTATTGATTACTATTTGCTCCACTGAATAGAGCTAAGCGACCATTTTATGTTTGAGTTTTGGAATCACTTTTCTTGGAACTTTTTTTTCCACAAATTTTATTGAATATGTTGATACTGCTTGCCAATTAACATGAACATACATAGCAATGGATCGCAATGGCGAACAAGGAAAGGAACGTGTAGGTTAGAATAGAATATCGCTTCGCCATAAGTAAGTGTATGGACATTATAAAGACGCTCGAACAGGTCCCAATCCAAGTATAAAATTTGGAATCAAGATACAAGTAGGTCGAATTCCAAAAACGTAAAGTCATGCAACTGCAAACTAAATTTCATTACAATCATCTGATGAGCCAACTAGTTGTACAGAATACCAAAATCAAACAAGGCAAGGCAACCATTACCGCAGCGGTGGTTCAATGACTAGCAGCAGCACATAAAAGGATCAAAAGCTACTGTGGCTATCGAAAGGGAAAGTCTCTAATAATAAGAAGCAAAAGTATTTCTTGTTAACCATTGGGTGAGCTCTTAATATTTCCTACTTAGGGGCCACCTCAACAATCTTCTCGAGCGATTCAGTTTTCATAGCCGCAATCTATCCAACCATACACAAGATGAAGTACTTCAATGTCGATTCAGTCCCATCTGTAAATAACGGCTTCTGCTTAATTTTCAAGCAAAATATACGAAAGAAAGATATCATTGATTTCATTGTTGAAAATACGTGACTGCTCGTAACTGTTCTACATATGTTGATTTCAAGTTGAAAGACATTAACTCAGACAAATAATCACGATACTACAGGTTTATGTTTCAGACTACTATTTTTTAAAAGAAATACCCACACTTTGCTTGATTTGTTTACATATTACAATCCTTCTAAGTTCTAAAAAAGGTGGCAGTATGCGAACATACCTTCAGTAAGATTGCAGCAAAGGTTGGAGTAGCACACTAGATCTGTGTTTCTACTGGTATGGGGCAAACAAGACCGATGAGTTGTGGCCACCGAACCCAAATGAGTTAGACAATGCCACCTTAACGTCCAGCCTCTCTTTCTTTGGACCCACTAGTAGTTTTGTATCCTGCATTCATGTGCTGACAGAATTAGAGGATTCCAAATATACTTTCCTTGGACGTTATCAGGGAACGGAAGACAACGTACCACACCCTCATCTGGGTTTTCCAGATTGATATTTGGATGTATCCACCCAGTTCGTATTGCCTACCCAAAAAGAAGATAACATGTCAAGAACTACACTTCAAACCAAAGAATTGTATTTGGTCTTCAAATATAAGGTCTAAAAATATTACAGTTTTTCCAAGTTGAAAACATCAAGTTACCTGTACTGCTGCAACAGCTTCCACAGCACCAGCTGCTCCTAGTAGGTGACCAATCATGGATTTTGTAGAGTTCACTCTCAACTGTAAAACATAATGATCTCATTGAACATGGAAATACAGGAATTAAGAAAACAGATGACGAACGTAATGTGTTGTTGTTACCTCAGGGTTCTGGCCAAAACAATGAATGAGAGCATTATACTCCTTGAGATCTCCGGCTGGTGTGGATGTAGCATGTGCATTAATGTAATTAACATCTTCCCTAGACACCCCAGACTGCTCTAAAGCCTTTTCTATACAGAGAATAACCCCGGCCCCTGTTTCCAAGGACATTAATAAAAATTTCAAATCCAAGCATTTGATGTAATTTGACGAAACAAAGTGCAAGGTGGATACAATTATTCACACAAAAAATGCTATAACGACATTATTCATAAAAATATTTCCACGTGATGTTCTTCCATAATGAACCTCTAATAGATCAACAGAAACAAGTTGCCAAAAACTTTCTTGTTTCCATAGCTCAACAAAAAGAACAAGAGAAACGTAGGAGTGATATTTCCAAAGGTAAAGCATATTACCATCAGGGTGTGGCTCAGTCATGTGGTAAGCATCACATGTGAAGCTTCCACCAAGGAATTCTGCATAAATAGTTGCACCTCTTTTCTGTAAGAAAATAAACATCGATGAATTAAACTTTCTAAAGAAGCATTTATACAGAAACACCATATCACATAGTAAGATAGAAATGAATGATTAGAAAATGCGTGTGAGACTACTATAGGGGTAGCAGCAAGTTCAGCTGACCATAATCACTCAACACAGTACAAAAAAAGTAACAGAAAGCATGATATGGATTAACTCGAGGGAACCACAGTATACAGAATGTCCCTAAAGACCTTGCACCTACAACCCTACAGACTATGTGATCCCACACAGAAAGAGAAAAAGAATATCCAGACAGACAACCCAAGTACCATTGCCAAGGTCATTGATTTAGAAAATACCTTAGCATGTTCTAACTCTTCTAGAAGCAAAACACCAGCTCCTTCCCCCATAACAAAGCCATCACGATTCTGTCCAATAACCAAAACAAGATTTTGTTAAAAGCATTACTATGTAAGTCGACATGTTAGTAAGAAACAATGATTGCAGTTCCAAACATTTTCTTTCGCAATGGAGTACCTTTGCACTTGTTAAACGTTTCTAAAACAAAGAAACTCAAATCTCAAGCTTAATAGATGACTAGGTTTAGTTATAAATTACAACATATCATTTCAATAAAGCTGACTAGATTCCAACACAAATTTACATTGTGATAACCAATATATGACATGCCCTTCTAGTGATTTTTACCATTCTTGTTCTTAGGAATATACGAAAGTTTCATCATATAACCAATCAGTGGAAATAAAAGAATAAATGACTCTAGCATAGTTATTGGTCACATTACACTATCCCAAGGGCGTGATGCTTTAGTCGGATCATTGTTTCTTTGTGACAGTGCTCTGCATGCCACAAAGCCTCCCAATCCTGCAGTGATAGCATACGAAAAAGATTATTAAAAATTACGTTCAACTCAGAGTAAAAATAAGACAGAAATAACATCTGCAAGGAATGGAAGCAATACCAATAGGTATCATCACTGAATCTGAACCACCACAGAGCATAAGGTCCTGCATAAGATTTCAAAGAAAATTGTAAATTAGTTATTATATACTACTTAAAGATCGTTCATCAGATATCATTATTTTCAATTTTGCATCGAAACTACCACTAAATTACTTCATGTTGTAGGACAATATTTTGCATCTAAACTCTACCACTTAATATGATTAACAGAATACTTACTGCTTCGCCTCTAATGATATGATTTGCCGAATTCAAAATACAGAAGTTGCTTGTAGCACAAGCAGTAGAGATTGAATAGTTTGGGCCCATCCAGCCCTGCAAGCGTAAAAAGTATATTGCAGTTAAAAGGACAAGTATAAAATCTCAGCAGCCATCACAAATTGTAAAGGTATTGCATCGATAATATATATACGCATATATATTGTAATCTCACCAGATCAATTGCCAACATGGCAGAACCCATATTTGTAGTTGCGAAAGGTACACAGAAAGGGTTCATCTTCTTATAGGAAACCCGTAAAGCTTCAATTGCATCATTGAAGACCTGTTCAATATCAAACACAAAATGGATTTATCAGAAATGACTGAAGTGATGAAAATACATCAGATCTTGCTCCAGAGGCAAATTTTGTAGGTCACTGTGAGACTATCTGGCTTCAAATTTAATTTTGCGAAAAGAATCTTTTGTGTTTACAAGATGTTTTACTACAGGAGAGAGATACTGATACACAGTCTTAAATAAACAAATAGATAGCATAAACAAGTCCAGTTCTGAAATTAAAAAAAAAACTAGTTTTCAGTGCATCTCCATCGAAAATGACATTTGGAAGATGTGACATAACATTACAAACTCTAAACCATGCTTGCTAAAAACATCAAATTGAAGACAAACCAGTAGAAAGATTTTTCAATGTTTTGCAAAAAGTGTACATAATATTAAGGCACAGAACACTGAGGTACCTTCATGCCACCCATTGCTGAGCCAATCAAAACCCCACATTTTGCTTTATCTAATGTTTCCAGGACTTCTTCTGTGATTCCAGCATCTGCCAAGGCTTTCTTTCCAGCAGTAAGCAAATAAAGCATGAACTTATCCATTCTTCTAGAAAACTTTGGTGTTACCCATCCGTCCGTTGAGAAAGACTTGATCTCACCAGCTATCCTCTAAAGAAAATAAAGAGAAGTAAGAACATAGTACTGAGAAAACAACAATTTGAAGGGAGGTTTAGTAAATTAGTCACCGTTGGAACTGGGTACAATCAAAAGCTTCTATCTCACTTATGCCACTAACTCCCTCAAGCAAATTATTGTAGAAGACATCAGAATCATGACCGAGTGGGGTCACCACACTCATTCCTGTCACAACCACTCGCCTCTGTCTTGTTAAAGGTTTCTTCTGTTTTGTTAACTCTTCAGTAGGTTGCACAGCTACAGCCATGGTTTCCCCTATATTTCCACCAATAACAATGATTTAAAACAAACGAAGATGTCATGCATGTCAAAGAATATTTTTACTTATACATTGATTGAAAAACCGAAGTTAGAGTCCTCAAAGATCTACAAGGCAACAGACAATCATTCTATATACATTCACACCAACGTAAATAATAAATCTTTCCTCTCTTTCCTGGTCCAATACATAAAACTTCTACAGTAACAAGATATTCTATTCCTTATTCTTTGTAAATTAAAGTTCGTGGCTAGTATAATCATGAATCACTCAACAGTTGCGAATGGAGATGCTCTGAATCAATTAGTCCAACTAGAATACTTTACTATTAAAACCATTGTTTATTTTTTGGCAACTGTAATTCCAATAGAAAAGAAGGCAGAACAGCATGGAAAACTTTTTCCTCTCTTTCCAACAACATTTGGTATACCAACATAACCAACTTCAAATAAATCATACTGCATAGCAAGAATAAAGTGAAATTCCAGAATATATAATTGAAAAAAGGTTTTTCAGCCAAAATAGTCTCTGTGATTAGCATATCTCCTTTTTGGTCACTGACAATGAAAATCGATAAAAGTGATCCTGACTTTCACAATTTAACGAGGATATTGACAGGACTAGATACGGTGATTTACGGTTGACAAAACGCAGGGACTACTATCGATTTTCAATGTTTATGCTAATCTCAAGGACCATTTTAGCTAAAAAGCCCAAAAAACACGCACACAAAATACATGCCCAGATTCCAAATAATCTTTTTTTTCATTTTTTTTTCAAAAGTAAAAACAGCACACAATCAGCATGTTCTGATAAAACAAACAATCACAAGAATAATAATTTAACTTTGAACATGTCAAAAACAATCATAAAAACACAATTACCAGAGTAGGAGGCTCCATTAAATCGCCTCTGCCTTCGATTGGATCCAAACAGTGATGAAAGCCCATTGCATCCCAAAGAAGATAAACCCTTTGAGCTGTAGTACTCATCGCAGG